>NC_087063.1:35195945-35788257 GCF_963678635.1 Symsagittifera roscoffensis | reverse complement strand
CTGCTTGCTGGCACCGTCCATTCCTAATGTCACCGCTCGCTCATTTCCAGAGGACTTGGTAGTGTCGTCGTTCCTACTCTCGTCACTCGCCGTTTTTTCATTCATCGCTACGCTCGTCACTCCCGCTCGTTGTTTCTCGTCGTCGTCATTGCTACACTTGTCACTGTTTATATCGATAGCTCGTCGCATTTTCTTTCTCTCTCTTTTCGCAGTACCGGCACCCGGTCTTTTGCGTTTTGCGCTGTTCCACTCCGGCCGGTAGCATACTACACTTCGCCGCCCGTGTGGCCTCTTTTTCGGGAAATCTCGTACTTGGTTCTGGGCTGCTTCTTGAACTGAGGCCTGGGCCGCTCTCGTTACCATTTGATTCTCCACTGCTTCTGATCTAAAAGAAACACCGCTTCGTCTTAGTAGGGATCCTTTTTCTATTTTAACCGTATGTGGTGTTACTTTTTCGTTATTAGTAGACAAATGTTTTTTCCTCTGTGATTCTTTCGGGTCTGTGACTCCAGTCCGTTGGTATACCACAGTGGTACTGGTCTTATGCTGTTACAGCCACGATGGTTTTTTTGGGTGTGTCAACTCTACATCCGCTTCCGCCAGTTCATATTCTTCCAGAACTCGAGGGGTCTTACAATTCTTTGGGCATATACTAGGTCACTGCGCTTCTCCCAGTCCAAATTTAACTCAATTTCAGGGCGTCCGCTCGCCTCATCTAAACATTTGAGCTTCTGGTTAACTACGTTCGTCCAGTCGAGACTTTTCAGTGACGGTTTTTTTTTCGTGAGATTTTGGAGTACGGTGTTAGCCTCTCTTCCAAGTTTTGCCTCAAATGGCGTTATTTTAGTCTTAGAATGCGGTACAAAAGCGTAACGCGCTTAACACCCTTGCTACCATTTTATTGAATTTCAGATTTCCATCTTCGCATAGGTACGAGAAAACTCAATTCTTAGTTGAACCGACGGTTCTTTCAACCATACATGTAGCGCGGTGATCTTTCATCGGAGATTTCATAAGTTCAATTTCGTTTGAAAAAAGTACAGACGCTTGGTCCATATGTAGTTTCCTCTGGTGCCCATGTGTATCTATATATTCGTAAGGAATTTTATTACATTTTTGTTAAGTGTTACTTGAAAGGCGAACGCCGAAGGCTATTGCGAATAGGCGTCTACCGCTACTAAGACATATTTCTTTCACCCTTTTTTGTGGTATACGGGCCCCCAGAAATCCAGGTGAACCAAGTCGTTCAGTTCCTTCGGTTTGTATGCTGTACCTATGTCTCCTCTGGTATAACCTGTTCAAAATTTTAACCTGCTTTAAGGTAGTGCTTGTAGAACTTGCGGTGGCCTAAAGATTTCGGTGCATTAACGGGAGCCAAACATCTTTCGCTGCCGCGAACACCTTCCCGCCTTATGGTGCATTCTGTTGAGAATTGACGTAGCCAAACCTTTCGGGATAGCCAACCAGCCGTTTATCCGCAGGTAATTTTTCCGTCCTGCGCGTAATACAGCCCGAGCCGGGTGACAACTTCTTTTGCCCTTCGTTATCTTTCCTTGATCGCGTTTCTGATGATCTTCAAAATTGGGTCCTTTTCTAGATTAGCCTTCACAAGCTTAAGATTCAGGATTTCGGGGAATTCGAGCTGCTTCGAGATTTTGCAATCCGTGGGGACAATGGAGTAGACCTACTTCTTGCTATTTACCCACTTGAGACCCAAGAACTGATGGGGAACGAGATGATCGTATTCATATTTTTTGAGGCGTTTGTATTGGGATGTAGCTTTTCGGGGGGTCTGACTTCAATATCGAAATTTCATCTAAGGCTAGGAGGTTTACTCGGAAGACGGTTTAAGACAACATTCATACTTACATTTCCTGATTGAGTTGATTTAATTACAATTGGTGAAATTTTTGGGATCGGATTTTTCCGGCGATTTATGAGTGGACATTTTGATGATTGAAGAATTAGAATTTTGTTTGATAAAGTAACTGTACGTCTGACTTGTGTTGAGCTTCATTTGCATATATCCTTCAATATGGAAATATCTCGCTTCTGGTTGGCTGTTTGCCGGTTGCATGCAACCACGCCCTGAGAGTTTATACATCAATTTTGCCTTTGCATTTTCAAATTTCCTTCAATTGTTATTAGATATGAGTCTCTTGCGCAATCGAACGCACGTTTGGGCGCCCTGGACCGCCGATTGTTTAGAGTTTTGTTCAGAGTTTGACCCCTAGGATTTAACTGGTCCCAAGGATATAATGCCTCATCAATCATTTGTATTTTTGCTTCTAAAAAATTTCCTCATTATGACTTGTTTCCATAGCCGCCGCTGAGAAAAAAAGTGATAAGTAATCGGCGATACCCATTAATGAACCTTGGCAAAGTTCAATTTCAAAAATGTAAGTTAGTAAGCGATTGTACCATCAAGTAAGTCTACCGAAAAAAGTTCCATATCACTTTGAGGACAACTGTAACAGGGTTAAAAACACTTTATGATCTGATATGAGTGGTAAGTATCATCCGTAAATGTTATTGCGAAAATGTTCGGTTGCCCTTACTACAGTGAATAATTCCATTTCTTTAGTCGAGTATTTTTTCTCTGCGGTTTTGAGCTATCTTGACGCAAATGATTCTCAGTGCCACCCATTCGAACCGTACTGCTCTAGCACGGGCCCCAAGCCATCGTTACTATGCGAGTTTCCCCGATATAACTCAAAGTGTTTGAATTCGACGATATTCTCGACTAACTATTTTAGATGTTGGAGGGCGTTGGCGTCCAGATTATTTCATTGTTTAGGCTTAATAACGGTCGGAGTAGAGAAATACCTTCTGCTAAATTCGGTAAACAATTATGTAGGCTGTGCAAGGATCCCATTAGGGACTTCAACTTCAACTGTTTTCAAGACTTTGAGAGATTTCTTGAACGTCTGACTGGGTTCAAGAAATCTCTTCCTGTTTGTAGTTCAAGAAATCTTTTCCTCTTCCTGTTTGTAGTTTGATTGGGTTTTTCGAACCAACGGTGTAAAACCGTCTTTTCTGATTTTAAGGCCTAGCCATTCGCATTCGCCTTTCGCAAATTCGCATTTCCGTAGTTTTAAGGAAGCCATCGACTCGTCAAGTTTTTAAAGAATTTTCTCGACTAGTGCAATGTTTTCTGTTTTAGTTCCCTTCGACACGACGAATATGTCGTCTATGAAAGCGTTGGCTTGGGGAAGTTTTTTGAGTAAGGTATCTATAACTTTCCTATATCTATAAACTCCGTCGGCATTGAACTAAGCCCATAAAACCTGTCCTCAAAACGATATGCTTCCGTCGGTTTTCCCCCTACTAAAGAGAAATTAAAATGTTCGCCTGTTTTTTACTACTTGTCCCTATGCATAGGTTAAGTCAAATGTAGTAAAACAGACATCCCACGTCTTTCGTACTGCATCTATTTGACTTATTCCGTCTACTAATTCATCGATAATTGGCATCTGGTTTCTTTTTTATATACTTGTTTGTTCAGTTGCCTTGATTCTAGTGATAGCTATCTACTTCCGTCTTTCTTTACTGTGATTACGATTGGAGACACAAAATTGTTGTCCGAACATTCTTGCAACTTGTTGATTTGTCTTTCGTTAATTAGACGTTTTTTTTGTCCACTTTATCTTGTAGACTGATTAGTACCCTGCGGCCTTTTTGTCGCTCAAGTTTTTGTCGTTCCGTATTTTTCTATTCTTGTAATTAACTTTGTTTGTAACTTACAGAAGTATTATTGCAATTCATTTGGCCCCCCTGCACTCTCACTGCTATCCTCTCCAGTTATTCCCAAGACTCTTCCTGTTTGTACTAACTCCAGTCCTACAGTGCCCGTCAAGTCGCGCCCAAGGATCGAATGGTGGTTTCCTTCAATTACGGACACAATTGCCTGTGTAACCCATCCATTGAACGCGATTGTCACAGCCATTTTTCCCAGTATATGTATTTGATTGTTGCTATAATACAGAAATACTTCTCGTATCGGTTGTAGATGTAAATTTGCTTTATCTAATAATGCTTTCAGATCCGTCATGCTGAAAATCGTAACCGGGGACCAACTATCGATCCAGAGCCAAATTTTCTTTCCCGACACCTCTACTTGGCCTCTAGCACTTGGAAAATTCAACTCAACAGCGTTCTTCTTCATGAATGACATCACTATGTAATCGTCGGACCCTGAGGAGCTGGATATTTCCTCAACACCTTCCTGCTGATTATTGACCATCCTACTTGCTACTCCTGCATATTGCTGCTGTCCGCACTGTGTGTGAATCGATGGTGCTCGTTCTCATCCCAGATAAGACCTACTCTTCTCCGCCATTGGCTAGTACCGCGTCGCACACCGCTATATGTTCGCTCAAAATGCCCTACTTTTCGGCACGCGTTACAAGTTATGCCCTTCGCAGGGCAGTTCACAAAACGCTCCAACGTAAAATTTGATGCATCACAATTGTAGCACCGACAATTTCTGGTAACCTTCACGCGCGGTGCGTATCCTCATCCCTCGCGCCCTCGGCTCCTAAAATATCTCTGGCCGCTTCTGACATTGCTGACTGGTTCGTACTTGGTGATCATGTGCGGCGTTGACGTTAACGGTTTCCTGTATACGAGTTATTTGCACGCTCTCCCCTTTCATAAGATATCGCGAACCGATGAACTTCCTCTGGCGATTTTGTGGATCGTGACAGTTCTCGTTGACAATCGGATTCTCGCATGTTCATGATGAAAACGTCTCGAATATTTTCAGCGGCGTTAATAAAATCGCATCTCTCGGCCAAAGCACTTAGTTCTGCATGATTTTTCTCGAATGTTTCGTTATCTTTTCGCTTCCTTCCGTTAAACAATCCTCGCTCGTGTGTATAATTTTGCTCTCGTTTGAGAACATTTTGCATCTCGTCCTAAATTTTAGGGTATCGCTCGATTTTAATGCTAACCGCCGGTTTACGAACCTTGATGTTTCAAAGGTACAAATTAGACTTCAACTTCCTATCCGACTCCAAGCGATTCTTCCCGTTCACGTCACTAGGTAGTGCTGCTATCGTCGTTACATGCAAGGCAGCATCGAAACAAAATCATCTGGATCTATATCATACTTACCAATCATTCCCCACTGAAGTTTGATTTATCACTCTTCCCAATATGTGCGTGCGCGCGTCCCAAAATGATATAATGTGCAGTACTTATTTCCCGCCCCACTTTTTGTCAGCTGGCTGAGCCATAATGTAGGTGTGAAAACTGGAGTAAATATCTTTCATTACAAAGGCAATTGTATTGTGCAAAATACCTAATAAACTGCACTCTTTTCTTTCAATGTGCGCCAGACAATATACCGATCACAAGGTCAACAGCAGCAGGTCCCCAGACCGAACCAGAGACTTTACATAGATGAAAACTTGTCCCTATGTCCTTGTGTGTTCCTGGATTCCAGAGACAAGTCTTTAAATGAAATAAATTTTCGTTGGAAGTATAAACGAAAAGAAAGAACAAAAGAAGAAGAAAAGGAGCGTTTTTGTTGCGAAATTCGCTCACATTTCCCAAAAAGCACAGTTTGATATGTCTCGCTTCGACCGATACGAGCAGTCTCGTTATTGATTATAAATAAGTTAATTTATACTTTCAGTTTAGTTTTTTTCATCAAAAATCTAAATAAGACCGCAAAACTGATGCTTGAAGGGTTTTCAAAAATATAAAAGTAGGGAACAGTTCATTTCTTAGGATTACCATAATTTCGAATACATTACAAGGATTTTCTTTTGTCTGAATTTGAGTAACTTTTGACTATCAGAACTTTTGATGGTAATCGATTTTGTTGAACCCTACTCACGTTAGAAGGTTTTCAACTGACTCGATCAAATAGATTGTCTCCCCGAAGAAAAAGTCTTAAGCGTCATTCGATTGATTGAGGTTTGCTCCGTCTTTATTAATCCGCCACGAAGTGGAACTAACTTTGTCGGCGAGTTTTTCAGTTCTTTTTTGTTGCTACTATTAGTTACTGTTTATAGGTGACACAAAAATTGACACAAAAACGTCAGAATTAGCCTTGAAAATTATTCGTTTAAAGTTCATTCATTTTTGATTCGATTGATATAAAAAAAATTCTATAGAGAATTACCGATTAGAATGTTCTGTTTTCCAGAAAAATTTTGATTATAAAAAACTGCATTTAGTTCTATTTGTAAAAAATTATTTGTCCTTATAATATTGGCTATTTTTTAAACAGTAGCTTTTAGTTTCGCACACGCACCCGCGCACAAAACGATAATAAGTTTTTATACTATATATTAATTTAAAATTTTACTGTGATCAGAAACTTTTTCTGTTTTGCATAGCAACTGGTTCTAACTTAAGCTAGTTTCACGCAAAAGTATCTTCATACATAACTTTTTTGCCTACTTACTTTTTTATCCAAAAAAAAAACAGTTATTGAAACTTTCTCTTCATTTTTGATTCAAAAAAATGTCCAAAGAAACTGCAACCTTGGAATGTGTGCAGGTACAATAACTTTCATAAAATCATACAATTACTTTCCGGTAATTTGATCTGGTTTCTTGAAAGCCATAGCATGTTAGTACAACGCCAGCCGATGAAATCGGTGAACATTTTGATAAAAAGAGAGCTACCACGTACCTACCTTGAAATGAACTACTTCTTTGTGTGCTGCTGTTCAAAGCAAACAGTCATGGATGGTAAACTGAGACTGATTCTCGGATAATTAGTTTTGACGCCCGAGGGATCAAAGGTTTTTAAGTTTCGCAATGGGTCAATTGTTATTTATGAGAACAGTTGAACAAAGTTGAGAGGTGCTTTTCAGTGTCAAAACTTTGCTAAAGTATCAATTGATAGCCCCAAGTTAAGCGTAAGGGCATAAATGATCCCGTTTCCCGAGAGTGCCATAGCTGTTTTGACCTGGGGGAATTTCTAAGCCATAACTTGGTTAAGAGCTCAAGGAGCAGCCGGCTGGATTATGTTTCTTTTGTTTATTTTAGCAGAACTGCGAACCGTAAAGTATGCCAAATTGAGGACAAAAAGTAAGCTATGTGATCTTGGGCTAAATTTGAAAATCAAGTAGAAACAAACCACCCCGCTAATAACACCCAAAGTCAAAATTTACGCCCAATTTATTTCTAACATCAGTTCAAAGACCAATTTGCTTAATTTTTCTATGAGGTTTCTAGTTTGTTGTCGTAAATGAAGGACTGGACGAGTGCCATTTAGTGCGTAGAGGACAGCCGAAAGAACAAGATGTCCTGTTGGAACAATAACAAATGCAAGGACTATTAAGTGGGCTTGTAAGTGGGGCTTACGATTACACACCTAATTGTCTGTGTTTCGGCTTGGGGCAGACGGACCACCTGAACAAAACATGGTGTGATCGATCAGGTCAAAAGTATATTGGTTGATTAGTGCTCACACTTCAGTGAACAAAAGTTGTAATTGGGGTCTCAAAAAACTTAAAAGCCTAATTTGTTCTAAAATGTATAAGCAAAAAATGCAGAACGAGAGAGTTCATTTCTCTAAAAACAAACAATATACAGCATCATCAAAAATTGATACTACGTCAACAATGACCAAGGAGACTATAGAGGAAGGGTATAATCAATACCCACTAAGATACACACCTGAAACTTGGGATCCCAAGAGAACATTTCGAATAAACGGCGCAAAAGTGTTTGCCTTTAACAAAAATTTCATCCCAACGGAAGGTATTAACGAACCACCCGAAATTAAATATTATCATTGCTAGTGAAGTAGTGAAGTACCACAAGTGTACAATTAAGAGTCAAATCAGACAAGAGGAGTCGACAGTTTCTCGGAGAAGCGCCATAAATTGTCACCAATTCGCTCATTGTGGAACTAAATTGAGCCCTTCATTTATTTTTAGTCTGTCTGCCCGTTTTATA
This sequence comes from Symsagittifera roscoffensis, assembly GCF_963678635.1. Taxonomy (NCBI): domain Eukaryota; kingdom Metazoa; phylum Xenacoelomorpha; order Acoela; family Convolutidae; genus Symsagittifera; species Symsagittifera roscoffensis. The sequence continues at coordinate 35,780,338 of NC_087063.1, read as the reverse complement.
TCATTCATATGCCCAATTTATTATGAATAATGCGCAAAAAATGTTAGCCTTAATAAAAATGGTTAAATTAGCAAAATAACAGCAAAAAATAGATAAAGTACAGAAAAACGAAAAAAAATGGATATAAAAATGAAAAACAAAAACAAAAAAAATAATGATAACAAAAAGAATTTATGAATTAATGGAAAGTTTCAAATCATTATGGAAAGCCCGATCAAATTTTTGAAATTGGCGTAAAACGTTAAGATAATGCTCTCATTTTGCTGAATTTAAGCAGCCCAGAAAACCTTCTTTGGTGTTAAGTTCAGTAAGTATCTGAGAAGTTTGCTTTCAGAATCATTTCACTTAACGAATTTGATTAGCGGCAAAAACTTAACAAATTTGATTCTTAATGAAAATTAAGGCGAATTTGAACATCAAAATGTCTGACCTTATAAGCTGGCTGAAGAAAGTTTTAAAACCTTGTTTTCGGACTAAATTGTTTCGACAAGTTGGTTCGATGAAAGCAAATACGTTCTTGGTATGAACCTGCAGAGGATTCTAATTCAGTAAAGAGAGAGAATAAGTTGAACTGAATGAATAAAAAGTGAATGGGTCATTTATTAAAAAAACTTGACACCAGGTAAACATCCTTCGTTTTAAACATCAAACTATCATGATGAAAAATTAAACGCCAGTTAGAGACTGTCAATTGGGATGGTAATGAGAGGGGAAATGAGTTGGAACCCGGAACTAAAATCCACTCCCCACTAGAGAGGACGCAGGGGAAAAGGGGGTCTGCTCTTTGTCGTGTTCAATTGGATTACTTGTCCATTTCACTGCCAATTAGACATGACAATCGTACCGGGCTAAGTGGTAATCAACCAGCTGCCATTTCTGTCAAGGTGGCAGAATGGGATTAACTTGTGATCAGAGTTTTTAACCTGTCAATAGCCATAATAAAATATAACTTAGTTCAGCAGTCATTTGTTGGGTATTAGGGTTGCGTCTGTCTGTGATTTGGGCAAAAAAGTTGCCTCTAGACCAGATAGGTAACGCTCTTTCGAAACAGATGTGAAGGTTCTCCTTGTACAAACAAAGTCTATTCAATGGAAGGGCTCCCCGAGTTTCGCAATTTCCAAAATGATCGTAGAAACTCAGTATTTTGTAAAATTATGAAAAAATATAAATTCTCTAGCTCTGAATTTCCAGGAACTTTTTCTTTGTTAGCTTAAATGACTGAAACGAAATCAGCCATTCGAATACTTCATTTGATAGCAACAGTAGTTGACCGATGATTGATTGATTCAAGCACTGATGGTAATTGTATAGTTTGATGATTTGATGAATTGATAAACTGAAGAAGCTTTGTTGGAATAACAGACGTCATATGTCAAAACAACGGTTGGTTTCAAATGGAAAACAGTTTTTATGATCAAATGGCCACGAACGAATTGACGGAGCGCCACGTGTGTTTGTCGTAATACATCGTTACAATGTAGAAAGCAACATAATCATCATATCATCATAATCATTATCATCATCTTCACATCCGCTGAAAGAGTGTTTTTGTTTAAAAAATAGCTTAAAAGATTTATTGAAGCAGAAATTTGAAAAATAGTACACACTTTTAATCAGTTTTATGAAAGCTTTATCTCATTGTCGATGTCTGGATCAGGACAGTCGTTATAAAAGAACGTCTCGAAGTTTTTTTGGTTTCATTGAAGGATTAAAAAATAAGCATTGAAATAGTGAATGAGGCACAACCGGTACAAAAGAGATTTAACGAATATACATTACATTATATTATGCTCTGCCTCTTGTGGGTAGCAAAATGTTCTTATCGTCCATTTCAAATTATAAGCGTTTGTATTTTGCACTCCGAGGGAGATCAACTAGACGCATCATTTTAAAAGTAATTCCGAAGAAAAAAAAACAAAGATAAAAATCTAAGTAAATGACCTGAAATATACAAAGATGCGATTCAAAATTCAGTTTTTTCTTCTTTTTTATTTGTTGTGACTTCAAACTGCGATAAACTTTAAGTCAGGCTGAATTTTTTTTGCGCAAAATGAGTTCCGCAAGAAAACATCTCGGAATCGATTGATGTGTCACAAAGAAATTCTTTCTCTGTGATCAATGCTGATATTAGAAAAAAAACTCATTAAAAAATGGGATATGATCTGATTTTTTTTTACTATAATGAACGATTGAACAATTAGCGATCATTTTTTGCGTAAATTCACGTATCATAAAAATAACATCATCGGATTTTATTAAAACTTCACAATGAAGCTCTTTCTCTTGTGATTTTAGCTGAATTAAAAATAATTAAAAAACAGTTTCGAGGAAAATTGGTTTGAGTTTTTTTTACTAATTGATTAATTGAATAATTGGTAATCATTCATTACGAAGCCAAACTATGCTTTTTGGGAAATGTAAGAGGATTCCGCAACAAGGACGCTCCCTTTGTTGTTCCGATTTTCGAAGAAAACGCAATATTTATGCTTGGTGTGGTTTTTTACTCGGTCAATTTTCACCGATCGAAATAATGATTTTCAACAAAATTTTTTTATATCTCATTGAAAATATGGACTTCCTGAGCTCGAATCTAAAAAGATATTTCACCTCCAATTGTTTTTGTAAAGTTCTGGGGGTTTGAAAATTGCCAAATTTGCCATATTCTAGGCTAAACTATGCTCGCTTTGAAGAGTTTATTCATAATGCTGAGAGCGTAACGCGAAATATTTATGAGTGGCCAATTATCCCGCGCAGCAAAATTGTTCCAAATAAATTTGAGGCTAGCTCATTGGTTTTATTTTTTTCGTATGACTCAAATTTTTACACTTTGATATCGTCAAAAATGCATAGGTTTTCAATATTTTCTTTTCCCAAAAACTATTTGATATGAAGTAAGGGACAGTCGGAACATTTAGGGCTTTGCCTTCATATACGGAGCAGTCTTGTTCTTCTTATGTTTTTCAATTTTCTTTGATTTTCCCGACAAAGTTTTAAAATGTTTAAATACTTGTCCATGGAATCCAGGAACAGACAGACAAAAAAGTTGTTTTGCGCCCATCCAGTGCACAGTTTGGCCTCGTAAAGTTAGTAAAAACTTTTGAGACTAAAACTAGACTTTATTGATGAGTCTGGGACATAAACAATTTTTGGAAGCTGAAATCGAATTCATTTTTTCCTCCGAAACAAACTTAGAAAAAGAAATTTAACAATTCCTACATTTTGAGGCTAAACAACAATCATTTTTGTTCCGACCATTGAAAGTGGGAAAAAACTTTGTGTTGGGGTGAGTTTTTTTCTTTTTGTTTTCCACGCAAAATCAGGTACCACAATCAATCATCGGACTGGGTTGACTGATATATCATATGAAGGCCTTTTTAGTCGGGATTCGAACCGAGAAAAACCGGTTTGCATTTTTTGATTTTTCGTCTAATTTCGAGCGACCAAAGCCAGCAAGCAGGCTTATTTATGCTTAATTTAGACCTTTTTAATAGCCTAATTATGTTTAACATTAAGATTGCTTGAATTAAATTAATTTTTGGAGATGTTTAATACCATTTTTGTATTCAAATTTTTCGAAAATATTAAAAAATTTCAACAAAAAAATTGAAAACAGTTTTGATTTTTTTTGTATTTTTTCTATCCTTTTTTTTTCAAAAACTGTAAGTTGGGTTTGTTTTTTTACTATTACTGTCAAATATGCTAACACTATAGTTTTAGGTCAGATCCTCTTATCACACTACGCAGAAAAAGCTACAATGATTTGAAAAAAAAACCTTTTGGTAGATTTTTAAAGACAATGGTCGGAACATTCTGTGCAACTTGCACAGTAAGCGGCTATTTTTGTCTTCCTTTTTTTTGAAGGTCAATGAAAACGTTCCATTTGGCACATGAGCCATTTCTTAATAAAATCAGGGGCATACTAAGAGGGGTGGCAGGGAGCAATTGTATGGAGACTTTCACCCTCCTGGTTCAAAGGGTATGTCCTCTCCCCTGACCATGGACGTGGTGCATATCCTTAGGTGCCTTGCTAAGTTTGACGCGGATTTCCTCTCGTTACATCTCGGACATATAGTCCATTTCTGTTTGTATACGCGGGGTTGATGGTGTTGTTCATTTGCCTCTTGTTCTGGTACCCGGTTTCCCTTGCAGTTCTGTCTTTTGTGGCGTGCCATGTTTCGGGCCTGTAGGGTTCTGTCGCATCTGCCACATGTCTTGGTTCTATCTTCATTTTTCCTGTCTCCCTCGCAGGTCTTCTTTTTGTTTTTTTACGAGTTTTCAGATTTGAAGATAGCTCCGCATTTGTTGCATGCAAAAGTCACCCTCGCCTCTTTGTGCATCCTTTTGATATGGATTCTCAGGCCGCCCTGGTTTTTGAAATCCCTCTCACATATCTCACACGTGTTCGATGTTGCTTGGGGGTTATAGGAGTTCCTTTCTGTCGTTTCACCGTTTTGTCTTTTCGCATTTGACTTTTCCCATTTATGCAGGTGCTCCATTCGTGCTTTCACCGCTCGCCTCCATCATTTTCTGTCCTGAGTCAGTTGGTCTATCTCGTTCACATCCATTCCCGCTTCTCTGATGAGCTTCCGCCAGTAGAGTAGTGTTTTGTCTTTTTTTCCCGGACATTTCGGTAGGGTTTGCAGATCGTTTAGCTACCCTAGACAAGCTGCTTTAGTCAATCTTTTGTCGTCCATTCTCATTACATGGCCTATTCGTTTTAGAGTTCTTCCTTCAACTTTCCATCGGATCGTCTTGATGTTCAGTTGGTTTCTGATGTCCTGCATATTCACTCCTTTTGCTTGCATTTCAATTAATGGCGGCTTCGACTTTGAGCTCCAGACGTGCCTATAGCATCGGTCAATCCAACTTTGCAAAGACTGTAACTCCGAGTTTTTCCATGTCCTTGCGTTGGCGTCAAACATTAAGCCGCTTTCTACGCAGCATTGGACAACTCTAGCATGGATTCTTCTCGGCAGCCTGCTCTTTGTCAGCCGGCGCTTGACCTTTGCCCATAGTCCTCCTGCTCCTCTTTTTCTGTTCTTAATGTCTTCTTTCGCCCCGATCCACACTCCTAGCATTCTGATGCCACCTGCTCCGTCCTTTCCGAATTCTAGTTTCTCTTCTTTCTCTTCGTTGTTTTTCTCCTCGAAGTTCTTCATAACTTCTTTTATAGTTGGTGTTCCAGACTCTATTTCTTACATCTCGCCGATGGGGGTGGTGTCGTCTGCGAACAGGGACAATGATATTCGTGCGGTTTGGGTTTCACTTTTGTGCGTTTCTACCATGTTTTTTCCTGAGAAGCGGTTTCCCGGCATCCACGTCCACGCTATCCCGACGTTTGTACCTTTCTCCTCGGCTCTGTCTAGTCTGGCTTTCTCAGCTTGCCGCATTACCACTTGGTGGTATATGTTAAACAATGAAGGCGAAGATGGGCAACCTTCTCTTAACCCTCTTTCGGGGGTCCATTCTTCGCTGTCGCCCTCTTTGCCCTTTATACTATAGGTCGTGGCTTCATGCAAATCCATCGGTGTGTCCAGAAACGGGCCTTCCATCGCGTAGCGCCTTAAGACCGCCCACAGGACCGGTTTGCTGACCCGCGGATAAGCTTTTGTTAGGTCTAAGAGTCTGGCTTCTGGGTCTGTGTTGACTTCTACTGAGATTCCGGCTCTTATCCTCCGTCTCCTGAGATCTTCCACGTCCTCTCTTATCCTTATGAAGATCTGGCTTGCGTCTGCCGTGGACCTGCCTTGTCGAAACCCGCTTTGGTTTTCGTCCAATACCTGGAGTTCTTCGCTCCATGTTCTCAGGCGGTTTGCGATCACTCTTGCTAAAATTCTACTACCCATTGAGAGCAGGCACACACCTCGGAAATTGTTGCGGTCATTGATGTTCCCTTTTTTGTGCAATGGTACTTTTGGCCTTTCGTTAGAGACTCTTCCCACAGGTCTGCTCTGGTTGTGAACATTCTCATCACCAGGTGGATGACTTTCTCCCTCCATTTCCAGTATGCGTTGCGAATGTATACCATGCGGACCCCGTCCTTGCCTGGCGCCGATTCTTTTACCTAATTCAGTGCTTCCATGATTTCTTTCTCGGACGGACGGGTGTTCAGCTTCTGGTTGGCTGTTATGAATTTGACGTCTTTGCTTTTATCTGGCATCTGTTTGACTGTGTTCATCAAAGTACCCGGGTCGTTCTCATATCGGTCCTTCGATACGTTGCTGAAGTGGGCCTTGAATTCGCCAGTAGAGATAGTGGGGCCTGTCTGGTGTTTCTGTGATCTTGTTCCCAGTTTCCTTAAAGTTTTGTACATGGTACTTATGTCCCCTTTCTCCGCTGCGTTTTCGCACTCGATGATGATTTCGTCCCACTATATTCTTTCTAGTTGTCGTAGGCGTTTCTTCATCTTCTTGCGTGCGGCTACCAGTCTTCCTCTTGATGCCGTTAGGGCATCGGCAAGCATGCCATGTGATTCTCCAAGTGTTTGGCTGATCAGCTCGTTTCTGCGAATTACTTCTGTTGAGATTTCCGTGTGTAGGCTTTTCAGCTCCTCACCAACCAAAGGATCCCTCCCTTTGGTATTATTTTTATGACATCCCTTTAAGGCCGATCAAACCTAAAGTTTCACTAAAAGCACCGTGGGCACCAAAAAGTATACTTATTTTGAAGGGGAGCGCGCGCCGAGAAAAGAACGCAATTTTTTAACCAAAATTTTTCAAAAAGTGTCCAAACGGCTTTTTTGACCTGTTTTGCTGCGGCGCAAGCATTTGATTAAATTAGGGTCCTTATAGTGATCTGGGAGTGATCGGAAAATCAATTTGGTCGACCTAAGGTTAAAAAAAAGGTCGACAAAGTCTTCAACAATTTTGAAAATCCGTCCCCCCTTCAAGAAAATCCTAGATCCGCTTCTGAATCGAATACGTTTTTTTTTCATTATTACATCAACGTTTGAGCAAAAACACCAGAACTTGATATACAAAAAGCTGGGGATTCTTTCTTTTTTTTACTTTACTCATCAATTTCAACGTTTAATCTGACCTGATTTAGGCTAGCTATCAAATTTGGTTATATCACTGACATTATAATTATACGAAAAATAAACATGAATTCGTTTTATACAAAACGGAACTATTTAAGTTTAAGAACAACAAAGTCGGCTGATTAAACCATGCTGAAAGTTTCAGCAGGTTGTAACATACACAAATTTGAAAAATCAACAAAAGTAACAGAATATAACTTAACAAAAACGTTATGAAAATATCTCACAAGAAGGTTAAGATAAGGTAGCAGAAAGGATATTTTGATCGAACAGGGTCGTTACAAGACTACAATACAAAAAAAGTAATAGCTGACAGAAAAGGAGTAAATTGTTAGATAACACGCAAAAATGTATGTTATGAGACTTAAAGTTTCAGAAAGTTTACAAAAGGACGTTATGAGATTATCATTCAGAATGCTTCTGATAACTAACAAAACGGACACTATGAGAACATTATATAGAAAATAGGACGGTACCCTTCTCGCCTTTCAATGCTCAACAAAAAATTTTGGATGTGATTATCCGTTTCAGCTTTAGTCGGTCTATTGCTAATTCTTGTTTTATGCTTTACTGCCTCATTTATAATTCAAATTTGCTTAAAAAAACGGAAAACTTAGGCCGTTTTTTGTACTCGGGCCGTTTTTTTTACTCAGCCAATTTCCGATTTTTCAACTAAACATTTTCGATGAAATTTTTCTATACCATATAAAAATATTGTTTTCCGGAGTTCAATTGTAGAAAAACAAATTGGAAAAACTAAACGAGCGCTATAATGCGTTCTGATAACACGCATAAGCGACGAACTAATTTGAAGCAAACCATTTGCTCATAGGACATTTGATCATTAGGACGCTAATGATATCCCTTTTTTGTTCTCATGAGAGTGATGGGGAATAAACTGAAGAAAAAAGTTTTAAAAAAAATATAATTCATTTTTTTTTTCAAATAATTTGTCAATTTCTCAACCAAAAAAAAACAATTCACCTGGTCTTAAAGTGCAGTCGGCTTGCATTCAAGGCTTGCTCTGATATACGAACAATCAGTCTTGTAAAATTTTAAATTTGGTCTCGCAGTGCAAATCAGTCCTCGGATAAGTCTTCCAGCGAAAATCAGTACTGTAAAATTGAAGTTTCTTTATCATCCGAGTACTGCATCAGACTTTACACAGTGCCAAATTTCAACTCTGATCAGAAACTAAATCAGAGACAAGACACTGCAAAAACCCTGAAAATTCCGACTCCCCATTAATCCATATCGAATAGTTCAATAATCAGTTTTTCAATATATATTGTTTTAAATTGTTGAAAAACTGTAAATTTTAGAATATATCAAACATCAATTGAGAAACAATGAATTATACAAAATTAATACGACTGATTAGCTAGCCTCAAATCAATTTGGAACGATTTTGTAATGCGGGATTTTTTGCCACGCATAAATAAATCGCGTTACGCTTTCAATATTATGGATAAAATTTTCAAAGAGCGCATAAAATAGTCCACAGCATAGCCAAATTGGCAATTTTAAACTCCCGAAACTTTGCATAAGGGGATTGTTGTTAAATTTCTTCAAAATTTGATTTTGGGGAGTCGATATCTTCAACGAGGCATAAACTTTTTTTTTGTTAAAAACTATTATTTCGATAGCCGAAAATCGACAAAAAACTACAACAAGCATAAATATTCCGTGTTCTTTCAAATGTTGGAACAATAAATGCATACCGCAAACAAGCGTAGTAAATTTCATCACATGGTATATTCGAAAAATGGATATCAAAGTTTTCGTGTGTTTCTAAATATTGCCGTAATTAATGCCGCGCAGTGCTTGTTTTGTTTGCGCCGTCAATCTGGGTTTTCGTATTAAAGACGGGCCAAAACGTGTAGTTATGCTCAGAATTTTTTGTTTCGGACTGCAACATCTAGAAGGCTATGGATTTTTAGTCGCCATCTGACAATGATTGGTTAAAAAAACATCAGATCAATTCAAAAAAAGTATGAGCCGAGAAAAATTATAGAATTTAGGTTTTTACTCACATTTGGTGCAGAAATGAAGATAGGCAACTGCATAAAAAGGTATTTGGTATGATTTATTTTTTTTCTTTGATTTTGGGTCGTCTTCAAATGTCAATTCCGATACTACTAACTCTCAAAGGCTTCACTAACAACTGGGACTACACTGAATACGCATTAAGTATGATAGGTCATCAATAAATTTCAAATGCAGGCAAACTTTTGTCAGTTTTTATCTGATTACACTTTTGTTCGGCCAGCTTAATCCAAATAAAACAAAGAACTTCATCTGAGCTCCACTCTCTAGTTCGCCAACTTGTATAACAGGGAGGCTTGTAAAAACTATCAAATGGAATTCAAATAGAGATGATGTTTCTAAAATATGGTTTAAATGAACAAAATGTCAAATATTAAACAAAATCAATTTCGTTGACAGGCCCAAAAGTAATAAAAAAATTTCACATTTCTTTATTGATTCATTTTTTCAATTTTTTTCCCATAAATTTCATAAAATAGTAATCTAAGGTTTACTTCACGGTGAAGTTGTGGTCAACTGGCAGCGCCATTTCCACTTGAATCTATACTAAAATTGTCAATACGTTTGTTTCTCTGGCATTTGAACAGCCTCAGTCTGTATTTTGCCAGTAATTTGCATTGAAACGAAAATATTGTTTCAAAATGTATTCCGTGTTTTTTTTCTATCACAGTAAATTTTCTTAATAAAATTCTAATTAGTCTTAAAACCTTCGCTAATAGCCGTAACTTGGAGAAAAATCTGAAATAAAATCGTACTGCAAGGATTTCACATAGAGTAAAAAGAAGAAAAATTGAATTAATTTTGGAAACGAAGCAGCTCAGAGCAGATTTAATTAGTTTAGTCTCCATGCAGGATGGTCGCGATAGTAAAAAGCATGTGAAATGATTCTTTATGTGCTGTAATTAAGAGACCCTCTCTCAACTTTGTTCGGTGAAATTAAACTTGGCGTTCACAGTTGGGAGGTGGGTTGTGGGCTTAAGGGATGATAGAGGGGAGGGCGCTAGTTGATAACTTATTTCTTCGGGTAGGTATCAATAATTACATCTCTTTTTAATTGTAACTCTAGTTTAATGAAGCGCAATAACCAGACTTAGCCAGAGATGCTAGTCTAAATTGAATCTTTCTCTCTCTCTCTCCGAGTTGTGTGCCCTGATAAATTTACGCTCTGACGCGTTGGATGAAGGTGGGTATAATGGGTGGGGTTTCGCATAGATTGGAGTGATCTTAATTAAGTTGGGCATTTGTAGCAGTCTTGTGGTTAATTGAGACGTACGTGTTTTGAATATATAAACTTACTTGGTTAGAATTCTGGGTACAACATTTGGACAAGGCGACATCAGTTGGCGTGCAGTCGTGTAGCTAAGAGAAGGAGCATATTTTCCCATTTTCTCTTTTGATACCTCAAGCACGCCTTCTTCAAAGTAACTTATATCTGTATAATTGAAGCCGACAGATCAACGAAAAACGAAACCCTTGAACCTAAAAAAAAACAGGAGCGATCAAAGAAGAAAAAAAATTGAAATCATTAACCAAAGAAGAAATAAAAATGAAAAAATAAGAACAACAATTTTAAAAGTGTTTATTTAAAAATCACGTTTCAGACACCCACCTTAGTTTTCCGAACCCATAAGCTCGAAAACTTTCAAAAGTGTCATAATTTTCAATTTCATGTCGTAGAAATTCAAATAAAAGCGAAAAGTGAGAGCGCCTTGGAAAAAAAACCATTTATAGAGACAATAAGCAACTTCAATTTTTGAGAAAGTACTGCTTGTTCTGACTATTTCAGCCTTTTTCAGAAGTATCTTCCTCTTAAAAACCTTCAATTATATTACCACTCGCATTTCTTGGTATTCATTATGAATATATTTATTTAGCTATTCCACTGATCTTATCTTATTAATGGTTTGACAGTTTTGAAATTTTTGCCCTGACTCCTTTCAAAGTTTTATCTCTTTCCATTGCATGATTTTTTGCTTCCGGTAGCTGTAATTAGTCTAATCAAATTTTAAAATATGCATTTCGTGGTTTCCATCGTTCAGATATTTGAATATCAAAATAAGATGTTTTGGTGCAGCTCTCATGCTTTTAAAAGCGTTACTTTTTATTGAAAGATAGATCTGAACGATTGTACGACACGACTGGGGGGTACTTCATGAAACCAGATGACTTGTGTTGATATGCAGATAAAAAATGATGATTATAAGCTCAACTTTAACAAATATTTGTTCGGTAGTAAAAGAAGACTGCTCGTAAAGCAAATTCTTGAACTTTCCTACTACCTTAAAAAAAATAATTAAATTTACAAAAAAAAAAAACGAAAAAAAAAATAAAAAATTTTTGTGATAAAAAATACTCCACACGCTATGTTAAGCACAAAGTAAAGTATTTAGAATATTGGCAAGAAAAACATTGTTCAAGTAGCATGCCTCAATTGAATTTAAAACAATTTCAAACAGGGATTAAATCTCCGGTTTCCCCTCACTTTTTGAATTTCTCTTTTAAAAATTTTTCTATCATTGTCATATTGCAATAATTTTGGCATGGTGAACAAACTAACACTAATATGTGGACATATTTGTTGAACATACTTAACATCGCAAGCTTACGCGTTTAGCCATAATTACACGTAGAACAACATTAAAAATCGAAAACTCGAAAGTGGGTGGAAAAGAGTCAATCTCCGCTGATGCGTTAATCTCCGCTTAAGGCGCGCTAGGCGTCTTTAGTTGGCAAATTGGCGATGTTTAAGCACCCATTTTTTAATGTTTGCCAATTTGCCAATTTTGGCAAATTGGCAAAGAGATCACAGGTGAAAAACTTTTTTAAATTTGAGCTCACGACAACAATACTCTTTGGATAATAACACAAAATTTTGTCAAAATAGTTAGTTAAAATATAGAAAGTTAGCTGGAAAAAAAACCGCCTACAGCACGGATTTTTTTCATTTTCCTTTGAAAGTCGGATCAGTTATTGTAGAGTTGTTGGAATGTAAGAAATGTAAGAATGTGCGTAAATTATGCTCAAATCCAATCGGTTGAAAAAAAATACTTTCAACCAAGTGAACTATCGGCTTATGTGAACAATCTTCCCCTAGAATTAAATAGCAAATTCAAGCAGTAAAACCGACGTAAGTTATGCTTAAATCCTATCTTTGATATTCTGGGTCTGTGCGTATGCTAATCATTTGTCTTATTGTATCTAATTGATAAATAAACACCATTTTTTCTATTTTATAAGCACGCGAAACAAATCAGCTGAGACACAATGTGCTATGAATCTCATCCAAAAGGGGGTTAGAAAATTAGACGATAGGCAAGTTAGACGTGACCAACAAAAACGAATTTAGAAGTTAAAGTGTTTTTTTCAAAACAAGCATTTTAGACGGAAAGCAAAGGGCTAACAAAACTTATTGCTTAAACCAAGTTTTCATAATTACAAAAATAATATATGATCCCATTGCATATCAAAATGTTTATATCAATTGAAATGCATAAATTATACAATTGCGGCATTTGAAAAATGCAGAATATGAAAGTTGCCGCATGTGAGAAGATGATTTGCATTTAAGAAAGCTGAACAAAAGTTAATTGTAGTCAGTAAACAAATTTGAGACATGAAACAATACAATTACGCCTAATTTCCCATATTTGTAGTTTTGCATCGACGTCTAAATTCGTTTTTGTTGGTCACGTCTAATTTGCTTTTCGTCTTATTTCCTAGGCCCCGTCCAAAACAACTGCGACAGCTTGCCGGACTAGTTGCCTAGACATTTACCATCATAGTATTCGTCGCAGCGAACGATGGTTTGTGGTCAATCGTTATGCAATATTGATGCTTTTTCAAATAACTTGGAGTGAAAAAAAAAGACTTAAAATACAATTTTGTCAAAGTCAAAAAAACATCATTCGAATTTGCTGAAAAAAGTCATCTCAGCCATCAAATCAACAGAAAGAGATAAAAATTGACTGAAAACTCAACCATTTTTCAATATCTTACAAAAAGTTTTGATTTTTTTCCTGTTGGTTTTTTGGGTGGTGGGATGGCTTCATTAAAGTTTGGAGAAAATTGACAAAACTTTTTCGAGAAATTTTTCATTCCAGATCAATTGAAGAAGCTTTAATGTTGCACTCCGTTTGAACCAAAACCATCTTTGACCAAAAACCACGTGGGGGGATAAACTAATCTACACCGTAAATTTTTGTTCTCTTTCAGAAGGGACGTATTATTGAGCCGAACTGTGATTGATTCAATTTGTGGAAAAATAACAATATATCACTCAATTAAAAAAATTTAGATTCAACGGGAAAAAATTTCTTCAACGGCCAAAAACTCAAGTGAAGTGGTATGATGTCAGAGCTTACTTTTGAAATCAGAGGTTAAGCATTTTTTTCCAGTTATTGTAAAGCATTAGTTTCTACACAAATTGTATCCAGCACGAACATTTTTCTTCATTTCAAGCCATAGCTGGCTGAAAAAAATTTGTGAATGACCACGCCAGACACGGTTACAAAATTGATAGTCATAATGTGGTAAATACAAAATAGCTTTGAGGTATGTATAATAAAAGTTTCATTATCACCAACGATTAGCAATTTTAAAATACAATTTTTGAAACGTCAGACCTTTAAGCTTAAAAATAGTTTAACTGGTTGCATAGGGACAATTTGTCTAAGATTGCCTTCAAATTGTTTTGGTGGAAAAGTTGAAATAAAAAAATGAGAAAAAAAAATATTTTTTTTTCTCAAAAGGATTCAAAATTATACTGAAGCTACCTACTTGTTTCCAAAAACTCGAAAAAAAAACCATGTACTTCCAAATATTGGTTCAAATGCAAAAAATAAGAAGAAAAAATCCAAAATCTAATAAAAATAACCAGTTGCTTTGCAAGTATTGCAGAATGTTTCGACCACGTTCTTAGAAAAACTCCAAAAAAACTTTTCGCTTGAAGTTTCAGCGTCAGTTTTTGTGCGTGGTGTGACTAAATAATTTCACAGACTCGCAGGGACTTAATGACTTAGGCATACTTGACAGCAGTTGTTTTCAAAAATATCATAACAAACAAATTAATTTTCAATTTTTTTTCCATATTTTTTCTATTTTGCTAAGAATTTTTTTGCCAGAGAAGCACCAACTAAGCTTTCAAAACTAGTTTTTTATTTAAAAAAATTGAGTTTTTTTGGCTAAAATGACTTTTTTTATGTATATAATTGCTTTACTTGCTTAAAATTAGCCTAAAACTCAAAAGGTTTCGACCGGGTTTCTCAATACTAGGGAAAACTTTTTGAGAAAAATTGAATATCGTTCAATTAAAAATAGAAAATGCTCTAGTTTTTTCTAGAGATTTACTCCACACATTCCGAAGTTTATTTCTGGTACCTGATTATGCAAGTAAAACAAAAAAATACTATAACACAACAAAATACAACTGAATTTGAATTCCTCCTTGTGTCCAATGGTCGTAACTTAAATTCAGGAACAACCCACGTAATGACCATTTGAGCAATCCGCCGAGCAAAATTTATTCAAAATACATTATCAAATACAAGCAGATGATGGTTTATGTGCTCATAACCCGCAATCAATTGACCATATTGAGTTTGTTTTATCAGAAAAGAGAAAAAATTTTTGGCTAAAAAAATCGAAACCTAATTTTTTGTTTGGGTGGCCATTGTCCCGAAGAAAGCAAAGTACTAGGATTGGTGCACTTTTTTGTATCTGATCACAAAAAATTATTATCCGCATCACCTCAATAATGTACGCAATAGTATTTTTCAATTTTTTCTTTTAAGACAAAAAATTCTTCATTGCATGCATTTTTTTCACTCAGAAAGTAAACTTTAAGTTTTGATATTGCAAAATATATTGTGGTTATAAACATGCCTCAAGTATTTATTGAGCTATCCCTCCCCAAAAAACTCCACCCCGTACCAAAAAAAAATATTATGAATCAAAACTCGATTAGCAACTAGAGAAAGGGCACCAAAATTTTCATATAAATTTTTTTCCGCTAAATATTGCAGTTGGCTAGAGAAAAAAAACCGCTAAAAATTTTCATTCTTCATTTCATAAGTATAAGATAATGGAGTTATAAGGCTTGATTGGTTTTGAGGTTTGCTACGACATTTACCTACTTCAGTACTACTCCTTAAGCGTAAAGCATGGTTAACGTGCGGAGCGGTGGTGAAGTTGCAAAATATCCGCCGCTCATTTGAAAGTTCGGTAGCGCGAGACTCACTATGTCCGATGCTGGATGCTTGTTGGAAACATAGCCAACAAAGATCTTGAATAAGTAACGCACTAACTGCAGTTATTTGAAAAACGCTGAGTAGTTGGCATATCGTTTCTTTCGCTCGTGCATAAATCGCCCCAACTAATTGCAATATCATAATATTTTGAAATACAGTCCTATCTAATCAATTCAACGGCAATAATAAAAAGTTGAAACATTTTTGCTCCTATATGGACGGTTCTAGGATTTTCTGGAGGAACTTTCAAAAAATAAGTTTTGAATACATTTTTAGTCCAACCAAAAAATGATGTTGCAGCTCTTTTAAAGCACACAAAACTTCAGGCTAATTTCAGAGTAATTTCGCATACATTCAAGACCTGTTTCTGATTTGAGGACTGTTACAGCTTTTACAGGACTGTTTCAGATTTTGATTTCAGAATAACTTCATAATTGAAACAGGTCTGAAGCATTTCTGAACAAGAGAAATTTTCCGTTCTGAAACTATCCTGAAGATCACCTAGTTCAGACCTTATGTTTAAACCGCAGTAAACTCCTCCGCCCCCTCTGCGCACCAGTCCAGACTCTGATGAATTGAATGAATTGATTGACGCAAGCACCTGGATAATAAACGAGCATTACAGAATAATTGATACAAACAGGGAAGCCTACGCATTGTACTTGAGTTGAAATTGGTAATAACACTTGAGTAGCTTTTGGTTATTTTTGTAATTGAAATTACTAACTGAGTGCCCAGTAGACCTGTAGATAAAAGTGAGTCTGCGAATTTGATTAGTATCGCCAATTTGAGTTTGAGAGAGTGCTTTTAAAAATAATAGATTTTACTTGTTTCGTTATTAAATTTAAGATGTTTTTAACGAACTCCCCCACCCCTAAATGGTCAGAAATAGGTATAAAAATTAGGACTGCCTTGTTTTATTTAAAATACGCGTAAATCGACTACTGTCAAGATCGATTGACCTCTGGCTTAGCATCAAGGAAAGAAAAAGTCAATCATGCAATTTCATGTAAGGTTTTTGAGGAAAACATAAATTTGACGGAATGTCTTCACGACTCATGGGGTTGGGTTAACCACGACGTTGTTTATTTCTCGGTCACAAACATATTTTTTCTCCTGATAAGAAAAATATAATTTTTTTTCCATAGAAAAACTCAGTCTATCCATAAATTTCCATAGAATGAAAATTTTCAAAATCGTTTTCAGGTAATTTCACGTTCGCATAGATTTTCGACCTGAAACTTTTGTTGATATTCCAGCAAGCTCAACCGGTTTTTTTCTAGGCACTACAAATCATAAACTTATAAAACTATTTTTAGGCCAAAGATATCACGGGCATGTATCGGATAAAAGGTGACGCCCTTTCTGAAGGATTCAATACCCTGACCACCCAAAAGCACTCATTTACGCACTCATTTATGGGTGACCATTCCTAAAATTTTCTAAATGCACTTTTGGCGCCAAAACTAACGAAATTTTATATGTGCAGAAGATTCAAAAAGTTTTGAAAACGTATTTTTTTGCCTTTTTTTGAAGCATTTAGTTGCCGCGAAAAAAGTTATGACAAAGTTTGGTTTTCTAGTATTTTGGGTTTTGAAAAGCTAAAGAAAGGCGGGCAAACTTTATGAACTATCAAAAATTTATCTAAATAACTAAAAAGTTACAACAAGAGCACTTCATTTTTGATCTAACTGTCGATATATATTGTTCAGAAAGCTTTTAAGCATTGAGTACGAGTGTATTTCATCAAGCAATTTTCGATATTTTATTGTGGTTTTTATTGCTGAGAGCACCTAAGAACGAAAAAGTTAAGCGGTACAAGTTATTTTTTTCTCAAAAGGATTCGAAATTATACTGAAGCTACCTACTTGTTTCCAAAAACTCGAAAAAAAATGAAACCATGTACTTCCAAATATTGTTTCAAATGCAAAAATTAAGAAGAAAAAATCCAAAAACTAATAAGAATAACCAGTTGCTTTGCAAGTATTGCAGAATGTTTCGACCACGTTCTTAGAAAAACTACAAAAAAACGTTTTGCTTGAAGTTTCATTGTCAGTTTTTGTGCGTGGTGTGACTAAATAATTTCACAGACTCGCTATCCATAAATTTCCATAGAATGAAAATTTTATAAATTGCTTTCAGGTAATTTCACGTTCGCATAGATTTTCGACCTGAAACTTTTATTGATATTCCAGCAAGTTCAACTGTTTTTTTTCTAGACACTACAAAAAATAAACTTGAAAAACTAATTTTAGGCCAAAGATATCACGGGCATGTATCGGATATAAGGGGACGCCCCTTCTGAAGGATTCAACACCCTGACCACCCAAAAGCACTCATTTACGGCACTCATTTATGGGTGACCAATCCTAAAATTTTCTAAATGCTTTTTTGCGCCAAAATTAACTAAATTTTATATGCGCAGAAAAAGTACTCAAAAAGTACTTGAAAACGTATTTTTGGCCTTTTTTGAAACATTTAGTTGCCGAAAAAAAATTATGACAAAATTTGATTTTTTAGTATTTTGGGTTTTGAAAGGCTAAAGAAAGGCGGGCAAACTTTATGAACTATCAAAAAATTATTTAAATAACTAAAAAGTTACAACAAATGCACTTCATTTTTGATCTAACTGTCGATATATATTGTTCAAAAGCTTTAAGTTTTGAGTACGAGTGTATTTCATCAAGCGACTTTCGAATGAATTTTTAGAGGAGTTCGTCTTCACTGGACTGAACATGAGGCACTCTTTTGAAGATGCGTCTGGTCTTGTATCCATTGCACTCCTCTGTTAGTACCATGTGGCCTATTGAGTCTACCTCCCGATACAATCGAGCAGATGGCACCTCTCCATGTTCGTGATTAAGAGTCTGCTTCAGAATATTGCCCCCTTCCAACAGTTCAAATGTAGACACGAACCTAAGATAGAGCTCGAAACTGGAGACCAGAAAAAATTTCCAGGAAAATAATGGGTTTTTCCTCTAAAATAAGCTGAGAAAGCTCAGAGTTCATTCACTCTATTTCTTACTTCTCGCCGATGGGGGTGGTGTCGTCTGCGAACAGAGACAATGATATTCGTGCGGTTTGGGTTTCACTTTTGTGCGTTTCTACCATGTTTTTTCCTGAGAAGCGGTTTCCCGGCATCCACGTCCACGCTATCCCGACGTTTGCACCTTTCTCCTCGGCTCTGTCTAGTCTGGCTTTCTCAGCTTGCCGCATTACCACTTGGTGGTATATGTTAAACAATGAAGGCGAAGATGGGCAACCTTCTCTTAACCCTCTTTCGGGGGTCCATTCTTCGCTGTCGCCCTCTTTGCCCTTTATACTATAGATTGTGGCTTCATGCAAATCCATCAGTGTGTCCAGAAACGGGGCCTTCCATCGCGTAGCGCCTTAAGACCGCCCACAGGACCGGTTTGCTGACCCGCGGATAAGCTTTTGTTAGGTCTAAGAGTCTGGCTTCTGGGTCTGTGTTGGCTTCTACTGAGATTCCGGCTCTTATCCTCCGTCTCCTGAGATCTTCCACGTCCTCTCTTATCCTTATGAAGATCTGGCTTGCGTCTGCCGTGGACCTGCCTGGTCGAAACCCGCTTTGGTTTTCGTCCAAAACCTGGAGTTCTTCGCTCCATGTTCTCAGGCGGTTTGCGATCACTCTTGCTAGAATTCTACTACCCATTGAGAGCAGGCACACACCTCGGAAATTGTTGGCGTCATTGATGTTCCCTTTTTTGTGCAATGGTACTATTGGCCTTTCGTTAGAGACTCTTCCCACAGGTCTGCTCTGGTTGTGAACATTCTCATCACCAGGTGGATGACTTTCTCCCTCCATTTCCAGTATGCGTTGCGAATGTATACCATGCGGACCCCGTCCTTGCCTGGCGCCGATTCTTATACCTAATCCAGTGCTTCCATGATTTCTTTCTCGGACGGACGGGTGTTCAGCTTCTGGTTGGCTGTTATGAACTTGACGTCTTTGCTTTTATCTGGCATCTGTTTGACTGTGTTCATCAAAGTACCCGGGTCGTTCTCATATCGGTCCTTCGATACGTTGCTGAAGTGGGCCTTGAATTCGCCAGTAGAGATAGTGTGGCCTGTCTGGTGTTTCTGTGATCTTGTTCCCAGTTTCCTTAAAGTTTTGTACATGGTACTTATGTCCCCTTTCTCCGCTGCGTTTTCGCACTCGATGATGATTTCGTCCCACCATATTCTTTCTAGTTGTCGTAGGCGTTTCTTCATCTTCTTGCGTGCGGCTACCAGTCTTCCTCTTGATGCCGTTAGGGCATCGGCAAGCATGCCATGTGATTCTCCAAGTGTTTGGCTGATCAGCTCGTTTCTGCGAATTACTTCTGTTGAGATTTCCGTGTGTAGGCTTTTCAGCTCCTCACCAACCAAAGGATCCCTCCCTTTGGTATTATTTTTATGACATCCCTTTAAGGCCGATCAAACCTAAAGTTTCACTAAAAGCACCGTGGGCACCAAAAAGTATACTTATTTTGAAGGGGAGCGCGCGCCGAGAAAAGAACGCAATTTTTTAACCAAAATTTTTCAAAAAGTGTCCAAACGGCTTTTTTGACCTGTTTTGCTGCGGCGCAAGCATTTGATTAAATTAGGGTCCTTATAGTGATCTGGGAGTGATCGGAAAATCAATTTGGTCGACCTAAGGTTAAAAAAAAGGTCGACAAAGTCTTCAACAATTTTGAAAATCCGTCCCCCCTTCAAGAAAATCCTAGATCCGCTTCTGAATCGAATACGTTTTTTTTTCATTATTACATCAACGTTTGAGCAAAAACACCAGAACTTGATATACAAAAAGCTGGGGATTCTTTCTTTTTTTTACTTTACTCATCAATTTCAACGTTTAATCTGACCTGATTTAGGCTAGCTATCAAATTTGGTTATATCACTGACATTATAATTATACGAAAAATAAACATGATTTCGTTTTATACAAAACCGAACTATTTAAGTTTAAGAACAACAAAGTCGGCTGATTAAACCATGCTGAAAGTTTCAGCAGGTTATAACATACAGAAATTTGAAAAATCAACAAAAGTAACAGAATATAATTTAACAAAAACATTATGAAAATATCTCACAAGAAGGTTAAGATAAGGTAGCAGAAAGGATATTTTGATCGAACAGGGTCGTTACAAGACTACGATACAAAAAAAACTAATAGCTGACAGAAAAGGAGTAAATTGTTAGATAACACGCAAAAATGTATGTTATGAGACTTAAAGTTTCAGAAAGTTTACAAAAGGACGTTATGAGATTATCATTCAGAATGCTTCTGATAACTAACAAAACGGACACTATGAGAACATTATATAGAAAATAGGACGGTACCCTTCTCGCCTTTCAATGCTCAACAAAAAATTTTGGATGTGATTATCCGTTTCAGCTTTAGTCGGTCTATTGCTAATTCTTGTTTTATGCTTTACTGCCTCATTTATAATTCAAGTTTGCTTAAAAAAACGGAAAACTTAGGCCGTTTTTTGTACTCGGGCCGTTTTTTTTACTCAGCCAATTTCCGATTTTTCAACTAAACATTTTCGATGAAATTTTTCTATACCATATAAAAATATTGTTTTCCGGAGTTCAATTGTAGAAAAACAAATTGGAAAAACTAAACGAGCGCTATAATGCGTTCTGATAACACGCATAAGCGACGAACTAATTTGAAGCAAACCATTTGCTCATAGGACATTTGATCATTAGGACGTTAATGATATCCCTTTTTTGTTCTCATGAGAGTGATGGGGAATAAACTGAAGAAAAAAATTAAAAAAAAATATAATTCATCTTTTTTTTCAAATAATTTGTCAATTTCTCAACCAAAAAAAAACATTTCACCTGGTCTTAAAGTGCAGTCGGCTTGCATTCAAGGCTTGCTCTGATATACGAACAATCAGTCTTGTAAAATTTTAAATTTGGTCTCGCAGTGCAAATCAGTCCTCGGATAAGTCTTCCAGCGAAAATCAGTACTGTAAAATTGAAGTTTCTTTATCATCCGAGTACTGCATCAGACTTTACACAGTGCCAAATTTCAACTCTGATCAGAAACTAAATCAGAGACAAGACACTGCAAAAACCCTGAAAATTCCGACTCCCCATTAATCCATATCGAATAGTTCAATAATCAGTTTTTCAATATAAATTTTTTTAAATTGTTGAAAAACTGTAAATTTTAGAATATATCAAACATCAATTGAGAAATAATGAATTATACAAAATTGATACGACTGATTAGCTAGCCTCAAATCAATTTGGAACGATTTTGTAATGCGGGATTTTTTGCCACGCATAAATAAATCGCGTTACGCTTTCAATATTATGGATAAAATTTTCAAAGAGCGCATAAAATAGTCCACAGCATAGCCAAATTGGCAATTTTAAACTCCCGAAACTTTGCATAAGAGGATTGTTGTTAAATTTCTTTAAAATTTGATTTTGGGGAGTCGATATCTTCAACGAGGCATAAACTTTTTTTTTTGTTAAAAACTATTATTTCGATAGCCGAAAATCGACAAAAAACTACACCAAGCATAAATATTCCGTGTTCTTTCAAATGTTGGAACAATACATGCATACCGCAAACAAGCGTAGTAAATTTCATCACATGGTATATTCGAAAAATGGATATCAAATGGATATCAAATGGATACAAAAAAAAACGAAAAAAAAAATAAAAAATTTTTGTGAAAAAAAATACTCCACACGCTATGTTAAGCACAAAGTAAAGTTTTTAGAATATTGGCAAGAAAAACATTGTTCAAGTAGCATGCCTCAATTGAATTTAAAACAATTTCAAACAGGGATTAAATCTCCGGGTCCCCCTCACTTTTTGAATTTCTCTTTTAAAAATTTTTCTATCATTGTCATATTGCAATAATTTTGGCATGGTGAACAAAATAACACTAATATGTGGACATATTTGTTGAACATACTTAACATCGCAAGCTTACGCGTTTAGCCATAATTACACGTAGAACAACATTAAAAATCGAAAACTCGAAAGTGGGTGGAAAAAAGTCAATCTCCGCTGATGCGTTAATCTCCGCTTAAGGCGCGCTAGGCGTCTTAAGTTGGCAAATTGGCGATGTTTAAGCACCCATTTTTTAATGTTTGCCAATTTGCCAATTTTAGCAAATTGGCAAAGAGATCACAGGTGAAAAACTTTTTTAACTTTGAGCTCACGACAACAATACTCTTTGGATAATAACACAAAATTTTGTCAAAATAGTTAGTTAAAATATAGAAAGTTATCTGGAAAAAAAACCGCCTTCAGCACGGATTTTTTTCATTTTCCTTTGAAAGTCGGATCAGTTATTGTAGAGTTGTTGGAATGTAAGAAATGTAAGAATGTGCGTAAATTATGCTCAAATCCAATCGGTTGAAAAAAATACTTTCAACCAAGTGAACGATCGGCTTATGTGAACAATCTTCCCCTAGAATTAAATGGCAAATTCAAGCAGTAAAACCTACGTAAGTTATGCTTAAATCCTATCTTTGATATTCTGGGTCTGTGCGTATGCTAATCATTTGTCTTATTGTATCTAATTGATAAATAAACACCATTTTTTCTATTTTATAAGCACGCGAAACAAATCAGCTGAGACACAATGTGCTATGAATCTCATCCAAAAGGGGGTTAGAAAATTAGACGATAGGCAAGTTAGACGTGACCAACAAAAACGAATTTAGAAGTTAAAGTGTTTTTTTTCAAAACAAGCATTTTAGACGGAAAGCAAAGGGCTAACAAAACTTATTGCTTAAACCAAGTTTTCATAATTACAAAAATAATATATGATCCCATTGCATATCAAAATGTTTATATCAATTGAAATGCATAAATTATACAATTGCGGCATTTGAAAAATGCAGAATATGAAAGTTGCCGCATGTGAGAAGATGATTTGCATTTAAGAAAGCTGAACAAAAGTTAATTGTAGTCAGTAAACAAATTTGAGACATGAAACAATACAATTACGCCTAATTTCCCATATTTGTAGTTTTGCATCGACGTCTAAATTCGTTTTTGTTGGTCACGTCTAATTTGCTTTTCGTCTTATTTCCTAGGCCCCGTCCAAAACAACTGCGACAGCTTGCCGGACTAGTTGCCTAGACATTTACCATCATAGTATTCGTCGCAGCGAACGATGGTTTGTGGTCAATCGTTATGCAATATTGATGCTTTTTCAAATAACTTGGAGTGAAAAAAAAAGACTTAAAATACAATTTTGTCAAAGTCAAAAAAACACCATTCGAATTTGCTGTAAAAAGTCATCTCAGCCATCAAATCAACAGAAAGAGATAAAAATCGATGATTTGAGGTCAATCGTTATGCAATATTGATGCTTTTTCAAATAACTTGGCATGAAAAAAAAAGACTTTAAATACAATTTTGTCAAAGTAAAAAACAAACACTATTCGAATTTGCTGAAAAAAGTCATCTCAGCCATCAAATCAACAGAAAGAGATAAAAATTGACTGAAAACTCAACCATTTTTCAATATCTTACAAAAAAATTTGATTTTTTTCCTGTTGGTTTTTTGGGTGGTGGGATGGCTTCATTAAAGTTTGGAGAAAATTGACAAAATTTTTTCGAGAAATTTTTCATTCCAGATCAATTGAAGAAGCTTTAATGTTGCACTCCGTTTGAACCAAAACCATCGTTTGACCAAAAACCACGTGGGGGGATAAACTAATCTACACCGTAAATTTTTGTTCTCTTTCAGAAGGGACGTATTATTGAGCCGAACTGTGATTGATTCAATTTGTGGAAAAATAACAATATATCACTCAATTAAAAAATTTTAGGTTCAACGGGAAAAAATTTCTTCAACGGCCAAAAACTCAAGTGAAGTGGTATGATGTCAGAGCTTACTTTTGAAATCAGAGGTTAAGCATTTTTTTCCAGTTATTGTAAAGCATTAGTTTCTACACAAATTGTATCCAGCACGAATATTTTTCTTCATTTCAAGCCATAGCTGGCTGAAAAAAATTTGTGAATGACCACGCCAGACACGGTTACAAAATTGATAGTCATAATGTGGTAAATACAATATAGCTTTGAGGTATGTATAATAAAAGTTTCATTATCACCAACGATTAGCAATTTTAAAATACAATTTTTGAAACGTCAGACCTTTAAGCTTAAAAATAGTTTAACTGGTTGCATAGGGACAATTTGTCTAAGATTGCCTTCAAATTGTTTTGGTGGAAAAGTTGAAATAAAAAAATGAGAAAAAAAATATTTTTTTTCTCAAAAGGATTCGAAATTATACTGAAGCTACCTACTTGTTTCCAAAAACTCGAAAAAAAAATAAAACCATGTACTTCCAAATATTGGTTCAAATGCAAAAAATAAGAAGAAAAAATCCAAAATCTAATAAAAATAACCAGTTGCTTTGCAAGTATTGCAGAATGTTTCGACCACGTTCTTAGAAAAACTACAAAAAAACTTTTCGCTTGAAGTTTCAGCGTCAGTTTTTGTGCGTGGTGTGACTAAATAATTTCACAGACTCGCTATCCATAAATTTCCATAGAATTTTGATTGGTTTTGAGGTTTGCTACGACATTTACCTACTTCAGTACTACTTCTTAAGCGTAAAGCATGGTTAACTTGCGGAGCGGTGGTGAAGTTGCAAAATATCCGCCGCTCATTTGAAAGTTCGGTAGCGCGAGACTCACTATGTCCGATGCTGGATGCTTGTTGGAAACATAGCCAACAAAGATCTTGAATAAGGAACGCACTAACTGCAGTTATTTGAAAAACGCTGAGTAGTTGGCATATCGTTTCTTTCGCTCGTGCATAAATCGCCCCAACTAATTGCAATATCATAATATTTTGAAATACAGTCCTATCTAATCAATTCAACGGCAATAATAAAAAGTTGAAACATTTTTGCTCCTATATGGACGGTTCTAGGATTTTCAAAAGTTTTGAATACATTTTTAGTCCAACCAAAAAATGATGTTGCAGCTCTTTTAAAGCACACATAACTTCAGGCTAACTTCAGAGTAATTTCACATACATTCAAGACCTGTTTCTGATTTGAGGACTGTTACAGCTTTTACAGGACTGTTTCAGATTTTGATTTCAGAATAACTTCATAATTGAAACAGGTCTGAAGCATTTCTGAACAAGAGAAATTTTCCGTTCTGAAACTATCCTGAAGATCACCTAGTTCAGACCTTATGTTTAAACCGCAGTAAACTCCTCCGCCCCCTCTGCGCACCAGTCCAGACTCTGATGAATTGAATGAATTGATTGACGCAAGCACCTGGATAATAAACGAGCATTACAGAATAATTGATACAAACAGGGAAGCCTACGCATTGTACTTGAGTTGAAATTGGTAATAACACTTGAGTAGCTTTTGGTTATTTTTGTAATTGAAATTACTAACTGAGTGCCCAGTAGACCTGTAGATAAAAGTGAGTCTGCGAATTTGATTAGTATCGCCAATTTGAGTTTGAGAGAGTGCTTTTAAAAATAATAGATTTTACTTATTTCGTTATTAAATTTAAGATGTTTTTAACGAACTCCCCCACCCCTAAATGGTCAGAAATAGGTATAAAAATTAGGACTGCCTTGTTTTATTTAAAATACGCGTAAATCGACTACTGTCAAGATCGATTGACCTCTGGCTTAGCATCAAGGAAAGAAAAAGTCAATCATTCAATTTCATGTAAGGTTTTTGAGGAAAACATAAATTTGACGGAATGTCTTCACGACTCATGGGGTTGGGTTAACCACGACGTTGTTTATTTCTCGGTCACAAACATATTTTTTCTCCTGATAAGAAAAATATAATTTTTTTTTCATAGAAAAACTCAGTCTATCCATAAATTTCCATACAATGAAAATTTTCAAAATCGTTTTCAGGTAATTTCACGTTCGCATAGATTTTCGACCTGAAACTTTTGTTGATATTCCAGCAAGCTCAACCGGTTTTTTTCTAGGCACTACAAATCATAAACTTATAAAACTATTTTTAGGCCAAAGATATCACGGGCATGTATCGGATAAAAGGGACGCCCCTTCTGAAGGATTCAATACCCTGACCACCCAAAAGCACTCATTTACGCACTCGTTTATGGGTGACCAATCCTAAAATTTTCTAAATGCACTTTTGGCGCCAAAAATAACGAAATTTTATATGTGCAGAAGACTCAAAAAGTTTTGAAAACGTATTTGTTTGCCTTTTTTTGAAGCATTTAGTTGCCGCGAAAAAAGTTATGACAAAGTTTGGTTTTTTAGTATTTTGGGTTTTGAAAAGCTAAAGAAAGGCGGGCAAACTTTATGAACTATCAAAAATTTATCTAAATAACTAAAAAGTTACAACAAGAGCACTTCATTTTTGATCTAACTGTCGATATATATTGTTCGGAAAGCTTTTAAGCATTGAGTACGAGTGTATTTCATCAAGCGATTTTCGATATTTTATTGTGGTTTTTTTTTTGCTGAGAGCACCTAAGAACGAAAAAGTTAAGCGGTACAAGTTATTTTTTTCTCAAAAGGATTCGAAATTATACTGAAGCTACCTACTTGTTTCCAAAAACTCGAAAAAAAAATGAAACCATGTACTTCCAAATATTGGTTCAAATGCAAAAATTAAGAAGAAAAAATCCAAAAACTAATAAGAATAACCAGTTGCTTTGCAAGTATTGCAGAATGTTTCGACCACGTTCTTAGAAAAACTACAAAAAAACTTTTTGCTTGAAGTTTCATTGTCAGTTTTTGTGCGTGGTGTGACTAAATAATTTCACAGACTCGCTATCCATAAATTTCCATAGAATGAAAATTTTATAATTTGCTTTCAGGTAATTTCACGTTCGCATAGATTTTCGACCTGAAATTTTTATTGATATTCCAGCAAGTTCAACTGGTTTTTTTCTAGACACTACAAAAAATAAACTTGAAAAACTAATTTTAGGCCAAAGATATCACGGGCATGTATCGGATATAAGGGGACGCCCCTTCTGAAGGATTCAACACCCTGACCACCCAAAAGCACTCATTTACGGCACTCATTTATGGGTGACTAATCCTAAAATTTTCTAAATGCACTTTCGTCAAAAATAACTAAATTTTATATGCGCAGAAAAAGTACTCAAAAAGTACTTGAAAACGTATTTTTTGCCTTTTTTGAAACATTTAGTTGCCGCAAAAAAAGTTATGACAAAATTTGATTTTATAGTATTTTGGGTTTTGAAAGGCTAAAGAAAGGCGGGCAAACTTTATGAACTATCAAAAAATTATTTAAATAACTAAAAAGTTACAACAAATGCACTTCATTTTTGATCTAACTGTCGATATATATTGTTCGAAAGCTTTAAGTTTTGAGTACGAGTGTGTTTCATCAAGCGACTTTCGAATGAATTTTTAGAGGAGTTCGTCTTCACTGGACTGAACATGAGGCACTCTTTTGAAGATGCGTCTGGTCTTGTATCCATTGCACTCCTCTGTTAGTACCATGTGGCCTATTGAGTCTACCTCCCGATACAATCGAGCAGATGGCACCTCTCCATGTTCGTGATTAAGAGTCTGCTTCAGAATATTGCCCCCTTCCAACAGTTCAAATGTAGACACGAACCTAAGATAGAGCTCGAAACTGGAGACCAGAAAAAATTTCCAGGAAAATAATGGGTGTTTCCTCTAAAATAAGCTGAGAAAGCTCAGAGTTCGCTGCATATACCCCTCCTCCCTCAATTTTTTCCATATCAAATGGAATCTAGCATGGGTTATAAGCCAGAAAATTTTAGGCTTCACTACAATTCGATCCTCGAAAGTCGATTTACAAATGAGTGTCCTTTTTAAAGTATTACCTTTTACCGTCAGGTCGAACCAAAAGTTCAGAAGAGATTTCGTCGATTTTGAAGGGACCCCACACGTATCGTAACAGACTGAGGCCAGAACGAGCACTTCGCACTATGACGTAATAGGATTCGGCCTCGTGTCGTGACTCTTTGATCCTCATGATGACCTTGAAATAAAATGCGAAATCAAATCCTTCCCTTCCATCAAAACGTTTTTGGTTGCCCAACCAGAGAGAATTTAGGTTGTTTTCAACTACAATCCACCTGAACGAGTTTTTTTCCCACATGAAAGGAGGGGTTTACCTGTGTCAGTAAAAGAGTTTGAAAGTTTTTACTTTTGGGAAATGGCATATGAGTTTAAACACCACCAAAAATGGTAGCACCACTCTTCTTACACACTATGAAAGCACAATTTACATTATGCAAAGGTTCAGTCCTTAGATAAAGTGATGATGCTAGTGACCCCATGTCTGTTTATGAATGAAAACATACCATTTTTAATCGTTAACTAAGAAAGTAATTCGCTTTTGATAGCTAATAAAGAAAGTAAAGCTGCATGTCTTCCTGTCCTCTTGAAAATACTCAAGTGTGCGGTTGACATGATTAATGCTTGTAATGTGACCTTGGCTCGTTTGATGAGGGGCTGGAAGAAGTAGTTCACCTTCCACTCACTCAGGAACCTGTCCTCGTCCCCCTCGTTCTCCAGGGGTAGCATGATCTCCCACGTTTGACAGAACTTCTCCATCCCATTTTCCCGTAGACGCATCGCTTCTTTCACTATAGTACTCTTACTGATAAGTATCTAAAATTTACTCAAGTGTATTCTATCATCGCAGTTGTAACATATGCTGAAACCGTTCCAGCTGGTTGAGAATGATGACGATATTGAGAAAATCCTAAAGCAAAGTATAACAAACAATAACAAAAAGTTGAACTGGTGGTAAAATGTGATTAAATGCATCACATTTATCTTATTTTTAAATGTCAGAGAGGACCAGATTTGAAGGTCTCATAGCAGCCCTGGGACTTTAGTGTGACGCCTCATGGATTTGGTCCGAGAATTTTACAACCAGCAACCATGATAATTTGAATCTTAAGAAAAACAAAAACTCAAAACACAAAAAAACTCAGGTGGATCAGGTGGAAGCCCTGAATGTTCCTACTGCCCTTGATGAAAAGTTTTGATAAAAAAACTGATGGCTTTATTTTTGGTCAAATATACGAACTATTCACCATGTTATTTTACACCATGTTATTTTACAAAGAGAATGTTTTGAGTACGAGTGTATTTCATCAAGCGACTTTCGAATGAATTTTTAGAGGAGTTCGTCTTCACTGGACTGAACATGAGGCACTCTTTCGAAGATGCGTCTGGTCTTGTATCCATTGCACTCCTCTGTTAGTACCATGTGGCCTATTGAGTCTACCTCCCGATACAATCGAGCAGATGGCACCTCTCCATGTTCGTGATTAAGAGTCTGCTTCAGAATATTGCCCCCTTCCAACAGTTCAAATGTAGACACGAACCTAAGATAGAGCTCGAAACTGGAGACCAGAAAAAATTTCCAGGAAAATAATGGGTGTTTCCTCTAAAATAAGCTGAGAAAGCTCAGAGTTCGCTGCATATACCCCTCCTCCCTCAATTTTTTCCATATCAAATGGAATCTAGCATGGGTTATAAGCCAGAAAATTTTAGGCTTCACTACAATTCGCTGCATATACCCCTCCTCCCTCAATTTTTTCCATATCAAATGGAATCTAGCATGGGTTATAAGCCAGAAAATTTTAGGCTTCACTACAATTCGATCCTCGAAAGTCGATTTACAAATGAGTGTCCTTTTTAAAGTATTACCTTTTACCGTCAGGTCGAACCAAAAGTTCAGAAGAGATTTCGTCGATTTTGAAGGGACCCCACACGTATCGTAACAGACTGAGGCCAGAACGAGCACTTCGCACTATGACGTAATAGGATTCGGCCTCGTGTCGTGACTCTTTGATCCTCATGATGACCTTGAAATAAAATGCGAAATCAAATCCTTCCCTTCCATCAAAACGTTTTTGGTTGCCCAACCAGAGAGAATTTAGGTTGTTTTCAACTACAATCCACCTGAACGAGTTTTTTTCCCACATGAAAGGAGGGGTTTACCTGTGTCAGTAAAAGAGTTTGAAAGTTTTTACTTTTGGGAAATGGCATATGAGTTTAAACACCACCAAAAATGGTAGCACCACTCTTCTTACACACTATGAAAGCACAATTTACATTATGCAAAGGTTCAGTCCTTAGATAAAGTGATGATGCTAGTGACCCCATGTCTGTTTATGAATGAAAACATACCATTTTTAATCGTTAACTAAGAAAGTAATTCGCTTTTGATAGCTAATAAAGAAAGTAAAGTTGCATGTCTTCCTGTCCTCTTGAAAATACTCAAGTGTGCGGTTGACATGATTAATGCATGTAATGTGACCTTGGCTCGTTTGATGAGGGGCTGGAAGAAGTAGTTCACCTTCCACTCACTCAGGAACCTGTCCTCGTCCCCCTCGTTCTCCAGGGGTAGCATGATCTCCCACGTTTGACAGAACTTCTCCATCCCATTTTCCCGTAGACGCATCGCTTCTTTCACTATAGTACTCTTACTGATAAGTATCTAAAATTTACTCAAGTGTATTCTATCATCGCAGTTGTAACATATGCTGAAACCGTTCCAGCTGGTTGAGAATGATGACGATATTGAGAAAATCCTAAAGCAAAGTATAACAAACAATAACAAAAAGTTGAACTGGTGGTAAAATGTGATTAAATGCATCACATTTATCTTATTTTTAAATGTCAGAGAGGACCAGATTTGAAGGTCTCATAGCAGCCCTGGGACTTTAGTGTGACGCCTCATGGATTTGGTCCGAGAATTTTACAACCAACAACCATGATAATTTGAATCTTAAGAAAAACAAAAACTCAAAACACAAAAAAACTCAGGTGGATCAGGTGGAAGCCCTGAATGTTCCTACTGCCCTTGATGAAAAGTTTTGATAAAAAAACTGATGGCTTTATTTTTGGTCAAATATACGAACTATTCACCATGTTATTTTACACCATGTTATTTTACAAAGAGAAACTTTTTGCATCTAAAACTTATTACTAACTACAAATTGCTTGCTTCAATTCGGTTTGAATTATTCAATTAGCAGCTAGCGCTGTAATAGGACGAAAAAAATTGCAATTTAATTTTCCAAATAGGCCCAAATGCTGAATAGGCCCGAATGCTAAATAGGCCTAAATAGACCCAATGTTGACCAAAAGTTGCCAAAAGTTGCCAAAATTGACTAGCCTCATTTCAATTTTTAATTTTTGTGATCTACCGCTTGCGCGTGTTTTAAGGTTTATAGTGCGTTAAATATCCCAAATTGACCAAATTAGCAATTTTCAAGCCAAATAACTTCACAAAATTAATCACAGGTGATTGTTTTTATATTTGAGCTCTTAAAAAACATCCGTTTTCAGATGTTATAAAAAGTTTTTCAAAACACTTCGTTGAAAAACCAGAAATCGACCGAATAGAAAAAACCACTCCAAGCCCAAATTTTCCGGACTTTCTTCGAATTTCGGAAAAACAAAATTGCTCTTATATGATGGCAAAGCCTTGAATAACTCCACCGCCATTTAAGTGATCTCTAATCATTCCTGAAGTGATCTTCAACCATTCCCTTAGTTTTCGCCAAAATTAAGCAGACAACTTCAATAACATTTGTTCTACGAAATCCGAAATCAAGCAAAAACAGTCGGTTGCAATGCAAGTAACATAAAATGTACCAGTCACGGATAACTATGTGATAAAAAAAACGTTTTTTGGAACATTTCCATTCATTGTTAGAACGGATAGCGGGTAGACTTTTTTCGAACCACAAAATGGGAATTGAAGTCTCAGTTAGATTTTCTGGACAGCGGGGACATAATTTTTAAAAGTTTGCATTGCAACTCAAATCACGACAGGAATTCGAAATTATATAAGCGCCGATCCTTTACAAGGTATTCTTTGTAAATATCATTTTTAATTTTGCGTGAAAATAATCTAAGAAAACTTAAAGTTAAATGATTGTCCTGAATTATCGGAGCACTATGAGAGGCTGGTGATTGTCTCAAAACAAATTAAGAACCACAATAAACGTACTGGAACCTGATCTAAACTACATTTTATGATTGGATAAATTAGATATTTTACCAATGTAAAGTATTTAATATTAACCAATCATGATCCATCTAACTAACAACCCACTTATTTGTAAGTGCTGAAGTTACTTGTAATTTCAGCACCAGAGAGATTTGAATTTAACTTAGAAATTAGTTGGACTCTCCCGAGCACTTCAGCAGCCGCAATAAACCAGTATACCCTAGATCTATTGAGCCTAGCAGAGACTAGTTAAACAACCTGAGACTAGATAGTATAAGAGTAAGATTAGGATCGGTATTAGACTAAGAAGTTGCACGAATCTATCCGGCCGAAAATAAGATAGCGTGACGAGCAGACGGTGTACCCTATCCGAAATTACTCTATGAGTTATACACTCCAGTCCTAACTCATCTGGTGCGACCATAAGTCTCGAACAAGACCTTAATAGCTTAGAATTAACCAAAATAGATTAGAAATTAGACAAAAACATTTACAAAATGTTATACGACAATAATTTAATCGAAATGTCTCTACGACTCAATAGATCAGAGCCAATATTCCGAACCATAACAGAACTACCCGGAATTGGAAGAAGACCTCGAACCAGAGACGACATACGACAAAGTAGAAACTTGCCATATAGCTATATGATAGTTAGGCAAAAACCAGAACAAACTTTTATATTTAGAATACTACTAGCAATGAATTTAGATTTTCATTTGCAAACATAAGAGCTTGAAGTTAATCTTCAAAATCATTTCAGGCGCTAAACAAAATTATTAATATACAATAACGATTGATAAAAAGATCTAAGATCGTTTTCCTAAAACTCTGCAGTAATATACAAAACATGTTTGAAAAATATTTATTGAAAAATAAAAAATAAAAATTAGTAGCATGACAATAAATGGTTAGTAATCATAAATCATCCTGTTGTTCCAGCTCCATCACCTAAAACATAACAGCAATCATAAACCCACTAATATCATCAAAACACTAAATCTTTCCTTTACACACATTTAAAATTTTATTAAAACTTAAATTCACTTAATTTTAAAACCAGATCATCAAGGCTTATCCTTGGATCTTAAATCATTTTCTACTTAATTAAATTTCAAATTTGATCATCAAGGCTTATCCTTGGATCAAACAGAACAACTTTGTTCTCCCCCACCCACTTAATTAGTGTCTAACGACCTCAAACGTCGATTCACTACCCAACCCTTTCTAAAGACCTAAGACTAATAGAAATTTTTAAACAAAACTAATCATTCAAATTAGGATAAACAGTGAAGAACTTCGGTTATTCATCCTTCACTTGACCCCCCCTCTTAACAGACCCAGGATAAATCTTAGACTTAGTAAGTTTAAAATAGTATCTAACGAACTACTCGCGTTCTAATTATACCTGAACCTTGTGGATCGATTTACTATTCTCCAACCCTTGAACACAATCACTACCCCTAAGTAAGATTAAGTAAGTTAACACCTTAACTTATACTAGCCACGAGAAAGTAAAAAATCATTCTTCGGAATCGATATACTTTTCTCTCCAACCCTGAACAAATAAACCCAGGTTAAGCTAACCAAAAAATCGTAAGAACTAACAGTTTAGGAAAATAGAAATCATTTAACAACCTTTTGCATCCGTCATCCTAAACCTTATGTCATTTAAAAACCTAGGAAATAAACAAACAATCGTTTTACACAATTGTGAAATAGATAACAAAAAATACGACCTTGTAATCACACCTCATACACAAACAGTTGGATACATTCGAACAAAACGACAAACACTAAAAAGAAAAATAATAACGAAACAAAGACAAATAACACGAAAAAGATTTTCAAAAAATCGAAACGCATTTTCAGAATCAGAAACCAACAGTTTAGACGAACTTTACAAACTAAAAGAATCAATAGATAAAAATTGCCCACTTCACGATCAATTATATTTTTCTGACTCAGAAACAACTTCAAATTCATCAAAAAGAGGAAAAAGAAGAATAAAAAAGCAGTATAAACACAAACCAGTACATTTATACAATTGGAATCAACCAATTCGACACATTAATAATTACATATTAACAGTCATCGAACGAAAAAATGAGCTCAACGCACACCCCAGGTGACGAAACCCCAGATGATGATGAAATCTTTCCTTTTATAATAGATGCAACCACTGATAGAGGACAGCATATATTTTGCAAAAATTTACTATTAAATTTATTTGAACCCGGAATCAGTCCATGTAAAACAGAGTTCCCAGATGTAAAAATCAAAAGACAAATCATAGACCACTACTTAAAAGATATATGCAACATAACACAACAGTATGGAATCTACTCCATAGAATTCACCTCACCAAACCATAATAATAGAAAATATACAATTCAAACAGACGATCTTGATTTAGAATTTTCAAAAGTTTTTTCAGAATATATAAAAAGCATCCAATATCATAACTCACAAAGAGCAAACTCCATATTCACCAATGAAGTTTTCGCAATAATATATAGTTATATTTCGATATTAGAAAACGAAATCCCAATAACAAATGTCTCACCGACAGAAACATCTAAACATTTAAGAGTACGACATGAAATCACACTACTCTCTAGTTATTTAAACATCATTAAAGAAAATTTCACGAAAGACGACGTTTCACAACATACAAAACACGATCTACAAAAAATTTTGGCATGGTTCATAATAGATTATTTCACACACAATATTGATTTAATTGCACAAGCAAGAAAAAATTTTAGACCCCAAAACTCGAACGATGATACCGCTATCACAGAACAATCAGATTATGTTTGGGACCCCGAATGGTCTCATCCCGCCTTTATAAGCTTCCCACAATCAATCTCAAGTCAAGCAATAAGTACGATATCTTACATAAGAGATTATGTAAAAATAATACCATTCACCATTGATGCAACACCATTAAACTATAATACATTTTTGCCCGATACACAAAATAATAGTTTAAACTCTACAGTCATACACAATGAAAACCTCAATGGAACTAGGAATCTTACTCAACAAGATATCCAGACACCATCACACTTCATAAATGAAGAAATTGTACACACAACAACTACACAACAAAGTATTTCACCAATACGCCCAAATTTAACAACACCAAGAAATACAAATCCTTCACAAACACAGGTAACCTTACAATCAACCGTTAAACCTTCGGTTGCCCCTAAATATTCACATATGGATTACCAAACATACAGACCCATGACAATACCATCAAAAACACGCAAAACATTCACTAGAAACAACTTTACAGACCATAATTATAATTATACACATCCATCAAAAACATATAATCAACCACAAAGAAATTTTAACCAATATACAAGATCTCGAAATTGGGATAACCCAATGACCCAACCTAATTCAATAAATTTCCAAACAAATCCTCCACAGGATCACAGTGAAAATTACCCATTTTTTCAACAAAAAAAAAATAAAAAACAGACATCTTATCAAATGGATTATTTATCCTCAGATGATGATTTCTTACAACCAGATATATTTGCACCAAATACTCAAGAATATCGTAGACAAGGAATACAGAGAACACGTACAAATCATAGAAATTTTTCTCCACAATCAATAGATGCACAACATCAACAACCAATTCAACAACAAAATCTAATAAATACACAATCTTTTCAACCAATTCAACAACAAAATCCAATGACTGCACACTCGTATCAACCATCACAAATGCAAAATGAAATACCACTCCCATATTATCTCCAACAACATGAAATAACAAGAAACCAACTTTCAAATTTTTCTCAAATGCCAAATGCAGCAGAATCATTACAATTGACAATGAATCCATACCTTATGGGTGGATCATCAATAACATCAAACAAACCTTTAATGGTTTTCACAGGAACAGACCCTGAATACTCTGTAGAAGATTATTTAAATGCAGTAACAGCAAACCTGATTTTAAATATTGGACCTGAACCAATTAATACGCCACTACATCAAAACTGGATACATCGACGCACAGCGTTAATACAAACAACCTTAGATGGCGCAGCCCAAAAATGGTTTTCAGTACTACCTCTAGAAATAAAATCAAACTGGAAAAGGTTTACACAGGAATTTTCAAAAATGTTTGACTCCGAAAGAAACAAACAACAACAAAGAGTTTTATGTAATGAAATTCGCAGATTACCAAACGAAACCATCAAGCAATTAGCAGTACGAATCGAAACACTAGTTCGAAAAGCATATTCACTAAATACACACGACTATAAAAACACAAAGATGACAGAAATCTTAATGATGACCTTAACACCACAATTAAGGAAAATAGCAATAAAAAAGAGAGCATCCCATCCTTCTTCAATTCGAGAACCCGATTTAGATTTTCGAAAACTAGTAGACAAATTAGAACAAGCAGAAATCACGATGAAACTAGAAGAAACGGAAAATCTGAAATTACAATACGTTAACAGAATTGAAACGACTCCCACTAATATTAATAATATACAGGAATCAGAGACAGACCTCGTTGAAAAAATCACTGAAATACTCAATATTTACGAAAAGAACCCAAACTTTAAAGGCAAACCATCTTTCAAAAAATGGTGTAATTATTGCCGACGATACGGACATAGTATTTCCGAATGTAGACAAAAACAGCAAGACAATCAAAATAAACCTCAAAAATATAAAGAACCAAATAAATCATTCCATCAATACATGAAAAAAGATCAAAACCTACCGAACAAAACAGTCTACAGCAACAACAGTTCAGGAAAACCACTCCCGAACAATACAAATTATACAAGAAATCAATCACCATATAACTCAAGTTATAGAGGAAGATCACCAGAACGAAGAAACACGCATAATTCATCACAAAATCACTACAATAGACCAAATAGTCGAAATAACTACTCCAGATCACATTCAAATACACAACGATTTGTTTCTAGATCTAATTCCCAATCAAGAAATAACTACTATCCAAACAACCAATCACAAAATTCATCATACAATAGGAATAGAAACTACTCCTATAATCGAAATAGAAGTTATTCAAACAACCGAAACCAGAATTACCCGAACAATCAATCAAGGAATAACTCATATAATAGATCGAACTATAACAGACCAAACAATAATTACCAAAACAGATCGCGAAATAATTCACAGAATCGACACTCAAGTTATAATAATCGTTATAGAAATTATTCCCAATCACCACACCGGAATAATAATAACTATAATAATTCTAATAATCGCCACAGAAGTAGTACACCTAAACATCAAAGACATATTAATCAAGTACAATCTAATCCAGAAACAACATCAGACCCTCCAGGTATTGATGACACAGTAACTGATACGTTACAACTCAATCAAATAAACTGTACATCATCAGATTCAGAAAGTGATACTGAAAACACTCTTTCTATCAATATGATAAAAGTCGAAAATGACTATGAATCTGTCATATATGAACAACCTTTTTCATCACACATATATGAAAATCAATCAGAATTTCTTCAAAATTATTACACTACACCCATAAATTCCACACCAACGACGCAAGAAACAAATGAGATTAACACTACAAATCAAACCAATAAAAATATCAAAACAAAATGCTTGAATACAAACCACATTTATCAAAATATACAAAAAGAACAACCCAAAGAAAAAATTTGGACAATACCATTTCTCTTAGAAAGCCCAAGAAATAAAGAATTTCAACCACCAGACCTTGAAATAGATTTTTTAATTGATTCAGGAGCAGAATCAAACATAATAAACATCCCCACATGGAATGAAATAAAAACTTTACACCCAAAGCTAACACCTCTTGAAACCTCCAGTAAGTTAGCAACAGCACAAGGATCAACATTGATAAACTACGGAAAAATCCAATTATTTCTCCTCCCCACCAGAACAATGGAGCAAAGCAAAATTTTAAATAAGCCATTTAAACAAATATTCCATATCACTGATATTAAATATAATATCATTGGAATACCATTTATTTCGAAGTATATACCAACAATTAACATCCTAAATAGTAAAATATTAATCAAAGATAAATATACAAAAACAAAAGAAACATCCTTAACATTTTTTCAAAGATTAAATAAACAACCACCATTCTTTTCAAAATTCTACCCGATATTTAACCAACAAAGAAAACACCTAAAACCACTATCAGGAAATATCTATAATTTTTCAATCAAACAAGTTCACCAATATGATAAAGAACAAAACAAACAAAAATTTTATATGTCAGATTTTGAATTCAAACCTATTCACAAATTTTTCAAAATCACAATCTCATCCATAAAATATTTGAAAAATTCGAATTCAGATATCATTTCCTTACATGTCTATAACAACACACCTTACCAAGTAACATTACCTTTAGGACTTTTAGGATATTGTGAAACCAACGCTACAATATCACCAATACACGAAAAAGCCTATCGCGTA
This sequence comes from Symsagittifera roscoffensis, assembly GCF_963678635.1. Taxonomy (NCBI): domain Eukaryota; kingdom Metazoa; phylum Xenacoelomorpha; order Acoela; family Convolutidae; genus Symsagittifera; species Symsagittifera roscoffensis. The sequence continues at coordinate 35,741,516 of NC_087063.1, read as the reverse complement.
AATAATATACTCCAATTACTAGATATTTGCCAATCTACAATTCTTAATGAAGAATTATCTATAAATAATATAATAAGTAACGAAAACAGAAATACGGATTATTTCACAAAAACTCCATATTTCAAACCTACATTCAACATAAGTAACTACACAGAGGACCAACAGAAATTTTTAACAATGTTTAATTTCCAACATTCACAAATAACACAAGACGAATTCGAAAAGTTAGCCAAACAGCTAATTAAATATTCATCAGTCTATGCAACATCAAAATTCGATGTTGGAAAAATCAGTTCATCACTACATCTCCCGTTAAAACCAGACGCAGTTTTCAAAAAACAGAGAGCAAGTAAAGTACCAATTCACTTACATGATAAAGTGAACAGATTACTCGATATTTTAGAACAATACAACATTATATCACCAGTTAATAAAGAAGAACAACCATAAGGGAACACATTTATCAACCCCGTTATCATTCTAGCTAAAGGAGAATCATTAAAAATCGTTCTCGATGCTAGATACCTCAATTCACTTATAGATGAATCAAAATGTAATTGGCCCATTGAACCAATACAAGTTATTTTAACAAAAATAAACGGCAAATACTTTACAACCGCCGATATGAATAGTGCATACAATCAAATGCCACTAGATGAACAATCACGACGTTTAACACAATTTGTTATCGGAAACCAACAATATGAATTCAACCGCTTATTCTATGGAATATCCATAGGACCAGCAGCATTTTCAGCTTTTATGAGCAAAATTTTTAGACCACTAATACTCAAGAAAAACGCAATCACCTATTTAGACGATGTTTTTATGCAATCACAAACAAAAGACGAGATGTTCAATGTTTTAGAAAAATATCACCAAATACTTCAGAACGAAAATCTGAAGGCCGCCCCCGATAAATCACACTTCTTTTTGACAAGAGTTAAATTCTTAGGACATAATATAGAAAGAAAAACAATCACTCCATTGAAATCACGCATTGCCGCTATTCAAAAACTTCAACCACCAACAAATAAAAAGAAAATCCAAGAATTTCTTGGAATGTTAAACTTTTTAAGTAAATATGTTTATAAAATGCAATTATATCTACGACCATTTTATAACATCCTTAGACAACAAAATAATTTTGAATGGAACACAGAACATCAAACACGATTTGAAGAAATAAAGAAACTTTTAACTGAACAAATTTCAAACACAATTCCAGATTCAAATCAACCATTTTATGCAATGTGCGATGCTTCGAACTTTGGCATCGGTGCAGCACTATTACAATCACATAATGGTACAAATAAAATGAACCTCATATCAGCAAATTCTCGATTATTCACTCAAGCAGAGCTACGACTCTCAACTCTAATGAGAGAATGTACAGCCATAATATATACACTGACAGAATATGAATTTCTGATACTTGGATCAAAACACCCCACAGTTTTATTCACAGACCATAAACCAATCATCTTTCTCTTTACACAAAAATCTAACCCAAACCACCGAGTTTACAGATTTCAACTAATTCTAATGAAATTTCCAAACTTACATATAGTTTGGACTGCAGGAAAAAATCTTGCATTACCAGACACCTTAAGTCGAAATACACCACCTGAATTACTTACACGAAAAACAACAGTTGAAATACCCAAAAACATAAAATTCTACCTTGCAGAAAACGAAACATCACCCCGATTGGAATGCAAATATGCAGTAAAAACTGATATTGAACAATCACAAATAAATAGTTTACAACATTTCCCACTTTATTTAGATTGTCAAAATAATCATTATGAAGTTGATCTACTTGGAACATCAACTTTCAAACCAATCCCATATTCTCAATGGATAAAAAATAACACCCAACAAAAACGAACAAAACAACACCCACCTAAGAAAGACCATTTTCCACTAATTGAAAAAGAAGATTTAACTGATAAAATAAATTTATCAGGACCACAAACAAATGATTCAAAATACACAATAAATCAAGTTTTTGACCTCCACGACCCACTTGATACAATACCCTTATCTAAATTCGAAATTGAAAACATTTTTCTCCCTCCAACAGAAACGATTACAATTTCAACACTGAAACAATATCAAAATCTTGACCCGATAATTAGACAACTAAAATCATGGCACAAATATAAAACTAAACCTGTCAAGGCAGATTCAACCATTCTAGGAAACAAAACACTCCTCCGATACTTTCGCAAATTTAACAACACAACAATTAACGAAAATACAGACCTTTTAGAGTATAACCTGAATGAATCTACAGTTCCCTGTCTCCCTTTAAGTATGATTCTTATAGCTTTTAATATTTCACATACACAAAATATTAAAGGACACTCTGGATCAGAAAAAACATATTCAAATTTTATACAAAACTTTTATTTCCCAAATGCACCAATTTGGATAAAAGTACTATGCAATGACTGTATAGTATGTCAACTAAATAAACCTTACCCAAATCAAAAACAAATAGCACAAAAACAAGATTTTAAAGGACAAAGCTTGTACTTTAACCATCGTATCTCATTTGATACTAAAGGACCAATTTCACCCTCATCCGAAGGAAACTCCTACATTATGGTAATTGTTGACGCATTTACACATTATGTAGCAATTAACCCAGTACCACATTGTAACGCTTATTACGCTTACACAACACTCTATGAACACTGGATAGCAAAATTCGGACTACCAGAAATTTTAGTTACAGACAACGGTACAGAATTCATAAATAATGAAATTATCACACTATGTCATTTATACAACATTAAACACAAACCACGTACATCTCACGCACCTTGGACAAACGGCTTAGTCGAAGGTATGAACCGTTCATTACAAGAATATCTCAGATGTATCATCAACGGAAATGATACAAAATATACCGAATGGTCAGCAGATGTAAAACTATTTCCCTTAGCATATAATACACAAATTACGACAACTTTAGGAATGTCACCATACGAAATGGTTTTTAACCAAAAGCCACGCAAACCAATAATGTTTACAGCAAATTCTCATAAAAACGCACAAGGTTATTGTCAACCAAATAAAGACTCAATTTGTTATAACCTACCTTTACATACACACGATGAAGATCATTTTCATCACCCACAAATTCTTAAACTAGCCTCCGGTACACACACCGAATGGATTCTAAATAGAGATAAAAAACACAATGGAATTTATCAAAAAATAACAAAAAAGTTATTACAAAGACAAAACATCAATGAACAAATCAATTCACGTTTTACACCAGCCTCCGAATTAAAAATTGGAACATTTGTTTTAATACCCAATTTTAATACTCAAAAAGGAATTTCTAAAAAATTACAACCCCTTCGAAAAGGACCATACCAAATAATTGCAAGACCCACTGATGTCACATATAAAATTACCGACTCAAACAAAAAAGAAATCGTTCAACATCGAAACAACCTATTACCTTATTACCCAAAAGAATACGCACTCCGCGAATTAACTCAATTATATTATTTCACAGGATTAAAAATCATTCAAAATAAACCACATCTGAAAAACACAGAACAAAATGATAACCCCACCGAAAATCAAAACACAAAACCAACCGCCACCAAAAACAATACACAAAACCATAAAGAATCCCCAAAACAAAGAAAAAATAGAAAAATGACCGAACAAATAATACCCCAAGAACAAATCGACAAATCAGAAAATCGAAAAACAACAAGACTCCGAAATCAACCACGTAAAAACTATAAAATATTCATCCCCCAATCTAAAATTTTAAAGAAAGTGGAATTTCAAAAGTAATTTTAACATTATCCTTCACAACCTTGAAACCTCCGAAACATTTTTCATTTACATTTTTCAAAATAACACGCTGACAAGTACGCAATAATTCTAGTTCAAAATAGACCAATAGGATTCATCCAATCCGTCACTTTCTCTAACTCAAACTAAGACCAATTAGACGAATAATATAGAACTCCAGGCACATCTATAACTATAACTTTACGACCTCCAGGTCAAAAATAAGCAAACCACTCCAACTTGACAACTAAAATAAATATCACCATAATACCATATCCCTCCCTTATCTAATAACCCAAAGATCAACAATATTTCCCCAACTCAGACCACGAATACCCCCAAAACATATTTGTTAACTTAGCCTAAAGTAACAAAATGAACATTTTAATTAGCCTAAAGTATAAAAATCTCACCATACCCCGGATCATTTGACAAACAAAAATAAAGAAAAAGACGACCTCCCGATCACCATGAAAATTGCCCCCAACAATTTTTTACAAAACTCAACCCACTTGTCAAAAAACTAATAAATAATCCGACCACACTTGAAAATCGCCTCAAACAGCAAAAAATATTCGACCAAAAGATCATTTCTTAAATGCTCTTCTCTCAATCAGTTACTCAAATACTCATAAATCTTAAACATTTTTTTACAAAACTTGAAACCTTTATAATATTTCTTTTTGATATACTTGAATCTTTTCTAATAATCCTAATCATTTTTTGTAACATTTTTTTAATTTTCTACACTATATTCGAACTATTTCTCCAACTTTCCAAAACCCTTGATTATATCCACAGGTACGATTTATACAACTTGTCTAAATGATACGAACAATTTTCAGTAGAACTGATATTTTTTTATTGTTTGTAATTTTCATAACATTTTTATCATCCCTCATTTTGACAATATGCAAATGTATAAAGAAAGCAATCATCACATTTGCCCTAGCAACAATTTTTCTAATTATTTTTTTGGAAGAATATTATAATAAACATAAACCTTCCCACTAAAGTAACAATTCAAAAATCCATCAAAAATTGCTACCCAACAGTCACAGAATCAGTCTTCACCGACATCATCCCAAGATAACCCAACACCACCTTCAATTACTCAAAATCCTCAAACATCTACACGAATTTCTTTTCAAGACAATCCATACACTTTTGAAGAACGACATGCTCGTTTATCAGAACCACTAGAACCAGTTCAACAACAAGCACCTCTAAGCGAACCAACATATAACCTATACCCAACACTACCACAAGAACTAAGTAGAATAAGAAATCCTAGTCAAAACCAAAATACAGTCGAAATAAATAGACAAATTATACATCCTCGACGAAACAGAAATTTTCAAACTCCCCGAGTTCATTTTGATATACCTCAATCCCCATCACAAAACACTCCAGAAAACCCCATTGGTATATTACCAGAAACCCCTACGCTTCTTTCACAACGTAGCACCTCAAGCCTACCATCAGATTACTTAGGTTCAACACCAACATCTGAACAAATACGTGAAAATCCCTTTAACCCCCCAAACCAGGCATCACGACTACCATATTGGACAACACATTCATTTACACAAGGTGAACTAAATTTAGTCAATGATCAAATAGATATTTCTACGGATACAACAACATCCTCATCACTACCAGAAACATTATCACTACCATCAACACCATCAATAAGCCAGATTTCACCACCACCTTTTAACTTAAATTTTCCAAATAATCTCGACGCCAGATATCGAGAACAATCATCAATAAATATTCCTTTAAGACTAGATTGGAATACATTTACAGCACCTCCACCATTATTTGGACAACATCAAGAAAGTAACCGCCTTCATAACTGGGCACTTAATAGATTACAATATCGCCAAGATATTCACAACGATATCCGTGATCACAATATTCAAATACTCCAACAAAACAGTTTACAATTAAAGTTTGAAATCACAGTTAAGTTAAACAATATTACCCAACATCCCTACCCATTAAACCCACCTAACATAACAGCTCAATCACTACCACCACCGTTTATAACTACTGAAGTAATATACAAATACGACAGATATACCAAAAACACAATTGGCTACATTACATTTTATAATCCATACTCAGGATTATCATACACATGTATATTCTAAAATTATTAATTTTTCTCCAACTCCTTTTTCTAGTAATCTCAAATCAAAACATAAACCCTTCCCCTCGTACAGGACCACAAGATTTATTAGTAACACATTACGATTGTGAAGAAAATGAACAAAAAACACTACACAAATATGCAATAAATCAAGTATCACAATGTGAAACAGAACCACAAACTATAGAAACCACAAATGTAATAGCAACACTCTATTCAAAAGCCCGAGCAACAACAGTTACAGGTTATAAATTCACAGCAACATTTTCCGAAAAGAAAGTACATTGTTCACAAGTCTCGAACGGAAACAAAAACCGACTTGACCATGAATCATTCTATCAGAGTAATATAGAACGTCTTTTACATCTCAATCCCGACGATTGTAAAAATGAATTACTTAGACTAAACATCACACAAAATAAAAACTCCGAAAGAAAGTTAGTTAACTTTCAAGTTTTTTCAGACTCTGTACATCAATCACAACTTGAAAGACACCAAGGACATATAAAACTAGACGAAAAATACCCGTATAACGGCGCACACGGACGATTAACCTATGACCTACACGATAAACATTGGATACCACACATTGGTATAAATAACCCATCAAACTGCAAAGCAGACACAAAAAATAAAGGATACCAAGAAATAATGTTTTTCGATTGGAAAATACAACTCGAAAAAATACAACTAACACGAGATTTATCAGATAATACAATGATCTATCAAGGAATCCGATTACCTTGTAAAAATGATCAAGGTTATTGCGACCCTACAACGAGAACACAAGCAACAATTGTTTGGTTCCCCGAAGATACATGTACAACATTTCAAGTAGCAAGAATACACGCTCGTATGATAAAATTTCACGAAAAATACTTTATACAATCAATTCCATATGAACAAGTACATCCATCACGAAAACAAAGTACTAATTTTAGAAACATACACAATATAGAAAATAAATTGACACGTTTTCAAATATATCAAGAAACAGAACTTGCATGTAAATACAGGAATCCACTTCACAGAACACAATACTCTGAAATATTAGTTGAATACGAAAAAGGATTCGACATGACCACTGGAAAAATAAAACTTGACCCATATGCCACAGGTCATCCTCCAAACGAAGGAACATCCTATATACCAGTTAATTTTGAAAAAAGCAACGGACAACCTGGTGGACATCTAAAACCCCATGACACCAGAAGCACACGCTTACAAGAATTATCACTAATGAATACTACATATTTCGGTAATATCCACTATGATATTCATTTAGATATGAAACTAGATTATACAATTAGCCGAATTTTTCAAGAAATGTCACTCTCCGAATTAGAAACACTACACCAACTATGCGAATTAGAACGAACACAAATATTACAATCACTTGCACTAGCAGTATTAAAAATACCCTATGCAGGATACTTATTATCTGGAAATAGATCAAATTTTTTAGACTATGAAGGAAACATCTTATGGTTTTATACTTGTACTAAAAAAGTATCACCACTATACGTTTTTGAAGATAAACGATGTTATAAAAGAATCCCTATCTTTTATAAGAATAAAGTACATTTCGTGGATACACTTTCACGAAGAACCTATTTCTGGGATACCGCAGTCCCATGTGGATCAGAAAACAGCCACAATGTAGTACAACTAAACCCTGATGAAAATAAATATTATCTTCTCACTCCATATCCCACATTAATGCAATCACTCAAAAAATTTTCACCAGAAAGCATTCGCGCTATTGCTCGAAACCCAAATATAGACTTACAATCAATAGGAATCTATTCAAAATCAGATATTCAACATCACATTAGAACACAACAATTCCAAGAATTATTAACACAAATGGACACTATACAAAGACAATCAATAGACCAAAATTTACGCAAACTTGCGGAAACCGCAGGATTTGCCGATATCTACACGCAAGACTATAGCGGATATTTTAAAGACATTAAAGATTATATATATCTAAACGGTGAAAAATACCGTCCCCAAGATATATCACCAATTAACATTTTTAGCTTTGTTACACTCAAAAATGAGATCCTCGATTTTCTAGGATGGCCCTACTACATCTTAGAAAAATTGACTATTTTATACGCAATGTTTAACTTTATTGGATTTCTTTTCTCACTTTTAAAAGGAATCTACAACACATGTGCTATACACACACAAGTAAACAGACAAGCAAGCGTAGCACGCATACTCTTTGCAGGATTTTTGGAATCTTTTCTACATCTATAAACAAAATTCTTTTAGACGCACAAATAAAAGAATATAACACAAAAATAGCAACACGACAAAATACATACGACGAAGAACATAACAATGTAGACATAACGCCAACGGCACCACAATTACCACCCCTACCAAATAACCATCCACTATCCCTAGTCCCACGAAATTTTCGAAATTTAACCATCACACATAATCCAAATTTTCGACTCACCACATCACAAAGTCCCATCCAACATATAATGACACACCAGTCACAAGATCATAATACTTATGAACAAATTATTGAACAACCCCATACCACCGCTTTTCAGTCTCAAAATAATCATTTTTTTTAGCCCACGATGAGCCGCCAACTTGGATCACTACACCGATCAAATTCCCACCCAACCAATCTTACCTCTCCAATCCCAATAATACCACTTTTTGCTTTTCCGCCACCCGATTTCCCATCTAGTAATGTAACATCAGGCATGAATTCCGACACTAATTCACACATCTCAGTTTTATATTCCATCTCACAACTCAATAACCCGAATATTGAAACCCCCGATGAATTTGCCGACTCAGAACCATCCCCATCCAATAATTTTCATAACTCTTCTAATTTTTCTCAACCCCCTTTTCAACCCATATTATCCAATAACCCTGACCCAATCACTTCCACACCCTCTTATGCTTCCCAAGTTACCCCAACCTACTCCTCATTTCATTCTGACCAATCATCTCATTCTCCAGACACCCCCCGAATCTCCCCAGAGCTAGATAATTTTATTACCCTTCAACAACAACCCTACCACCTCCATACCCCAACAATAAACCAAATCTCCTCCACAATAAATTCATCCAACCCCCCTACCCCTACACCCTCTTCAAATTATACTGAATCATTAGCACCATCATCCACATCAACTGAATCTTCACTCAACACTAATAGAGCTTACCGCACTTTTAAAAGAAAGTTCCCCAACCATCCTTTCCCAGCAAAACCAGGAACAGCCCGTGAATACATCAACCACCCCAAGCATACTAACACAAAAGAATTTTTAGCCATCACCTTACCCTCATTCCCACAATACACCTTAAACACCCCCCACGACACTAACGAAACACGCAACTTTGTAGATGAATACGTTTTAATGCCCACTCTCTCTTGGACCTCATATTATCATTTTACTAACCCTCTTTGCTTACCTTTATCTAACACTCACATCGATATAGAGCGAAATACGGACATGCTATATCGACTCACTACACCACTAACCGCTAGACAATTTACTTACGTTGGATCACTAAAAACACACACTGCACCTAGAGCTAACGAATATACACTCGAATACTATGATCACAACATCATCAGAGCTAACCAAGATCAATTCTTAGACGACGATCGCTTCGCTAATCCACAAATTACCGAGAAATTTTTCATCAAGACACCATATATATTTACACTAAACATCTTCGACCGAAAGTTTGATCACATTATTTCAGAAGCACTAACAGACACACAAGCATACGAAAGTTTTAAAGAACGCTTCCAAATATTTTCACTAACCTTTCATTTCCTTGCACCACACGAAAGAGATTTACACTGCTCACACGATATTATGTTGCGCACTAAACAAACCCACACATATAGTTATTATCGCTTCATCCAAAATCACTTTGACCTACACACACCCTCTAGACAACCACACCATGGTTTTCAATTCATTAATTCCAAATACACTTCACCATTTTTCCTAAATTTCACATATTGCATTAAATATACTAACCTTCATGGTATTCTTCGCAATTATGATCCCATAACCCAAATGTACATCTTCTGTCCCATCACCAAGACCTTCAACGCCGAAGAATCCCGACCCTTCCTTATCCCGCACGAGTTTGTACAACCTATAGAAATCCCAATTTTAGAATTCATCCACAACACTAAATTCAATCACAAATTATATAATCTAATCCAAAACACACCTTATGAGTTTGCAGTTGGCACTGAAGAACTAACCACTATCAAGGCACTTCAATTGCTTTGGCCACTGCTTCAGACTAAAAATATCATCCGCATCTTAGCTAAACTACTAACAACTTCCGATCTCATCCACGACATCTTCCCCCACGGTTTTTTCCCCGACGACTAACAGGTAAGTATGAATTAAATGAATATTACTAACTAATTAAAATATTACAAAACTCACCATACTTTATCCATGTTTTCTTTAGATTTTTAGCCTTCATCCGACAATCACCTACGAAAACCACAAAAGACAAATAAAAATCGCAAATTTCATCAAACAGATTTCAAAAATTCTATTAATCTCTTACACTTAGAATATTTAATACCAATGCAATAAATTCATTTCTAAAATTTTCCCCACAAGCAGTAAATCTAATTATGATGAAAATTTGTAACTTAAAATTCCCCCATAACTAGCAGTAAATTTCCAAATTCTATGCAGTAAATTAATAAAATGCAAATGCAGTACTAACCTTTTGATATTCTCATTCATTCGCACAGAAATTCTATCCACACTCGCACAGCTCGCCCACGAAGAATTGTTTAAAATAATGAATTTCAGTTTCAAGTTTTCACACTCAACAACTCTAACATATAATAACATGTTTCAAACCTTCCTTTAACCCGGTTGGAAAGGAATCATATACTAAACAAAACTAACCAACGCAGCTTACTAAATACCACAAATCATAGAATAACAGCATGACTAAGAAAAGGAAACCAACGGTACCCAAACCGGATTAACCCAGTTTAAAACTGGATAATTTATTCTTTTGAAGACTATTATAAAGTCTAAGAAAGAAATAATAAAACACAAAAAAGTCGAAAGACAAACCCATACCACGAACAATTTGCTTTTTGGAAAAAGGACATAACCAACAAGACATAAGAAAAACCACAACAAACCCAACATAAAACGTTGTCACATAACAGGACCCCTCACAAAAACCGCATGAAATCATACTCCCACTCCTGGCCTAACCCACCAGGAAGGACGTCCTGAGCATGCTCTATAGCCGGCCTAACCCACCGCGCTACATCCACGCTTTGTGACCACACCTCTATTTTTAATAAGAGCTACTCAAGGGTGAGTAACTCTTCAAAATAACCGAACTAAAACAAAAAGCTTTTGTGAAAACAACTAACTAAAATCATAATTACAAAATATTAAACTAATAAATGTTTTATAAAATGTAAATTACATTATGCAATACATAGATCAGAATACAACACCAAGGACGAACATCTAAAGACAAAACGACCCCACTACACTCGAGAGAGAATGACCAACCACAATCGATATGCCACTCACAATCACAACTCAAAGGATTTAGAGTACGACTTGACTTCGCAGAAAAGGACTTCATTGAACTAGACCAATGACCACCTCGATGTTCAAGTATACGTACAGATCCGAGTAACCAGGCATCCCCTCCACGCACAATCTCCACGCCATTCCCAAACTAGATCAGACACAAAAGAAGTTCTCCACGTAGAACAGAAAAACCTGACATAGCCAACCATTCTGAAATCAGATTTGAGTTTGTTGCAAAGACTTAGTCGTTGTCACTAGAAGACACAACATCTTATGTCTCTAACTCCAGCTTCCTGGAACTTCTTTAACAAAGAGGAAACGGAAGAAAATGATGTTCGCCAAAAACCAACGTCCATCATCCATCCTTCGAATCGCAGAATAACTATTCTAAAAAACTCTGTAAAACCCGGATGGGTGGAACCTGATCTAAACTACATTTTATGATTGGATAAATTAGATATTTTACCAATGTAAAGTATTTAATATTAACCAATCATGATCCATCTAACTAACAACCCACTTATTTGTAAGTGCTGAAGTTACTTGTAATTTCAGAACCAGAGAGATTTGAATTTAATTTAGAAATTAGTTGGACTCTCCCGAGCACTTCAGCAGCCGCAATAAACCAGTATACCCTAGATCTATTGAGCCTAGCAGAGACTAGTTAAACAACCTGAGACTAGATAGTATAAGAGTAAGATTAGGATCGGTATTAGACTAAGAAGTTGCACGAATCTATCCGGCCAAAAATAAGATAGCGTGACGAGCAGACGGTGTACCCTATCCGAAATTACTCTATGAGTTATACACTCCAGTCCTAACTCAGTACGGAAAAAAACTCAATTATTTTGTAAAAGTGTACCGCACAAAACGTTTTGGTACAAAGATAATGTTTGTAATCGTACTGAGCACGAGACACTGGGTCTCAGGAAGCACAATGCAAGGAAACAAGGAACAAAGTAACTCTTTCTCTCAATCGACAAGCTCAAGCGATGCCTTTTTCAGCATGTATCAACGCCCTCGTCTCCCGCGTTTCATGTTTCGCCCTGGACCTTCATCTCCTCTGTCATGGAATGTTTTTCTTTAGTCACGTCATTGATAAGACTCCTCAAATGATTCCACTGTGGCTCGAGAAAATGATCAAACAGTTCAATTTCGTTGGCTGCTCTGATTATTCTCCTGCCTGAGTTTCGAAATCAGACCTCTATCTGCTTCGATCGCCAGAAAAACTGTCCCAATCAGAAAGTTGAAAAAAATCGGTGTTTGTATCCTGCAACAAAAAATTTTGATTTTTTTCTGATGTGTCCTGGTTTTTCCGTAAGCAACTTCTCGGGACTACAGGCACTATAATCAATCGATTTATAGCAGAATTTTGAGTTGTTCATTAAGTCGTAACTGCAATAGTTTAGCTCGCCGTCATGCTAAAAGCCCAACTAAGAGTTCAAGTTGAAAGTTGCTATAAAACTTTGTTAAATCGAGTTTTTATGGTTCTACAATCTTTTTTGACCGTAGTTTCTCACTTATGAGATTTGAAAAATATGAAAAAAGGTTTTGTATAACCAAAAAAAAAGTTAAATTTCGACATTTTTTGCCTAATAAAGAACCATATGGTTCGAAACAATGAAACATGCCTAGCTTAAATTTACGGTAGATCATAGATTAATAAAATGAGCAAGCAAAGCATACAAAAGTATCTAAAAAACACGCCCGTTAAAAATTAGTGATAATATATAAAACACAAACAACTTCATAAGCAGAAATCATTCATTCAATTTGAAGCGTATGCATATTAATGGGATAAAAACTGAAACAACCTAACACAACACAGAGAATTAAAAAAAAATTAAAATTTTTCAGAACAATTGGAAATTATTCTATGCAACCATTCTATATGCTGGCAATGCTTTACTTTCAAGAGAAAGCTTAGAAAAATTTTCGCTATATCCATTTTATAAATATTTTCCGTTCTACTTTTAAAAATTTAATTTATGTTCCTATATGAAAGCGAGTTTTTTTCGACAAAATTCTAATACGTGATGTTTTGGCTAAAACCTCATTAATAAAAAAACTTTTCCCAACTCCCGGAAATGTCATGCTACGGTCTAGTCTCAGAAAAAATTCTTGGTTGGTTTTGAAACGCTACTTTTTCAAATCTGAAAAAAATGCGTTTTGGAAGGCTACGTCAATTTTTACTGCGTAGTTCAAACGTGTTTTAAGTGAACTGAACTGAAAAGTTTGAGCGCCTGACTAAAAGTAGACGGATAGCATGATTGGCTCAAGACAAGTGCAACTGTTAAGAGTAATCTTGATTTTATTAATGAAACTTTCATTGGTTATTTCAAAATTTTTCAGAAGTTTTTTGACACACCACAGTAATTATTTCAAGCTTATGTAGTTTTGCTGGTTCTTCTGGGTCATCGTAATTTTTAAATACAGGTGAAAATAACTTTTTCAAGATTCCGAGTAATTTTTAAATTTTTTGTTAATTTCATGTTTTTCACTGACTAAAGAGAAAAGCAGGGGGTTTCTTTAGTAAACTTGCTCCTTTTCAAATTACTCTCGCTTTTTTAACGGTGTTTTTTATGAAAAGTTTTTTTTTGCATCACAATATATTAAATTTTATATCAACATGTTTACTTGAAATCTTTTATATTAAAAACCAGTAGCTGTTACTTTTTTGATTTGTAAAGTTACTAGCAGGTACATTGTTTTTTATCAAAAAAGACACAATGGTTGAAAATTAGTAGTTAAGTAGGTTCGCATATATTATCTGTTGGTAAATACCTCTCCCAATTTTTCTTTAATTAATAAAATTATGATAAAAAGTAAATAGAGTTTTTCAACTCAATTCTGTTTTCACTTTCACTGAAGGACTTATTATTACGCAGTGCAGCAAAAACTTTCAATTTTGATCGTATATTTAATCGAGAAACGTAGATTTCAAAGACTTGTGCTATTATTTTGCGTAACACAGCTTTTGTTGTTCCGACTTTCGATACGAAAGTAATGGAATATTTGTGCTCGGGGTGGGTTTTTTTTCTTCAAACAAATTTCGACTTTTTAACTATATAGACTTTTTGACTTTATACCATTCGAAAGCTATTATTGTCTTGAGCTCAAATTTGAAAAGATATTTTACCTGTGATAATTTTTTGTAAAGTTATAGGGGTTTAGATTTTGCCATTTTGGCCAATTTGGGACAATTAACGCGCGATATATTTTGCGCTATGAACGCGTAAGCGGAGAGTTAATCCGTCTTAAAATTGTTCCAAATTGGTTGAAAGAAGCTTCTTTGCCATAATTGATTTGTTACAAGAAGCGAAATTCATCCTTTTTGTACTTTATATGGCGTGTGGGGGGATGATTTTCATTAAAAAAATTTCTAATTTTGGAAAAAAAAAATTTCATTTTATTTTATTACATTTAACTTTTTGATGTTATTACTGCTCCATAAAACCTTAAAAGGCAGTCGGAACATTCAGGGCTTTGCTCTGATATGAGCAATCTTGTTTTTATTAAAATTGCTGTAAAAACTAACTACTTTTTACAAGCGTGATAAAACTAAAATTTGAAACGAAGAGATCAAAGAAAGTGTGGATACTTATCGTCTAATTTAACCCGTTGCTCTAAAGCGTTGAACCGTATTAGGTAGCAAATTTTCTTGGTGTTTCAAATGACATATTGACATATTGACATATTTCGTTGACTCGCTAGCCCCTATTACAAAAACACTTTCTCAAATTTTACCGTTGAACGCCGAAGACCGAGGCAAAAGATCGCAGAGCTGATAAAGCAAGAGGTTGAAGTTTTATGGATTTTTTTTCAAACCTTAGTTTCCGAAGTTTAAAAAGCCGCCAACACTATCACGGAGATTTTTCTAAAAATGCTCTGTAAGATAGTGAGCACCCTTACACAAAAACTAGAGCATGTTTGTTTTTTGAGAAAAAATCGCCTTCGCAAAACAGATTGCAAGATTGTCTAAGAAAAACTGACAAATTTAATAATAAACTTCTGAGTCAGGGGAACGTAAACGCAGCCTTTTTTGAGTACCCTCAAACCCGTAGCTTCCAGCTTATCGAACAGTCTTAAATTTTTTTCTCAAATCCAGTTTTTTGCAGATGTTGGTTTTCTTAACCTTGCTTACTTTAGATTGCATCAAAGCGTAAATTGAACCGTCAATTTTGCGTCAAAGCGTAAATCAAACCGTCAATTATAAGTTTAATTTTTTTGGTTGTTTTTGGAACTGAGACTTTAATGTTTTGTTCGCCGAAAAAAGTCCCAACTTTTTTTCTACTCTGCTCTGTTCTACCTTATTTTACTGCAACATCTTTCTCATCTGCTACTGCCTTGTTATTGTTTGTTCTCAGAATTTTTTACTGAAGCTAGGGGACCGCTTGGTCCATCAAAAGTCTGTTATCCTGTTACTATTATCTCAAAAAAAATACAATTTTTGGAAATGTCTAAGCAAACTGTCAAAAAATTTTGCACATTGGTGTCAATTGACATTTTTAAAATAATTGGAAGCATAATCCAGAGCTAATTTTTAAATCATTTTTTGGTTCTAATTTCCATACCATGGTTTGAGGTGAGGATGTAACTGTGCTCAATGTCATTCAGACCTCGAAAAAAAAATTCACATGATGCAAAGCAAAACAGATTTTCCGCTGAGTTCTCCGATAAAATTCGTACCATTAGTCGGCTTCTGTTGAAGGATAACTCAATCTTTCCGTTTTCATCCTAACTTGTGTCCATAGAATTTTTCTGTCTGCCGCTCTTCTTGTCAGCTACTTCTTTTTTGTATTTGCAAGGCAATGCAGACTTTGTCAAAATAACAGGCAGTGTTTTTTGGTGCTTGAGAACGATAAAAAAAAGACATTAGCTCGCTCTGAACGTCTTATAGCAGTGTCTGATACTCGTTTACTAACTCCATCTTTCTTTTTCTCTTTGATATAACAAACCTCGGAATAAGCATGACAAAAAAATTCCAATTTGATCAGCTGGGTCCTGATATTCGAGCTATAGCGACGATATTCACGACACTATACTAAAATGACGATATTTGTCAGTGTTTTTATAATTTTATGCAAAGCCTGCAGTGCACGCCCTATTTTGATCCGTCATGTGGATGTTGATAGTTGAAGTAATGACGTTGTGCTACAGAACCAATTGATTTTTCTGACAAGAGTGAATGATGTTTTGCTGTTGATTCGAGGCGTTCAGATGAAATCAGAGTCTCGATTTGCCAAAGCTTGGGGGCAGAAACTGCTCATTTTCCAAGTGCGTAGCTGTTCCAGGCTGCAAAAAAATGAAATCCAATTTTTCTCTTTTTGCCAAATCAAAAAAATTATGAAACAGTATTTTGTACTGGCTCAACTTCTTGGGTTTCAAAATTTTTGATTTATTTCCAAGAAGGAGAAAAAGAAGAAGAAGAAGCAAAAAGAAGCAGAAGAAAAGAAGAAGAAGAAGAAGAAGAAGAAGAAGAAGAAGATAGAAACTATCAATACCGTAAGGTGTGCAAATAAAACTGAATAGTTATAGTTTCAAATTACCGGTTGGTTATGAATAGGACAATGCATAAATACAGATTAATTGATAAAAAAGTTTTCAACAAAAACGATGGTACCTTCTACATCGTTACAAACATCTGTTTTAAAAAAAATCTGTTTTAAAAACAGTAAAAACAGTTAAAAAAAATCAAAAAATAATCTAGACAAACACTTGACTTTTTCAAAATTAAAAATATTTGTTAAAGTAATTTTTTTGTAAAAATATACTAGCAAAAACGGACGGAATTTACGCACAAATTAGATAATTTTTCAACTCAATGAGATAAAAAAGATTAGATACATTTATCATTTTGAGAAATCTAGAGTTTTTTTGTCACCTTGTTACTTCTGAACTTAGTGCGCGTGTTAACTGCTGGTCTAAATTTTCTACCATGCAGCAAGCCTAATGCATGTAGCTTGATGTTGCTGAAGAGCTGGTGGACTATCTTTCATTAGAACTTGTGTTATCCATTAACCTTACCGCTCTGTTTTATAAGTTTTGCGTCGCGAGTATGCTCTTTTTGTTATTTCTCAATACTTGTGGCAAAGTGCTGGACTGTTTGGCCTTCATAGAAAAATTCAAGCATTCATAAAACATTCTAATCTGTACACCATCTGTGCTTCAATCTAACCTGGGATTTGTTTCACCTTGAAAAGTGGATAATAAATGTGTGCATACGAGTAATTTAAAGCTGTGTAGTAGAATTTATCTGTGCGTTTGGGATATCGCGCATTTTTTCTGCAAAAATTTGACTATAATTCCCGATATTGAGCCAACAGCGTGGTTGGCAAATGGATTCTTTTATTAAAGAGTTTTTTTTTCAGCCATTTTCCGTATGTTTTTTCTTCCCCAATGATAACTTTTTGGGATTAAAAGTATTGAAAATCTATGAGACAGTGAATGTACTTAATTTTATGCCTGACAGGGATGTATCGATCCAAAGAACAACACCTAGTGAACCCATCTCGATAATTCAAGGTTGTCAAGGGGTTTTGCCAAGGTTTCAGCTTTTTCTTTTCTTCATAATTTGTTTTGATATATAAGTTTAGTTTTTTTTGGTTGTTTTTGCAACTGAGACTTAAATGTTTTGTTCACCGAAAAAAGCCCCAATTGTGTAATTTGTTAAATTCTGCTTTTAAATATGAATTTTGCTCCAATTCCGAAGAAAAATTTGATTTAACGAAGACTGTTTTTTCCGAAAAAACAGGGTTTCATTTCTCAGTTTAACCGCCTCTCTAAATACAGCATTAGGTTTGCGTTTAGTGCTGCAGAAAAGTTGCTTCATTTTCCAAATGTCGAAAAATAAACTTTTAAGCAAGACAACAAAATGTTTTTTGGGCAGTTCGCGGTCCAATAGTAAATATAGTCTGAAGCTTTTGAGCATCAATTGTTTTTATACAACAAAGTGGAGTTCTGTTTTGAGTGAATTCGAGCTCAGCTGGCTCTCAGCAAATGAAAGATGTAAGCTCCTGTAAGGATATTCGTACTTAGCTAAGAACGTCCTTTGAAGAAGGAGATGAAACATTAACCAAACAAAAATATTGAACAATGTTGGACTTAGTGCCATTGGAAAAAACTCCTGTAAGAAATTGCATATCTTCACCTATATAACTTTCTTCTATTGCATTTGCATTCGTTGAAAACCCAAACTTTGAAAATTATTTTCTCAATCTTCAAACTATTAAAGGAAAACGCTTTTACACTTTTAAGATTTAGACATAATCACGCATCAAAAACGTTGCTTCATTATGATTTGGTTATTGTTTTAGTAAATCACAAATACTATTTGTTATTTAAAAATTTTTGGTAAACTCGATAGTACTTTTGATTTTATCAAATAACACTGAGAAATAGATGAAATCACTCAGAAACATTACTTTTTTAATACTTTATGGTTGTTCCGTCAGTAATCACACGTAAAAACTGTTATTCAATTTAAAAATGGTTGTTTTTTATTGATTGGTTGCATTTACATAATTGAGAATGAGTTGAATAACTAAATGTCTTGTGTGGAAAGTTCACCAACATCTTCGAGTTTCATGCGTGATCTTGCTGGCAGCTATGTAGAGACGTTGAAAGTTAGAAACTCAGCAAGAAGGCACCTCATCCTCATAGATTGGAACAACAAAAAACCTAAGTAGGAACATCTGAAAGAGTTAGTGGTAGGATCGTACTTAAAGTTGAAATATTATGGAGCCGTGATGTCATCCGAGGCCAATCGAAAAGGATTGGAACAACTACTCAGGGTTTCCCAGAGGATCGAACCCCAGAAGTATTTCGAAGCGACGACAACAGCTCCACCAACAGTGACGGCATTTCTGGCCAATCAGTTTATAAGAACAGAATTGCAAGTGGAAATGATGTTGTGTTCAGTGGGGACAGCGAAAACTGAATATGACCCAACGAGCGGTCTAAGTCAAAGGAGCAGCCGCAGCTTGAAACCCTAGGTTACATAAGTGCTATGAATGATTCCGCTGGGGTCTAACCTAAGTAGGAGGTTGCCGTTTGCTCTGTAAAGTTTAATCTAAACGAATCTCAACTCTCTTAAATGAACACTACCTAGGATGCTATGGTATTCGACTCCGTATCCGTATTTTGAATTTGAGCAAGCCGTGATGCTGGGCATTTCGGTAGAACGAGTGCAACAACAGAAAGTGCTGGCATTCGAAAAATTACAACTAGGCATAACTCTGGAGGAATTAGTGGTCGAGCCTCGTATCCACGAAAGAACGCAAGCTCATGTTGTGGTTATTGGGACGCTTCACTGAAGATCACTCTGGAGACGAAGTTGGAACTCATGAAATCTTCATTTTGACGAAGTCCGAGCTCGGGTCTGATCTGGATGTGACTTC
The DNA here is from genome assembly GCF_963678635.1 of Symsagittifera roscoffensis. NCBI lineage: Eukaryota > Metazoa > Xenacoelomorpha > Acoela > Convolutidae > Symsagittifera > Symsagittifera roscoffensis. The sequence goes on along the minus strand of NC_087063.1, from coordinate 35,721,546 downwards.
AGAAGTAGGTTAGAACAAAGCAGTGACAAAATTTTGATTGACTTAGCTGTAATTCATCACTTATTGGCCTCGATGGACAAAAAGGTAGAATAAACATCAACCTAGGAACCGTCCAAAAGGAAATGTCCCCCTGAATGGGCCAGAAAAGACGCTAGTCTAGCTGTCACTTGTGGAATTGAAGACCATACATGAGGAACAAGCCATTATTTTAAAACAATGAATGAACAACATTGTCATTTCGCAAAAGTTTACAGAAAAATGTACTAAATCAACTCGGTTTACCGCCCTGGCTTTTTTAGCATGGTCAACTCGAAAAAATTATTTAGATTGTCTGGAGCACTCACTTCATCCCAGTCTGCCCCCAAGTTTTTTGACAGTGCCATGATGTTAGTAGGGTGGCTTGAAATCCACGTAGGCACGAGTGATCAGGAAAAGACTATGCCTGCCCCAAAGCAGTTGAGTTGCCTGAGTTTCACACACAGATCGGATTTGTTCAAAACCACGTGCAAAGTGTTGAAGACAGCCAAAGCGTTAGAAAAGATACAGAGGTTGATGGCTTAGTTTCTAGCTGCTTAAAAGACTCGATACAAGAAAGTGGGAATCATCATGGATTCAAAAAATGTGATACTTACCGCAAATTTGCAGATAATAGTACTGAGTGCCTACAAAGGGGCCTTGCTGACCCTTATAAGCACATACACCACTGTACTGAATCAAGAGGTTGAGAAGAAGGTCTTACAAGCTGACATGCAGCAAAGCGTAAGCCTGTGATTACACAACAGTTTCTGCCGGAGACGGGAGCAGAAAGTTGGCGTTAACCTAAGTCAAAAGAGCAGCGGATTGAAGCCCTAGTTACCATGAGTGCAACGAATGGTTCCCTTGTGGCCTGAGCATAGTAGAAGATTGACTTCTGCTCTGTAAGAGATGTTCTAGAACGATTCAAAACTCTTGTATACGAAAAATGGTTAAGCGGCCATTAGAAAAGGAGCAAAAAACCAAAGAAAAGGTCCTGCTGAGAACCCTGCTATAGCTCAATTAAAATGTGTTTTTGAAAAACTCAACAAAAAATTAAATGATAGAACTATCAAACCAGGAAGGGGATTTGAGCCGAGAATTACTTGAGAAGAGAGGAACCCTCTAAGAATACTTATGGATGGGAGAAACAAATTGTTTCAGTCTGTGTCAGGTGTGCCCGGAACAGCATATTAGCCTTTCTTGACTAGGATGCTACGGACTTTGACTCCGTATCCGTATTTTGACTTTGAGCAAGCCGTGATGCTGGACTTTTGGGTAGAACGAGTGCAACAACAGAAAGTGCTGACTTTCGAACAGTTACATCTAGGCATAACTCTGGAGGAATGAGTGTTCGAGTATCGTATCCACGAATGAACACAAGCTCCTGTTATGGTTATTGGGACGCTTCAGTGAAAATCACTCTGAAGACGAAGTTGGACATCATGAAATCTTCATTTTGTCGAAATCCGAACTAGGTTCTGATTTGGACGTGACTTCGGAAGTTGATTGGAACAAAGCAGTGACAAAAGTTTGATTGAATTAGCTGTAATTCATCACTTTTTGGCCTTGATGGACTTAAAGGTAGAATGAACATCAACCTAGGAACCGTCCAAAAGAAAATGCCCCCTTGAATGAATCTGAAAAGACGCTAGCATAGCTGTCACTTATGGAAATGAAGACCATACATGAGGAACAAACCCTTGCTTAAAACAACAAATGAACCACATTGTCAATTCGCAAAACTTTACAGAAAAACGTACCAATTCAACTCGGTTGACTGCCTTTGGCTTTTATAGCATGGTCAACTCGATGGAATTATTGGAACGTCTGGAGCACTCACTCCAGCCCAGTCTGTGTCCACATTTTCAGGCAGTGCCATGATGTTAGTAAGGTGGCTTGAAGCTCGCGTAGGCACGAGTGACCAGGAAAAGACTATGTCTGCCCCAAAGCAGTCGAGTTGCCTGAATTTCACATTCAGATCGGATTTGTTCAAAACCACTTGCAACGTGTTGAAGACAGCGAAAGCGTTAGAAAGGTTACGGAGGTTGATGCCTTAGTTTCTAGCTGTTTAAAAGACTCGATGCAAGAAAGTGGGAATCATCATGGATTCAAAAAAAAACCGATTCTTAACGCAAATTCTCTGAATATAGTACTGAATCATTCACCGCGGTGCTGAATCAAGAGGACGAGAAGAAGAAGGTCTTTTAAGCTGACATGCAGCAAAGCGTAAGCCTGTGCTTACACAACAGTTTCTGCCGGAAACGGGAGCAGAAAGTAGGCGGTAACCTAAGTCAAAAGAGCAGCGGATTGAAGCCCTAGTTACCATGAGTGCAACGAATGGTTCCCTTGTGGCCTGAGCATAGTAGAAGATTGACTTCTGCTCTGTAAGAGATGTTCTAGAACGATTCAAAACTCTTGTATACGAAAAATGGTTAAGCGGCCATTAGAAAAGGAGCAATAAACCATGAGAAGGTCTTGGTGAGAGCCCTGCTATAGCTCTATCAAAATGTGATTTGAAAATAACCAACAAAAAATTGAATGACAAGAGCAGTTAAAAAAGAACTGAAGTTGAGCCGAGAATGACTTGAGAAAAGAGGATCACTCAAGCAATTGTTAATGACCGAGAGGAGCAAACTGTTTCAGTCTGTGTCAGGTTTGTCTGGAAAAGCGGATTACCCATTCGTTGACTAGGATGCAATGGATTCGTATTTTGACTTTGAGCAGGCCGTGATGCTCGACTTTTGGGTAGAAAGAGTGCAGCAAATGAAATTGCTGACTCCAAAAAATTACTACATTGTCTTCGAGGTAACTGTACGGGAACCCAAATCCACCCTACAAGGAACCCAAATCCACTCCCGAGAAACCAGGCAATACAATGGACCAGCAACGTGTGTGCAAGGATCAGTACGCGGACGAAGGACTGCAGGGAGGAAGGAGAGATCAAACAGCGGAGTTTTTGGTAATAGAGTCTGGTGATCCCGTCGACATACTACGCACAAGCGGAGAAGAAAATGGGTATAAGTTTGTTGGATTGCGGAAAGAGTTGGCCTCTAGTTCGGTCTAAGCAGACGATGCAGTAAATTTTAGTGCAACGGGAGTTTGCCATCTAGCGAAGGTTTTACGCAAGTCGTGTTTAAGATGGCGCGGCCCAGGGTGTGTCTGTGGGTGAGTCTGGCCAAAGCTGCCGCTCCCTCTCGGTATCATAACGAGCTCGTGGTTTCATAAGTTTATCTAATGACAGGCAACAGGACTGCAAAATCATTTTCTCAGGACATTAGAAAAGAATCCAGGACCAAACTCCGTGATATGCCCAACATGAAAGAAGAAAATCATAGACAGTAAAGCAACAAGCGTGGGGTGCGCATACGAAGGGCGGGTCCAACTTGAATGCATGTCTCCCAAACGGCCGACTACAACACAGATTTTGTGAGCAACAGGTGCTCATGGTGCCAAAGTAGATTCGAGGAATCACCGTATCGGACGGAATTTCCCAGCGATGCCCCAAACAACGAAGCAGAAAGAACCCAAAGGAAAAGGGCCAGACGCAAGAGAAGGCAAGAAATAAGAGACAAAATCTAGATTGAAAGCGCCAGGTTGAAGGGCTCCACAAATGTAACAAAGATCTGGTCGTGAAATGTACAGAAAGCCAGAGTTGAATTTCCTAGAAGGAACCAATTGTGTGACATGCTACTAGTGATCGCCATGACTGACGTGGATATAGTCCTTCTCTCGGAATTGAACGAACCAGACGGCGGAATCCAGTGGATTGAAGGGTAATGACCTTTACGGTGTTCTTGTGTAGGGCAAAAAAATTGGAGTCTTCCTCTGAGACAACTGGGCAGTGAGTTAGACCGAGCAAGGGCTAGTACGACAGTCAGGAGACGGCAACGCGGCATTGATGGTGGATAATCTGGCACTATTGGTACAAACCAACCTCTGTGGGGTGCAAACCACTGGAGTATGAAACGTACAGCCAAGAAATGGAAGCACTATTACTGAAAAATAGCACGAAGTGTCTAATTGATGAAGGGGATTTCAATGCGACAGTGGGAGACAAGTCGCAACGAACACTTGATAACGCAGCCGGGCCTTACGGGTTGAATTGAACGAACGCAGCTGGGAGATCGCTTGTAGAAAGGAGCCACGCCTGCAACCTCGCGTGCGTAAATTTGGTTTCCTGTTACGACAGTCGAGGAACTTGGAAATGCCCCAACAGGAAGACATGGCATGAGTTAGATGGCTTTCTGCTATAAAAAGAGGAAGTCAGTACAAGAACAAATGAAATACGGACTGCAAACGAGGCACTGAACCTGTCAGAGCACAAGCCAAAACTCAAGGAATGCTGGCTAAGAAATGATGATAAAGTGAAGAAACTTGTAACACTTGCGCGAACTGAATCGGATGCTTTACGGGATGTCAAGACACAACGGCTCTACACGATGGAAATGAACGAGAAGACTGAAAATATCCAAACCTGAGACAGACCAATGGCAATAACCCGGGAGGCTGGTACGAGAAAAGGCGAATAAAACAGAAGAGTACTCTCAATCCGTGGATGGACAAGAGCAAAGAAGAAATAGAAGCGCATCAAGCCCAGATCTCCGACCTGACTAAGCAAATACAAACCAGATTTCAAAGAGAAAGAGAAAGAGGTAAAGAGTAAATGAAAAAGGAAAAGAAAAGTATTAGAGAAAAGAAGAAGAAATGGGAAGAAGATTTCTGGCTACTACCCGTAGACGAGGTCAAAGAAGCCGAGAGACGTGGTGACATTAGGACTATGTACAAGAAGTTACGCGATATTGATTTCAGAGATCTAAAAACCATTGAGGAAGAAAAGTCCACTCCCGAACAATTTAGAAACCAGTTCAAGGCAGTGTCAGAGAATAGGTTCGAGAGGAGAGTCGAAGAACTGATGACAACGACCAGTGCACCGTAAGAGACGATCTGTCGAGGCGCGAAAGCCAACAGCCAGACCAGAAGGTAACTTTCACGGGATTTTTAGAAGAACTGAAGCAAACAAAAGCGGAGCACCTGATATTGAAGGATTAGAAGTAGGTGCGCTGAAAGTCATAATCAAGGAAACGAAAAGGCGACTTTTCAAGTTAGTCATAATGCACCTCGGAGAAAAGTATCATGAATGAGAAGAAGAGACAACAATCGGCTGGGTAATGCCGTTGTTTCAGAAAGGTTCGAGAGGTGATTTGAACAACTACCAAAAAGTGTGTCTATTGCCACTGATAAGCCGTTTGTGCGCAATGATCTTAGCTACCAGGATTAGGACAATGGCAGAGAACATCGGAGCGCTGGGGGAAACTCAGAGTGGGTTCCGCACCTCGATATCAACTGGGAATGCAATGCAGATTGTCCTGAGAATAAGCAAAGAAAGCAAGAGGATGTTTGGACAGGAAGAAGAAACCACAGAAGAGCGAGCTGGAGCCGTACTACTGGATAAAAAAAGGCATACTCTAGGGTAAACTGACCCTTACTGTGGCGAATCCTTGGGAACCTCGGGATGGGAGAAACGACCATCACAAGGTTGACAAAACTGCACGAGGGCACTTCATATTAAGTGAGGGGGAGAAAGGCAATGAGTGAAAACTGGCATCCAGAACACTGACTGCGAGAAGGAAGCGCAACGTCAACCATTCTCTTCAACATCTAACACGACTAAGCTATCAAGGCAGCTCATAAGAGGAGACTGAAAAGTGCAATAGAGAAGCAACTAGAGTGTGGACTTGAATAAAAATGGAAACCAGGAGGAAGTCTCCTAGCAAGCAGTACCTCGAGAACAATCATGATCAGAGAATCCTTGTTCGTTGACGACTCTACCTTGATCGGCCGAATGGACGAGCTCAAGGAAGGAAAAGAGGTTTTCAAATAGACGATGATAGATTTTGAAGAACGTTACCACGACGGGAAAAAAAGAATTAATCTGCTTTGGAACAAAACATGCAGACACATCAAGAACGCTGGGGATCGGTATTGGTAGAAAAGGAGATAGGCAAGAAAGAATAGCAAAGAGCAAACAAAGCTTGTGCCAATCTGAAACCAAGATTGTGAAAGTCAAAACTCAGCAGGAAAACCAAAGCCGTAATATTACAAGTTGTAGTAGAAGCCACACTTCTGTTCGATTGTCAGGCAAGAAAATGGATGAGTACCAATTTTAGCAAACTACAGAGCGCGGTGGAGCGATACTATTGATTTTTATGGAATGATGGGAAGGGACTTCTCAAAATGAGGATGCATAGAGAAAACACGAACACCTACAACATCAGGAAACAACAAGGAGTGCACTCCATCAGATACAAAATAGACAAGATGTCCCTGGAGGGACTAGATCACGTATTGCAGATAGAAGGCACCAGAGTGACGAAGCAAAAAAAAAGAAGATGGAACGAGAACTCGAGGGCTTGACCAACGCAGAGAAAATCTGACTAAAATAAGAAAGCCCTGGAAGATAACGTTAAATGAGAGCATTAAGTTTTTTGCGGATGGAGAAGAGCAAATGGTTTCTTAAAGCGTGAGGAGCAAAATCCCGACAGAAATCAACGAATGAACAAAAAACAAACTTTTCACTGCAGATGGGAAGACTGTGAGAAATTGAGCCCAACAAAGGGGGGAAGTCCACCGAGTGAAAGAAGAATGCAACAATATCCATAGCAGCAGGAGTTCGTACGTACCAAATGCAAAAGAGCGTTCAGGGAAAAGTACAACCTATCGAATCATGCAAAAGTGTGTCGCACTGAGAACTGCAAGGCATGCTCTGGATGCGATAAAATAATAGCGAACAATTATATCAGTACGCTTCTTAAGATATATTTTAAGCCCCACGTCAGAAATGGAAAAACTAACATCGGCAGCAGGTCTGTACACAGGTTTCAGGAAGCGAAAGCAACGCGGTAACTGCGAGAACTGGACAACGAGCAACCACTGGTATAAACACCTGCGCCAATGCTTATGTCGTTGAAAAACCTAGGCCCAGATTTGAGCGTTAAAGGAAGAGAGAGAGAGAGAGATTCAAGAATGAGCGTGAGCTCCTAATTAGATTATTGGGACGGTTCACTGAAGATCAATCTGAAGACGAAGTGGAATTTCATGAAACCTTCATGGTGTCAAAATACGAACTCGGGTGTGAGGTGACTTCAGAAATTGATTGGAACATAGCAGAGACAAAATTTTGATTGACTTAATTGTACTTATCACTTGTTGGCCTTGATGGACATAAAGGTATAATGAACAGCAATCTAGGAACCGTCCAAAAGGACAAAAGGGAATGCCCCACTGAATGAGTCAGAAAAGATGTTAACCTAGCTGTCACTTGTGGAATGGAAGACCATACATGAGGAACAAGCCATTATTTTAAAACAATGAATGAACAACATTGTCATTTCGCAAAAGTTTACAGAAAAATGTACTAAATCAACTCGGTTTACCGCCCTGGATTTTTTAGCATGGTCAACTCGATAAAATTATTTAGATTGTCTGGAGCACTCACTTCATCCCAGTCTGCCCCCAAGTTTTTTGACAGTGCCATGATGTTAGTAGGGTGGCTTGAAACCCACGTAGGCACGAGTGATCAGGAAAAGACTATGCCTGCCCCAAAGCAGTTGAATTGCCTGAGTTTCACACACAGATTGGATTTGTTCAAAACCACTTGCAAAGTGTTGAAGACAGCGAAAGCGTTAGAAAGGATACGGAGGTTGTCTAGCTTCTAGCTGTCTAAAAGACTCGATACAATAAAGTGGGAATCGTCATCAACTCAAAAAATCCGATACCTACTGAAAAATTTGCTGAATATGAGAACAGAATTGCAAGTGAAAATGATGTTGTCTTCAGTGGGGACAGCGAAAACTGAATATGATCCGACGAGCGGTCTGAGTCAAAGGAGCAGCCGCAGCTTGAAATCCTAGTCACATGAGTGCTATGAATGATTCTGCTGGGGTCTAACCTAAGTAGAAGGTTGCCGTTTGCTCTTAAGGTTTAATCTAAATGTATCTCAACTCTCTTAAATGAACACTGCATGAACGTCCTTTAGAAAAGGAGCAATAAACCAAAGAAAAAGTCTTGCTGAGAGGCATGCTATAGCTAAAGTAAAATGTGTTTTAGAATATACTCAACAAAAAATTAATGACGAGAACAATCAAACAAAGGAGTGAAATTGAGCCGAGAATTACTTGAGAAGAGAGGAACCCTCAAAGAATACTTATGGATGGGAGAATCAAATTGTTGCAGTCTGTGTCACGTGTGCCGGGAACAGCATATAACCCATTCTTGACTAGGATGCTATCGACTTCCACTCCGTATCCGTATTTTGACTTTGAGCAAGCCTTGATGCTGGACTTTTGGGTACAACGAGTGCAACAAAAGAAAGTGCTGACATTCAAACAATTACAACTAGGCATAACACTAGGAATTAGTGGTCGAACCTCGTATCCACGAAAGAACGCAAGCTCCGGTTGTGGTTATTGTGACGCTTCACTGGAGATCACTCTGAAGACGAAGTTGGAACTCATGAAATCTTCATTTTGTCGAAATCCTAACTAAGGTTGATGCCTTAATTTCTAGCTGTTTAAAAGACTGATACAAGAAAGTGGGAATCATCATGGATTCAAAAAATCCGATAACTACCGCAAATTTGCTGAATTTAACCACAGAATTGCAGGTGAAAATGATGTTGTGTTCAGTGGGGACAGCGAAAACTGAATATGAACCGACGAACAGTCTAAGTAAAAAGAGCAGCCGCAGCTTGAAACTCTAAGTCACATGAAGGATATGATTGATTCCGCTGGGATCTGACCTAAGTAGAAGGTTACCTAATTGTGGATCTAGACCTGACTTCACATGTTGATTAGAGCAAAGCAGTGACAAAATTTTGATTGACTTAGCTGCAATTCATCTCTTATTGACCTTGATGGAAAAAAGGTAGAAAAAGGTAATGTCATTAGCCTAGCCGCCAAATGTGAAACTGAAGACCATAAATTAGGTACATACCATTGAACAACTGAATGAACAACATTGTCAATTGGCAAAACTTACGTAAAATTGTTCCATTTCAACTTGGTATCCGCTACATATTGGAACATGATTTTGAGCCATTGAACCAATTTTACCAAGCTCAAGTCGATTGATCATCGGAACGTCTGGAGCATGCGCTCAATCTCAAAATATACCGAATCGTAGAAGTACACCCTGGACTGTTACATACCAAGCAAGAGATTAGAGGCGGGAGAAAAACCCTCGTAAAAAAATGTGGGTCCATCTAGAATGCATACCTCTCAAACGGCCGAATACAACACAGATTTTGTGTGCAACAGGTGCTCATGGTGCCAAAGTAGATTCGAGGAATCACCGTATCGGACGGAATTTCCCAGCGATGCCCCAAACAACCAAGCAGAAAGGACCCAAAGGAAAAGGGCCAGACGCAAGAGAAGACAAGAAATAAAAGACAAAATCTAGATTGAAAGCGCCAGGTTGAAGGGCTCCACAAATGTAACAAAGATCTGGTCGTGAAATGTACAGAAAGCCAGAGTTGAATTTCCTAGAAGGAACCAATTTTGTGACATGCTACGTGGATATAGTCCTTCTCTCGGAATTGAACGAACCAGACGGCGGAATCCAGTGGATTGAAGGGTAATGACCTTTACGGTGTTCTTGTGTAGGGCAAAAAAAATTGGGGTCTTCCTCCGAGACAACTGGGCAGTGAGTTAGACCGAGCAAGGGCTAGTATGACAGTCAGGAGACGGCAACGCGGCATTGATGATTGATAATCTGGCACTAGTGGTACAGACCAACCACTGTAGTGTGCAAACCACTGGAGTATGAAACGTACAGCCAAGAAATGGAAGCGCTAATACTGAATTATAGCAAGAAAAGTCTATTGTTGAACGGGATTTCAATGCGACAGCGGGAGACAAGTCGGAACGAGCACTTGATGACGCAGTCGGGCCTTACGGGTTGAATCGAACGAACGCAGCTGGGAGATCGCTTGTAGAACGGAGCCACGCCCGCAACCTCGCGTGTGTAAACTCGTTTTCCTGTTACGATAATCGAGTAACTTGGAAATTCCCCAACAGGAAGACACGGCATGAGTTAGATGGCTTTCTGCCAAAAAAGAAGCCCAACAAATGGTGGAAGGCCACCGAGTGAAAAAAGAATGCAACAATTTCCATACCAGCAGTGGTTCGTATGTCTCAAATGCAAAAGAGCGTTCAGGGAAAAGTATAACTTCCAGAATCATGCAAAATTGTGTCGCACTGGGAAGTGCAAGGCATGCCCCGGATGCGATAAAGTAATAGCGAACAATTATATCAGTACGCTTCTTAGAGATATGTTAAGCCCCACGTCAGAAATAGAAAGTCAGGCCCAGATTTGAGCGTTAAAGGAAGAGAGTGTGTGTGTGAGAGAGAGAGAGAGAGAGATTCAAGATTCAATGTGATTATATGGACGGTTCACTGAAGATCAATCTGAAGACGAAGTGGTAATTCATGAAACCTTCATTATTGGAACGTCTGGAGCACCCACTTCATCCCAGTCTGCGCCCAAGTTTTTTGACAGTACCTTGATGGTAGTAGGGTAGCTTGAAACCCACGTAGGCACGAGCGATCAGGAAAAAACTATGCCTGCCCCAAAGAAGTTGAGTTGCCTGAATTTCACACACAGATCAGATTTGTTCAAAACCATTTGCAAAGTGTTGAAGACAGCGAAAGATTGATGACTTAATTTCTAGCTGTTTAAAAGACTCGATACAAGAAAGTGAGAATTGTCATGGATTCAAAAAATCCGATACCTACCGCAAACTTGCTGAATATAAGAACAGAATTGCAAGTGAAAATGATGTTGTGTTCAGTGGGGACAGCAAAAACTGAATATGAACCGACGAGCGGTCTGAGTCAAAGGAGCAGCCGCAGCTTTAAACCCTAGGTCACATGAGTGCTATGAATGATTCCGCTGGGGTCTAACCTAAGTAGAGGGTTGCCATTTGCTTTGTATGGTTTAATCTAAACGAATCTCAACACTCTTAAATGAACACTGCATGAACGTCGTTTAGAAAAAGAGCAATAAACCAAAGAAAAGGTCTTGCTGAGGGCCTTGCTATAGCTCAATTAAAATGTGTTTTGAAAATACTCAACAAAAAATTAGTGACGAGAACAATCAAACAAAGAAGTTAAATTGTGCCGAGAATTACTTGAGAAGAGAGGAACCCTCAAAAAATAATTATGGATGGGAGAAGCAAATTGTTACAGTCTGTGTCAGGTGTGCCCGGAACAACATTTCACCCATTCTTGTCTAGGATGCTATGGACTTCGAATCCGTGTCCGTATATTGACTTTGAGCAAGCCGTGATGCTCGACTTCGGGTAGAACGAGTGCAACAAAAGAAAGTGCTGACATTCCAAAAAATATAACCAGGCATAAATCTAGAGGAATGAGTGGTCGAGCCTGATATCCCCTAATGAACGCAAGCTCCTGTTGTGGTTATTGAGACGCTTCACTGAAGATCACTCTGAAGACGGAGTTGGAACTCATGAAATCTTCATTTTGTCGAAATCCGAACTAAGGCTGCTGCCTTAGTTTCTAGCTGTTTAAGAGACTAATGCAAGAAAGTGGGGATCATCATGGATCCAAAAACTCACATACCTACCGCAAATTTGCTGAATATAAGAACAGAATTGCAGGTGAAAAAGATGTTGTGTTCAGTGGGGACAGCGAAAATTGAATATGAACCGACGAGCGGTCTAAGTCAAAAGAGCAGCCCCAGCTTGAAACCTTAGGTCACACGAGTGCTATGAATGATTCCGCTGGGGTCTGACCTAAGTAGAAGATTACCTAATTGTGGAACCGGACCTGACTTCAGAAGTTGATTAAAACAAAGCAGTGACAAAATTTTGATTGACTTTTATCGACCTTGATGGATAAAAGGTAGAATGAACATCAACCTTGGAACTGCCGAAAGAAGTTGCCCCACTGAATGATTCAGAAATGTTGTTAGTCTAGCCGCCAGTTGTGAAACTTTAGACCATAAATTAGGTACATACCAATGAACAACTGAAAGAACAACATTGTCAATTGGCAAAACTTTACGTAAAAATGTTCCATTTCAACTTGATATCCGCTACTCAAACCCATTGATTCATTGGAACATGATTTTGAGTCATTGAACCAGTTTTACCATGCTCATGTCGATTGATCATTGGAACGTCTGGAGCAGGCGCTCAATCTGACAACATACCTAATCACTGGAGTGTTACATACCAAGAAAGAGATTAGAGGCGGGAGAAAAACCCTCGAAGTTTAAAAAGTGAAGGATAGCATTGGCCGGCTGGATCGAAATATATGGTGAAATCTAGATCCACACCATAGTTAAGCAGAAAAAAAACCATGCACGTGTTGGTACTGGATGCGAGGTTGCCAAAAAAAAATGATCGACTAGTTCTTCTCGGTGCTTAAGTGTGTTAAGTTGGTCAAAGTGTCGGAAAGATTATATGAACTGTTGAAAAAAATTTTCGGCCTGTCCCGAAAAAATCTAGGAATCAATTGAATAAGTTAATATGAGAAGTTTTAATCAAGCTGAGCGCTGAAATATAAATGATTAATAATAAGTCTCATATGCAGTGCCTCCCCGCGTTAGGATTGAGTCGTTCGCAGGCAATCTGCGGTAATCAGCGATCTCACCTCGGCGAGAGTCGGTTGATACATCTACCATTGATATCAATACTAAACTGCAGGTGATTTTCCGTGAGGAATTTTGCTTAACGCCTCCTCGGTGTAATAACAGAGGTTGGGTAATACGGTCCAGTAGGCCATACCTGTAAAAATCCTACCTACATTCAAACCAATGAGAGAAACCAATCGGAAACAGGAGCGACCGGCCCGAGACAATGTTTTGGTTAGGCAGCAACCGTGGAAGTTTGGACATTGGAATTGTAGGACCCTAAGGGGGTTGGAAAGAGGAGAGTTAGAGCAGCTGATGCTTGAGCGGCATTTTGATGACCTGGGTTTATGCGAGACCCGCTTAAATAGCGACGGAATCTCTGATCTTGGTAGAAACTACACTATTGTGTGCGCGAGCGACCCCGAGAGGAAAGGTAGAAACGGGGTTGCTCTCATTTTCAATTCGTTGAAACTGAAACTAACCAGGCATAGGTGCCAAAGTGACCGAGTTATGGTAGGCTGGATGAGTAGCCGCATCAATAGTGAAACGTTTAAGTGAAACAAAAAGGCCTTCCTGACCCATATAAGTGCATTCACCGCGGTGCTGAATCAAGAGGATGAGAAGAAGAAGGTCTTTTAAGCTGACATGCAGCAAAGCGTAAGCCTGTGCTTACACAACAGTTTCTGCCGGAAACGGGAGCAGAAAGTAGGCGGTAACCTAAGTCAAAGGAGCATCGGGTTGGAGCCCTAGTTAACATGAGTGCAACGAATGGTTCCATTGTGGCCTGGGCTCAGTAGAAGATTGATTTTTCTCTGTAAGATATTTTCAAGAACGATTCACAACTCCTGTATACGAACAATGCGTGAGCGGCCATTAGAAAAGGAGCAATAAACCATGAGAAGGTCTTGGTGAGAGCCCTGCTATAGCTCTATCAAAATGTGATTTGAAAATAACCAACAAAAAACTGAATGACAAGAGCAGTTAAAAAAGAACTGAAGTTGAGCCGAGAATGACTTGAGAAAAGAGGATCACTCAAGCAATTGTTAATGACCGAGAGGAGCAAACTGTTTCAGTCTGTGTCAGGTTTGTCTGGAAAAGCGGATTACCCAATCGTTGACTAGAGTAGTATGCATATAGTGCGTTAGGATCGGGGGGGGTTGTCATACATGGATGACCATTAGGTATAAATCATAATGGTCACCATGTATTAAATGATCAGCAATGGTCACCATGTAATAATCCTAATTGTCACCATGTATAATTTTATACCTAATGGTCACTATGTAATAATCCTAATTGTCCCCATAAATAATTTTATACCTAATAGTCCTCATGTAAAACTTCGGTATATTATTGAGTATTCCCACTGAACGTTGTGGAAACGGGAATGGAATTAGGTTTTGGTCGGTGCATGTTTTCCCTTCTAAAGTTTGGGGGTATTGGTTTGTTTACATGTAAAATGACGTTATATACCTATTATATGCGACCAAACTATATGGTATATAGAAAAGCACAAGATTTTGGCAGCGTAGCTTAACTGTTGGCTGCGGTGAACGATTTCCTTCAAAAATGCATGTTTTATTACTGAATCTCGAAGAAAGCAAAATTCGTCAAGTGCGGCGGCCGCCACCTCTATTTAGGCAAAAATTAATAATCAATTTGACCAAAATAAGAATGAAAAATTTCGTTCAGCCAATTGAAGGTAAAAACAAAGAAAAATTATGGAACACTGAAAACTCTAAAATGATGAAATTGGCTTGAAAATTTTGACATTTCCATTTTCCGTGTCTACAAGAGACTGAAAAATAAACGTCTGAAATCTATGACAAAAACTTTGATTTGATAGAAAGGTTGAAAGAGCTAAAAGGTTGAAGTGGCTAAAGATCTTGAAAAACGAGAACACTGATGAAAGCCAAAAGTGCCCATTAATTTTGCTGCAACCATTTCTAAGACGTGTACCTAACTTGTTACTATAAAATTGAAGTGGAACAAAATTTCTTGGGGTCCGAGTAGAGGAAAACGCATGGCGCTCGACTCTCAGCCGAAAGGCGGCGTTTCGAAACCCGTCCGGAAATTGTACTGAAAGGAGGCAACAGTAGCTGGTATGGTGATATCCCCCCATAGATCGATTTTGTACTTTTTTTCTCACTTTGATAAAAAGCTTAACTTCTCGAATTACTGCTATTCAGTTAACAATTGGGTAAAATTTCAATTACTAAAAGAATGTATTGTTCAAAATTGAATTGTAAAATGTATAAATCAACCATATTAAATGGTTAGTTAATGGGTACGCATGTGAGTTAGGAAACGTTTCAAAACATGATCAGTTATATAAACAAAATCAGAAGCATCACCATTAAAGTTTTTATCAAAAATCAAATGTGCAATATAAATACAAAAAGAACCGCACATGGTAGAGTTTGAGTCTTGCATGGGAAAGTTTGTCATCAATTCAGTCACTTGATGAAAATTCTCGTTCAATCGTTTATACAGATTGGTGTACTGCCAGAGAGGAAGACCGAGAGGATCAGCGAAGTATAAAACATTTCTTCTGTTGCATATCACAATCCAATGTGTCCCCGGAGAATCTGATTTTGAAGTGTTCACAATCATAAAGATGTTGTTTGGGATGTGAGGTGGAAAATTGTCGGCTGCAAATACTCCAAAAAACTTATATTTCAGATGTTTACAATTCTGAATGAGGTCCTGCAACTGGATTTCATCCATTTTCAGACTGTCGAAATGGGAAGGACGTTCTTTGTAACTTTGCGGTCGGAGGTAATAAATACATTGGATGAGCGTATACCCCAAACAAAAATTTCCAGGTTTGCTGTCAAAGCGTTTGAGAATTGAAGATCGAGTGAAACTGAGCAGTTAGTAAGTTCTGGATGCAAGAAGTCATGAGCTGCCTGCTGTGTGCTAGTGAGATCAAAACACATAATAAAGTGCTGTTGGTAGTTATCCAGAGTGATTCCCAGCCCGCAGTGCAACAAACCCAGCGCTGATAGTGTGTTGAAGAAGAGACGCTTATGATCTTGTGTACTGATTGGTGTACTTGCTATTGGTAAACCATTTCGTCTCAAAGTAACTTGCTCCAGTCCAAATTTTTGATAATGAAAAGGATTCGTTCGGTTTGTTCCTAGAAATGCATTATTTGTGTTCAATGCTATGATAATTTGTCTCACCGGTTCACGAGCAAAAATATCTTCCTGTTGCCAGCTGCGCTGACCAGCTGTTGCAAGAAATGTTTTTGTAATTTCTTCTTGATATGGGTAGTTCGCAGGAGTTTTGAGCAAAGTTGATTCAATGGCAGAGAGCACATGGTCGGTCACAGTCATTTTTCTAACATATAGGTTCGCTTCGAGTATTTGCAGCTTGTAATGCTTGGCAGCATCTTCCGATATAATGAGAAAGTCTTCATGAGAACGTCTGTAGGAAAGTCTGAGGGTAACACCGCTCAACAAATGCTTGTCACATGTGAAAAAATCAACTCCAGCGGGTCCATAGAACCAAATTTCCCTCGATTCACGGACCAGTTCTCGTTGAGATGTGAAATCAGCTGCATCTATTGCAGCGGGATTGTTTTCAAAACGATATCCCTGACACTTAAGCCATGAGTCCTTGGCTCCTTTGCTGTTAGAAACTTCTGTTCCAATAAAGCTTTTATGCGCAAAATTACTATTGGCATTTGAGATTTTGAGTCCATTAGCAGAGAGGGTACAGTCAGAGAAAAGGGAATACAGGGAGTTGTTTACGAGGAACGGTGAATCAGACACAGTAGGATCAGTGTTGTCGTATCGCAGATCAGCTCCACTTGATTGCGTTACTTTGCATCGTATTTCCAAATAAATTTTTTGCAGGTCAACAAAATTATTACGGTCACCGGTGATTTCAAATTCAAGCATTGGTCCATTAGGTGAATAAACAGGTCCAATTTTTTGATCAAAAGCGTTTTCAAAAGTAATCAAAAGAGGTTGTTTTTCAAACAAATCTAGAGAGCTATGGGTAGCTTCATTGGGTAACAAATTAGCGATCATTTTTTATGTTTGAGAAAAAATCTGCTCGACTTCTCACTGGTCTGGTTTTTCTTCGAATGGTTGTTTTTCTTTTTCGAGCCCCTACTGACCTTCTTCTTCGTAATCCATTCATTGGTGTCTTTCGACGACGTCGTCTACCACCACCGAGTTGTTTTCTTGCAGTTTTTGTGACAGTGTTTTTCAATGCTTGTTTAGGAGACTTCTTTTTCATAGCGACATCAATTAGTTCTGGCGCTGCACTCATCAAAAGTTCTCTGCCCAGTTTTTTCGCTGCCGGTAGAATAACCCGTCGTGCAAACGGTATAGCAACACGACCAATACCAGCAGCCAAAGCGCCAAATCCACTGCCGCGTTGTCGGTAGTGTCCAGAGAAATGAGGAAGTGAAGCTTGCTTTGCATAATATTGTTCCATTGGTTTTCAATCAAAACGCTTGAATTTTAGAGTCAACACAACTTTACCAGTTCCTGCAAAGGGCACTAGTCTTCCAGTTTCTGTGCGCAACTGTACCGATATTGATTGTACAGATGAAGTGAATAATTTTTTGTAGTCTAAATTAGTGAAGTTTTTTCGATGATTAGGTTCAATGCTGCAGGCACTACCGTTTTTGATGCGTCTATTTGAATCAATGACGCGTAACAATGGGCCTTTGCATCACCAACAGTTTGGTATTGAATAATGTCAATATAGACAAAAATTAGACTTGTCCCACTTGATAAGTCATATGGGAAATGAGATTCGTACAGTTCGTTTCCCTCATAAGATGCATCGAAGGAGGGTATCATTTTGTAACCAATGTGATATTCACCGTTCTCATCAAGCTTTGCATTTTAGCCTAACAGACTGGGTATTTGGGGACTTGGGAATGAGATTCCTTCATTTGCGTTCATCCAAATGCTCATGCTATTCGTGATTTCTTGAGGACTCGCATCAAAATGAATTTTGTCTTTGAGTTTTGTTTTTATCTCATTAATCAATTGTTCTATAAAAGTGTACTCTCCTGATTTGATAAAAACTTTTTCGCCATAGTAGGGTCTGGAAATTGTATTCCGATTGCCAGCGTTGGATTTACTGGCTACTACTTCGGATGCTCTGAAGTACGTAAATTCCTCATCAGTAACATTGTTTAATTTTGTGGGGAAAATTATTTCTGAGAGAGCAACTCTCCAATCTCCGTCTAAAGCTATTTCTTCTTTACAAAAATTTCTAAAACTGGCCAAAGTGTTGCCTGGGAAATAATCCATTGATGCTGTTGAAATCAAATGTACAGTAAACTCATCACTGCCCATTTTCGTTATAATCAGCTTTGTTTCCAATTAAACTAAGTTCTTTTTCATAAAATTTTCCGCTGATTTCTTCCTTTTCCGCATCAATGAGACTGTATGTTGGAGGGTTTACAGTAGGAATGGCAACTATTTCAAAAACTTCGTCTGTAAAAATCTGCTTGTAACCTTTTCTAAAAGGCAAGTCAGTCTTCGCTATTCGAACATAGTCACCAACATAAAATTTTGGTTTCTGTACCAACTTCGATGAACTGTTTGCAATTAATGAAACTAAAGCAGGTACATGTTTTCTTGTGACCTTGTTTGGAGCCAATTTTGTTACTCTATTAACGCGTGAGTTAATCGTTTGAACAAAACTTTGTAATTTTTCAATATAACTGTAAGTCCATTCAAACTCCAAGTATTTGTACATAATACTTTTCAGCGATCGAATGTTTCTTTCGGCAAACGCTGATTTTTTTTCACTGTGAGTATTGTATTTGATGATTTCTCGTTTAGTACATAACTTTTCAAACTCTCCTTTAAACTCGGTGCCTTTGTCAACCCAAACTTTTTTTGGTTGTTTTGTTTTGATCATTTTTTTGAAAGCTTCGGTTGTTTCCTTAGCATATTTGGTCTTCAGGGGTTCCACTCGTAAGTAGCGAGAGAGGCAATCGACAGCAACTAACAAATATCGTACCCCTCGGTTATATTTAGCCAATTTATCAACATAAGCCAAGTCAAGAGACCAAATTTCGTTGATATCGTTAACAATCACTTTTAGCCGAGGATATGTTTTACGAAACAATCCATACTTTGTATGTGATGATTGAGATCTCAGAAATTTTTCAACTTTTTTTGGTGAGAGTTGACTAGCATTTGTTAAATTTTTAACGCTACCAAATGCAGCTGGACCTTTCGTGTAGAGTAATTTGAGTTTCTTTTCTTCACTGATAGTAGGATTTCCATTCTTTTGTTGACGTCGTCGCAAACGATTCTTTACTGCTTTCATAGTTTTTATCATCGTCGTCATCGTCGTCGTTGGTGTTGGGGAAAAATTCTTTTTTCTGGGTTTTTCTTTTGTCTGATTGCTTGGTTCTGGGTTTGAGAGTTGTCGATCGAGTCTTCGAAGAGGAGGGTTTTGATCTCTTCGAGTACTCAGTTGTCGGGTTGTCGTCGGAGACGAAGGAGGAAGAAGTTGAGAAGGGCTTAGCTGCTTCGCTCTTAAGCGAGCGGAGAATCTGTTTGGCATAAGTGTTGGACACTAAGCTAGGATCAAGATTCAGTTCTTTCAAAATTTGTGGATAAAAAACACCCTCAATTTTTTTTTGTGTTTTGCTGTGTATCGTACAAAAAAGATTCAATTTTAACGAGTGTTGGTTTTCCTTGAATTAAAACATATCCGTCAACGTCTAAAGTCAAGGATTCAACTTTGAACAACTGCTTTAGCACGATGTTTGCCCTTTCCAATTTATTAGCTTCCAATAGCTCTTGAATGGATTCCATAACCTTTCGAAACACTTCAGCGGTTTTTCCATTACTTTTTTCATCGTTTTTTTCTGTTCTCTTTGAACTTGTCTGCTGCAGTGAATTGTTTGATTCAAAATTTTTTTCTGCTTCATCATCACCGTCATCACTGAAATTAGTAAGTGCAGATAAATTTCTTTTTCGGTGCAGATTTGGTACTACATTATTAGGGGTTAAAGGAATAGGAGATGTTGGGTTTAATGGTGGTGGAGAGTCACGGCTGATATTTCGTTCTCGAAATCGTTGTATGTAATTGAGTTGAGATGATTTGTCGTTAATTAATGGATTATGAAGGATTTGAGATTGTGGTGCAGTTTTTTCATCTGGAGCATATGTTTTTCGAGGAATGAGGATGAATTCTTCAGCATACATGCCTGAGATTCTAGTTTTTCAAGTAAATGTAACACGATTCTCCGATTGATTTAACCAGTGAAATATTGTTTGCCAAAACTTTTCGTTTTTCTCGGATACTAAACTTAGGGTCAACAATTTTTCCAAATGGTATTTTCTTACTCTCGATGAAACTCTTGTTAGCTGGAACATGTCCCAGAAAAACATTTACAAAACAATCGCAAAGAAATCTAATAAAATTTGAATCAGCTTCTGTCAAAATTGATCTACAATGGCGACTATTGAGCATTTGCTTCAATATACATAATTCTTTCTCTTTCATTTTCAAGAGATGTGATAACTGCTTTCGAGGATGGTAAATAGAAAATGGTTGGTGATGGTGGAACTATGTTTGACGAATAACGAAGACATTCTGAAGTTTTGGGATCCAAGTCTATCAACAGATGACCAAAATCTTCTTTCGTTGCCAACTGATACGCATGACGGAGGAATTTTGCATTATTCAACTGTCTGCCTAAATAATCAATTTGTTGAATGTCTCGAGGTGATTTGAACAAAATTAAGTGAGTTGTATTCAAATCTATTGTACGTGATTGCTTACTTTGCTGAAATAAATTGTGCTTGACATAAATAACATGAACATTTTTATGTCGACCTGCTGTAGCTAATTTAACAAAATCTTTTTCATTAAAAATTTCTTCACAGGTATCATCAAAGACAATCATACAATCCCGTAAGTTATTAACAATTTCAAAGCTGGATAATTTTATAAATTCAATATCAAATTTGTTGTGAGAAACAAAGGAACGGTATTTGGGTTGATCGTGAAGATAAAAATAAAATATCTTGTTATACGATGGATAGAATGTACCTTTGAGAAGCATTTGAAAAATTAAATCAGTTTTGCCAGATCCTGAGGGACCTGAAACGGACATAAACAGACGATCTTTTGTTGAAATGATCTTATTCATTATTATAACTTGGGATTGGGTAACATGTAACCAACTGTACTGGATAGTATTGAAAGCCAAATGGCAGTCTCATCACAACTAAGGTTGTAAAAAGATAATTTTGAAATAGATAAAGAGAGCAAAATGAAAATGAAACAGACTTGCGTGAAAAAGACAACTTCTGCAGACGGAAGAGAAACAGAATTACAAAATTTCCAAGATCTGTTTTCGTGAGATAAAGACTTTTCGGCAACACCAATGTCAACAAAGTCGCAATCATTGTTCTCGACAGTGGTGGTTTCTTCAATTTCCATGTTTACCCGAAGACTTTTTTTGCTTATTTCTATCAAGGTTGATAGTTACAACTGCATACCAATCGCCTTTTTTTCTCTCTGATCTATTGCCGTTTGGTTTGTATTTTATTATATATCTTGCTATGTTTTTGTCTGTCAGAAGTATCCGAACAATTTTTTCTACGTTTCCGGTACTGATTTCGTCTAATAACTCTTTTGGTAAATTCTCACCTGTTAAACTCACATTTTGTGTGTTTTCTTTTGGCAAAAATATTTTTTTGAAATTTTGAATTTTCAAACACGACATGTTAGCAACTAGTAATCACACAAGATCAAAAGAAAATGAAGACAATCAATAAATATATTTATTATGATTCACAAAATTTGGCATATATATATATGTGATTCGTCATTTCGGTTCAACAGGCAAATCAACTCCTCGTTCAATGAAGAAAAACTCATATTTTGTGAATTTGTCATGGTTACGATTAGATTTGAACTTTACAACAAAATGAGCAGCAACTCTGATAGTGGCTTGAACTAAATGTATTTCCTCAACGTTATCAGTTTTGACTAATTCTTTCAGTTCAGCTGGAAGCTGATGGTCATGCAAATGAATTTGTCTTCTCTCTCCCAGCTGAGGTTGCAGCCCTTCCAGGTTGAGATTGAACAACGGAATTGACTGGCGAAATTCCTGGAGTCTGGACATTGTACAGGTGAAAGTAGTCAAGAACTGTAAAAAATTTCCGTAAATTGTCGATTTCGATATCGTTCAGTGTAATTTGTTCGAGTTTTTGCAGGAGAGGTTTTCCTCGACAATCTAATATGCCTGTCCGCGTAAGAGTAACTTTAATTCTTGGTGTTAAATTGTTTTCAGGACTCTGATTAGTCATTGAAGCGTAAACCACCAAATTTGGAGATAAGGTTGTTTGCATCATTGGACAGTTCATTTTGTAACCAATCGAAAAAAACTTTGGATTTTCTACGGGTACAATGCTTTAATAATTGATGTGAGGGAAGTAAATGAGAATGTCGTTTGCAAATATGTTTTTCTTGACCCAATAACTGTTCAATCTTTGGGCAGCCAAAATCTTCCAAATTTGTCACGGGTAATTTCAAGTATTCAGCTAATAAAACAGATTTTTGTGTACCTTTAGCAAAAAAATGGGAATTTGGGTTCCTCAAACGAATGCTGTCAAAAATTTGATCCAAGTATGAGTAAGGGTATTCACCTTCGTCCCAACGAAGCCCGTGTAGAAATTTAGATACCCAATTGTACGCTTTTTTCTCTTCTTTTGATAAATTGTTGAATTGAACTGGTGGCAGAAAATGAATTGTATCAATTGTATTAGCAGAGCAAACGGAAAGTTCCTTTATGATCAAAGGTTTCTTGCCACATTTAAATCCTTCAATATCTAAAATAATGAGATGGTTGAAAAACAATTTTTTAGTTTTCTTTCTTTGGGTTAACATGACTTTCACTCAACATTCCAACAAACGAAATAACTTTGGTTTGAATGCTTTAAGAAATAAGCAAAACGCAATACCTGTCACGTGACCCAGGTAACAGTTTTTTATTGGACAAGGCAAAACATATGTGTACCCAGGACCGGTATGATTTTTTTCTTGCAAATATCCCGCTGCGTCATGCAATATAGCATGTATTCTAAGAAACTTGAAATGTTTCAAGTGTTTGTCGAGCGACGAATTGTCTATTCCAATTAAACCACCATATGGTCTGTTTTTCAAAACAAAATCCAAATTAATATCAGCATCCAAATACAAACAAGTGGCTAAAAAATACTGAAATCTGACTGATTTGTCTGGATATTGTGATTTTAAGTCTATAAAAATTTCATGAATGAGTTTTAAATCGAAAGTTGAAATCATGTTTACTGAACTCAATATAATAAAAAGGGAATAATGAAAAGTATGTATCAATTAAAACTTAACTTTCTCTTCAACAATAAATTTCACAAATAGCACATCAGTATCTACATCAAGTTTTCCATATCCACTTGTCAAAATATCCATTATTTTGCAAAAAGCGGCAGAATGGGGTCCATTAATTAAACTTTCAAATCTTTTCAAAGTTTCTGTATTCATCTCATCTGTTTGAACATGTCTGCTTTCTGTATGTTTCTTTGAAACTGAAGTCGAAACTCTTACGGATTTGTTTGACGTCGACGATGCAGCAGGCGTAACTGTATTATCAATTCGTTTCTGTCCCCCAACGGCCGGAGATTTCTTGCAAACGTTTTGATTTGGTGAAGTTTGTTTCTTAGATGATGTTGCAGAAAGCAATAAATTGGGTAAACGTTTTTTGATTGCAGTGAAATCTAACAAATCGAGATTGGCTGCAACAGTTTGTGCTGAATAAGTGAGAGCTAGTTTAAGCTTGTCAAATAACTCACCGTTTCCTTTGACATCTTTAGCAGGAGAAACTAAGTATTTGAAGCAAGTGAAAATACAAGGAACACTGAAACATTTTTGGGAAGGAAAAAATTGGTTTAATTGTTCCTCTGAATCTACTTGAATCAATATATGGTAATGAATTTTTTTTTCATTCTCGACTGAAAAAGGGCAATATTCAGATTTGAAGTGGCTTCCAAAAACATAATTTTTAAAAGTAGATAAATTAGGAATTTTTTCAGTGATAACAAATTTGAAATTTGGTTGAAATTTTTTGAAATAATCAGGTAACACAACTTCGAACATAGCTTCTGCCATTTTGTAAAGGAAAATTAATTCGGGTCGTGCTTGAAATCCTTTGTGTTTGAGGAAAGTTGAGATTTCCTGGCTCGTTTAAGGTTAGATTGTGGTTTGTCTTTGTTTTCAACAGTATCAGAAATTTCACTTGTTTGCGCTCGGATTGACTTTCCCGACTTTAGTAATTTTGAAAATTCTTCGCTGCTTAAGGAAAGTCTTTGTACACATTCAAATTCAGCGCCTTCAGCTGCTTTTTTGAAAACTTTCAGGAATACATAAGTTCCAGTTTGGTCATATGTTTTCAATGTAGCACGCACTAGTCTTTTACTGTTTTCCAAAATATCGAAATAGCAATCGCCAAAATCTTTATCTGCATCTGCTGTGGTGCTTGTTTTGGTTTTATTCATTGTAACGAGTAAATTTTCAAAGTAACTTGATTCAAAACTGAATAGAAAGAAATGAATGGTTCCGATTGATTGTATATGTCTGCAAAAGAAAGCGGCGTTGTATCTATTTTAATTTATATACACATGTAATTTATATCGCAAAGATATTGGATTGCAATTTAGTTCACATGGATAAGTATTTTGTGCATGTACAACTGATAAGAATTTTAATGGGTGTTAAAGGTCACAATGTTTAAACGTTATTTTTGATACAAGCTATTTGTTTGAATGCAATTTAGATAAACATAGAATACCACCCAAGGTAACATAAGTATTTTACACGCCCTCCCTTATTAAACCGATTAAAAACTACATAGGAGGTCTTGAAATTTCTAATTTTAGAAGAACCAATCCCTATTTTAATCTCTTGAGGCGTTTTCACAATTCATTTCAGTTTCATTTCTCTCCGCGTTACGTTTGTCATTTTCTTCCAACTTTTCTTCAAAAATGCCTTGTTATATTATTGCCGGATATTCCAATTACGAAAGAACCATTTTTTATGAAACCGTTCACGGTAATTTTGTAGCAATAATTAACGAAGAAAAAAGTTTCAATTCTGATGAGTGGACTTGTACTCATCACGTTATGATTCCCAAAAATTTTTTACATTTATTCAGTAAACTTTCCTTAAAAAATTCAAAGAAAGACGAAGAACTGAATATAAAGTATTTGAGTTACCTTACAAATTCTGGTAAATATACGGATCCTGACGAGCCTCTTGCTCTTCAGGTTGATATTTCAACTTTATCAAAACCAGTAAAAAAAATTTTGTATAAATACGATTGTGATGTTACTCCGATGTGTGAAAACCAATTAGAATACTTTGAAGAAATTGAATTTTTTGATCGTTTATGGGGAATGGAACAAATTGAGTCACCATCAGTAGTTACCCCGAAAGCTGATCCTTCCCCTGTAGTTTCACCATGGCTTGACGAACCGGGTTGCTCAACTCCAAAGCGTAC
Organism: Symsagittifera roscoffensis; assembly: GCF_963678635.1. Classification (NCBI taxonomy): domain Eukaryota; kingdom Metazoa; phylum Xenacoelomorpha; order Acoela; family Convolutidae; genus Symsagittifera; species Symsagittifera roscoffensis. Next base: position 35,696,345 of record NC_087063.1, on the reverse strand, counting down.
CCCTGTGGCTACTGTGAGCAACCACATGGAAAACTTAACCCCTTCTCTCTGTCTAGCGCCAAAGAAAAAAAGGAAGTTAACAACACTAGAGAAAGCGCAGGAGTATTTGGACCTTATATAACTTTGAAACTGAGGTTGAGTTTTTTTGATTTTTGTTTGTATTTATTGTGTATAATAATTTAACTTTAAAATTGAGTTTGAGTTTGTATCTTGTATTTGTTCATTAATTATCACACGATTGGGTTCTGATTAAAAATTTATTTCAAAAGCCTTTAAAAATTGAAGTTACAAAATCATTTATTTTTATTAAATTGACTATTTTTTTTTCAATTAAAAACAAAAAAAAAATCCGTAAAATTTTCATTTTTTCCACAAATAGGATTTAACATATTAACATTGAAGTTCTTATTTACATTAGTGATCTTGACAAAAAACTGAAAAGCATCCATATATATATGCTAATTTTTAGAAAACAAGATTAAAAAAATCAAATTCGTTTTTTGAAAAAAGATAATTAACGTCAAAAAAAAAACTGTAAAAAAATAATTTTGGATGAAAACTTATGTTGTCATATGTTTATTCAAATAGTTATCATACAAATTAAACATAATGAAAAATAGTATAAAAGATGTTTAAAACCAACTTTTTGATAAAAATAATTATTTTTTTTAAGGTTTTTTAGTTAAAAATTTGATTTTTTAATTACAAAAAGGAAAAAAAAGCATTAATTTTTTTCTTTTTTTACAAATTGGAGTTACCATTTGATCATTGATACTGTTGTCTCCAAAAATGGTCATATTGAAAAAAATACAAGTATTCATCATCATGCAAAATATTTGAGAAAAATAATAAAAATCAAACTTTTTAATTGATGACTCATCGTTTTTTCATTTTTCCGAAAAAATGCGATTTTCAACCAGAAGACGCAATTTTTTATTATGAGCAAGTGGTGTTATTATGAAAGTGCATTGAGGGGCACGACTAATGAGATTGTGGGAGTAGATGTTTTTTCATTAGTCTTCGAGAAAAACGCTAATCCCCTTAATCCCCCCTAAAACAACGAACTCATTTCTCTTTACAGAAAAGTATTTTTTCGGACTTTTTTTTCAACTCGAAAGACAACTGAGACAAATTCATGGTGATATGGACCGTGCGACCGCTCCGTGATTGACATCATTGATAACAATGCGCCTGGAAAGTTAAAAAACTGTCATTTTTTAGATTTTGCTTTACTTATTCATCATTTCAACTGTTTTTGATACTAATTTTGACGTTTTTATAGGATATTCTGTCCCCATGACAACTGGGATATTTAGGATCTATCATGTGTTGTGACATGCTCAACTTTTATTTGCAATTTCGAAAATTTCATCAATTTATAATTTGAATTGATAAAATATAAAATTAAAACTTTTCTATCTTGGCTCTAAAATCATTTTGGATTAAAATTTAGCCCAAACTTGGTTGGCTTAGATTAATTTCTATCGTTTGTAATAATTATTAACGTTTCAAACAACAATTTATCTGTTTCGTCCAATCGAATTTGAGTTTGCCAGTTATGGCGGGAAATTCAAATCTAATTCAAATTTTGGCGGGAACTTTAATTCAAATTCAAAATTACGCGCGCAAAACACAAACCGTTTTCTCTACAATTGGTAGACGAACAGTTATGCTTCTCATTTACTGTTGTTTCTGAGTGTAATTTGAGATCACTTGATTCTTTTTCTTTCTTAAAATCAATAGCTTAACTTATTTCAAAAAATGTTCAAATGCAATTTTTGTCCACTGAAATATGCAAATAAGAGCAATAGAAGTCGCCATGAGCGTGACAAACATTTTGTTGAAAAAGGACTTATTGTTTATCGATGCAATGAGTGTTCATTCACGGCTCAAATGCTTTCAAATTTACAAAAACATATTCTTCACACTCATGGTCAACTTGGAGGTGTTTGTGATTATTGTCATTTGGGATTTCATTCGCCCAAAAACTTATCAGCTCATTTACTAGCAACCCATGGTCTACCTGTTATGAGAGCTGCCTCTGCTGATTTAGCCACTACAAGTGCCGCTGCTAATGCTGCTCTCGGTGATGTGCATGCTGTCGATGAAGACGAAATCAACGGCACCAATCTTCAAAAAAGTGAGTCTGCTTTTTTCGGTGTTCTTGAAACGTATGTGATCGGCGGAAACCAACCCATGGATGAAACTCAGCCGATTGACCTTTTGCAGTTTATGCAAGAGAAAAAAGATGAAATTCAAAGTCTCATAATCGATCGAGTTGCAGAAGGACCTAGAAAAGTTCAGTTCAGCGCTAATTTAGGTTTGGTAAAACCTAAAGTAATAAATGACTCTAGTAAAACTGAGCACGACGAGCGGATTGACATTTATGCAAACTCTGATATGAAACCTGTGATGAGCTTAGGATTAGAAGATGATGAGTTTTTTGAAATGGTCGAAAAAATGCAAGCAGTTTTGGAGACTTTTGCATCTTATGGAAGCGGTTGGGTTTTGCAACATGTAATTCAAGTTTTTGTTAAACTTGCAAAGTTTTCACCAATCCGTGGGTCATCTTATATTGACTTGCCTTTTCGAATTCGAATGTCCCAGAATTTGATAAACATTAGAAATCACGAAGATAATAATTGCTTCGAACTTTGCTTTACCGCTGCTTATAGTCTGAAGCATGGTGTTGACCTACTTCTAACTGATCAACAAAAAGCGAACCCAGCAGCTGCGCGGACACAACCTGATACATACACTGCAGAAAGTGCACACAAAGCCCAAGGTAATTTTGATTCACCCATGAGTTTCGCTTCAATTGGAAAATTTGAACAACTTAACGACGTGCGGGTAAATGTGTTCCAGTACCACAAGGGAGATTTGTTGCCTATGTATATATCAAAACGACCAAACCAAGATAACAGCACCCAAACTGAAATATTTGACATGGACCTGCTTCTCTTGTATGAGCCTGCAAAGCATCACTATGTACTTATAATCGATTTGTTAAAGTTCATCTGCGAAATCAAAGGGTGTAAGTATCGCCCAATTGCACGTTTATGTAGAAACTGCTTTCACATTAGTTGGAGTGATGAAACTCACGAGCAACACATCCAGTGTTGTAAGGATCATGAACCTGCTCTAGTAGTCATGCCTTCAGCAGAAAAAGGTACCAACAGATACGAGTTCAAAAACCTCCAGGCCTTGTGGTTTGTACCACTTGTGATTTATTTTGATTTTGAATCATTTCTGAAACCTGTAGATTCTTGTCCTGATAATCCATCGCGATCATCTACCCGAGTTGTACAAAAACACGAAGCTTGTGGGTATTCATTGGCTGTAATTGAGCACGGAAATTCACAGCCCTACTTCTTTGACTATGACAGCTCTGATCAATGCATGAAAAAGTTTCTCAATCAGTTGCATCAATTAGCGAGAGAGATATATGATCAAAAGCGACGGTTTCCTCAATTTCTAGAAAGCCAAGAATCGTTGAACAAAGAAAACACATCAACATGTTGGATTTGCTGTATACATTTTACCAATGAGCACGAAAAATGTCTTGACCATTGCCATTTTTCTGGAAAATTTTTGGGATGGGCACATGAAAAATGCAACCTCGCAAGACGAACTGTAAATTTCACCCCAGTCATTGGACATAACATCCAGAACTATGACCTTCACCACATTTGTCTCGCATTGCATGAATGCGAGCCAACAAGTACAATGAGTGTTATACCTAGCACCGACGAAAAATATATATCGTTAAGCATTGGAGTCCTAATTAAAACTATAAAAAGGAAAAACGGATCCGAGCAAAAAGTTTTTGAATACCTCAGATTTATTGACTCATGCAAGTTTTTGAATTCTTCCTTGCAAAAATTGGTTGATAATCTACCAGCGGAAAAAATGTCAGTTTTGAACAAGTATTTTGCAAACGAGACGGAGGAGCAACGGTGTCTGATACGACAAAAAGGTTTCTACCCTTATTCGTACATGACCAAAAGAGAAAAATTTGCAGAAAAAGAATTGCCTCCTTTGCAAAATTGGTCCGATGTTTTGAATGGAGGAAAAGTTGCAGTTTCACAAGCGGATCTGGAGCATGCAAGGAAAGTTTTTAGAATGTTCAAATGTCAAAACTTGGAGGATTATCACAACTTGTATCTCAAGTGTGATACACTCCTTCTTGCTTGCGTCTTTGAAGAATTTCGACAAATTAGTCACCAAACTTATGGTCTGGACTGCGCGCACCATTTTAGTGCTTCAAACTTAGCTGGAGACGCCTTCAAACGTATCTGCAAAGACTCGAATGTTCAGCTTTTATCAGACCGCAGGCATCTCGAAATGGTCGAGAATATGATGCGAGGTGGTACTGCATCCGTGTTCCATAGTCGCTTTTTCAAAGCCAACAACAAAGAATGCCCCGACTTCAACCCAGATCAACCTAGCACCTACGGGTTTATGATCGATGCAAATAACCTCTATGGCGGCGTCATGCAAACGGAGAAATTACCGGTGCGTAACTTTGAGTTAATAGAGCATATAGAAGACGAGGTGATTGTGAACCAAATCCTCAACATGACTGAAGACTCTTTGATTGGATTTATATTGGAAGTTGATCTCGAGTACCCAGAAGAACTGCATGAGGATCATCAAGATTACCCTTTAGCTCCTACTAAAGAAAGTGTACCCCAGGATTGGTTGAGTCCCTACCAAACGAATTTACTCGAGCAGATGAAAAATCAAGACATTGCAAGACGTTCAATTGGAAAGACCAAAAAGTTACTGCAGACGCTGCATGACAAGTCAAACTATACAATTCATTACAAACTATTGCAATTGTTTGTTAGGTTGGGACTTAAAGTTAAAAAAGTGCACCGTGTGCTGAAGTTTGAACAAGAAGCATGGTTAGAACCATACATCACATTGAACACGACTAAACGACAACAAGCTAGAAATAAATTTGAGGAGGATTTGTACAAACTACTGAACAATTGTGCTTATGGGAAAACATGCGAGTCGAAGCGCAAACGGATGCTTGTTCGAATAGTTAGAGATTATCATGCCGCTCTGCGAGAAATTAGTGCATTCGAATTTAAATCCTACAAAATTTTTGGAGAAAACTTGGCAGCGTTCACTTCGAACCCAACAAAAATCTATTGGGATGTCCCAACAATTGTGGGAGCTAGTGCTCTTGAGTTAGCAAAGTTTCACATGTATAAATTTCATTACGATATAATGAAACCAAATTTTGAATGTCAACTACTGTATTCTGATACAGACAGTCTCCTGTACCAAGTCAAAAGTGAAGATTTATACCGAGAAATTTCCGAAAAAAGGAATATTTTGAATGAACTTGACTTGTCAAATTACCCGAAGAACCACCCTCTCTACGACCCAAAAAACAAAATGGTTGTTTTAAAATTCAAGGATGAGTTTCCAGGAGACATTATAACCGAGTTTATATCCCTCAAACCCAAGCTTTATTCCATTTTGTCCAGAGGTAATTAATTAATTTCTATTTGCCTTATTTGTGAGCACGAATTTCAAAAAATTTTGATTTTTTGTGGAATTTTTTTTGGAAAGCAATTTCTATTTGTGGGCGAAAAAATTTTTTTTTTGTGGGCGAAAAAAATTTTTTTTGTGGGCGATTTTTTTTTGTGGGCGAAATTTTTTTTTTTTTTTTTGTGGGCGAAAAAAATTTTTTTTTGTGGGCGATTTTTTTTTGTGGGCGAAATTTTTTTTTTTTTTTTTGTGGGCGATTTTTTTTTTGCGGACGATTTTTTTTTTGTGGACAATTTTTTTTTTTTTGGAAAAAAAAATTTTTTTTTTGTTCGAAAAATTTTTCGGGCGAAAAAGTGTTTTTTTTTTTTTTTTGCAAAAAAATTTTTTAATTTTTTTTGGGATTTTTTTTTTGTGTTGGTCGATTTTTTTAATGATGACTAATTTTTAAGGTCACACCTGGCCTTCATGTCATTTTTTTTTGTTGCACCTGACCTTCAAGTTGACCATGATGTAGCTCCTAAAAAACACAAAACCACAGATTGCATTTGGTTCTTTTTTTACCACCACACATTAGTGATCATCAAAAAATTGATTAGAAATCATATAATTATATTTATAGATTGCAGAAAATTATCGGCGAAGGGTGTATCGAAAGCTGCTCAGAAGATGTTGAGCCATCAGCGATATCGAGACACCTTGACCTCTGGCTCGTTATTCAAAACTGAAAACAGTCGAATCGCATCCGAGTCACACAATCTGCAAACAGTGACTTCGACGAAAACATCGTTATCAGCTTTTGATGACAAACGCTACATCCTCGATGATGGTCAGCAGACTCTTCCCTACGGTCACAAAAACATCTTGGGTCAAACTGTGATTGGCATTGATGATAGTGATGACAACACAGCCGCTGTTAATTCTGACCCAACCGATGATGACGATTTGGAAAAATGGATGCCATTTTTTGAAGATCGTCAACAGCCAGTGTCGTGGGATTGTGACGATTTCCTAGATGGGGTGTCTGAAGAATTCGCTAACACTCAAAACATTAATTGGGACCATCCGGAAATTGATGATGAATACTCTGAGGATAGTTTTGCTGTTGAGAACACACAACCACATCGCTCGCTTCGACAACTGATGGACCAGGTCAATAGCAGTTGGCAAACTCCAGACCCCGGTCTGATTCGGGCAGCAGAAACCAACGACAGTGATATTGATAGCGGGGATATCGCGGATCTGGAGGCCAATACTTCCGATGAGGACGAGTCGTCATTCTTCAACGATTTGTTTTTCGATTATGAAGCAGTTGAAGTAGAAGAACCACGGTCAAAAAATCGACGAATAGATTAAAACACAAAAAACACCACATTAACTTTTGTATAGTAAATAAAATTCAGTTATTTAATATGAGAATTGTCTGTACATAAAATTTGACCTACCGTTTATTCCGCGTTTAGTGTGTATTTAAGTGCGAGATTTTGTTCAGCTTTGGAACTCAGTTAATCTGGGATATAAACATTTTCAATTAAGCGATAGTGTCTTAAGCATACTTTTGTATGTATTTGTATGTAATTTGAGTTTGAATCAAAGTTTTAAGAAGAATTGAGCAAACAGTCTATAGCGCAGTTAAACACTCCGGCTGGTTTCAGAACAAAGATTTGGCAAATCCTTTCCCGCTCCAAACATGTAACCACAACGTTCAGTGGGAATACTCAATAATATACCGAAGTTTTACATGAGGACTATTGGGTATAAAATTATATGTGGTGACAATTAGGATTATTACATGGTGACCATTGCTGATCATTTAATACATGGTGACCATTATGATTTATACCTAATGGTCATCCATGTATGACAACCCCCCCCCCCCCCGATCCTAACGCACTATATGCATACTACTGACTAGGATGCAATGGATTCGTATTTTGACTTTGAGCAGGCCGTGATGCTCGACTTTTGGGTAGAAAGAGTGCAGCAAATGAAATTGCTGACTCCAAAAAATTACTACATTGTCTTCGAGGTAACTGTACGGGAACCCAAATCCACCCTACAAGGAACCCAAATCCACTCCCGAGAAACCAGGCAATACAATGGACCAGCAACGTGTGTGCAAGGATCAGTACGTGGACGAAGGACTGCAAGGAGGAAGGAGAGATCAAACAGCGGAGTTTTTGGTAAAAGAGTCTGGTGATTCCGTCGATCCGGCTCTACTCCTTCTGAAACTGTAGTGAGATGTAGAAACCATACCCATGGCCGAAAAAGACCACCATGAGGAACAGACCGACGAAGAACCTGCAGATGGGGGACTCGATCATCAGTTCAGTGGAAAAAAAGATGTGGAGTATTCGAGTTGTTCACGGGGGGGGGGGGGGGGGGGGGGGTCCCCTGAGGACCAAGGGAAATGGGTAATATCGCCATCGTGATCGGGGGAAATTCAGCGAGTTCCAAGAGGAATAAGAAACCAATTTCCACCAGATTTGATAATGGAAGAAATCTTTGGCTTAGAAGAAGCCTTAAACAGAACAGAGTAAAATCGATCAAGGTGCTGGGGGTGTCGAAACGTACATGCCAGAGGCATCAAAAGGCAACAACGTCAAGACAAATTGATCCCCATAGATGGAAAAAGCGTTTCCTGCAAACATGGGGAGAACGACTCAATAGCAGAAATCAACGACATACTACGCACAAGCGGAGAAGAAAATGGGTATAAGTTTGTTGGATTGCGGAAAAAGTTGGCCTCTAGTTCGGTCTAAGCAGACGATGCAGTAAATTTTAGTGCAACGGGAGTTTGCCATCTAGCGAAGGTTTTACGCAAGTCGTGTTTAAGATGGCGCGGCCCAGGGTGTGTCTGTGGGTGAGTCTGGCCGAAGCTGCCGCTCCCTCTCGGTATCATAACGAGCTCGTGGTTTCATAAGTTTATCTAATGACAGGCAACAGGACTGCAAAATCATTTTCTCAGGACATTAGAAAAGAATCCAGGACCAAACTCCGTGATATGCCCAACATGAAAGAAGAAAATCATAGACAGTAAAGCAACAAGCGTGGGGTGCGCATACGAAGGGCGGGTCCAACTTGAATGCATGTCTCCCAAACGGCCGACTACAACACAGATTTTGTGTGCAACAGGTGCTCATGGTGCCAAAGTAGATTCGAGGAATCACCGTATCGGACGGAATTTCCCAGCGATGCCCCAAACAACCAAGCAGAAAGAACCCAAAGGAAAAGGGCCAGACGCAAGAGAAGGCAAGAAATAAGAGACAAAATCTAGATTGAAAGCGCCAGGTTGAAGGGCTCCACAAATGTAACAAAGATCTGGTCGTGAAATGTACAGAAAGCCAGAGTTGAATTTCCTAGAAGGAACCAATTTTGTGACATGCTACTAGTGATCGCCATGACTGACGTGGATATAGTCCTTCTCTCGGAATTGAACGAACCAGACGGCGGAATCCAGTGGATTGAAGGGTAATGACCTTTACGGTGTTCTTGTGTAGGGCAAAAAAATTGGGGTCTTCCTCTGAGACAACTGGGCAGTGAGTTAGACCGAGCAAGGGCTAGTACGACAGTCGGAAGACCGCAACACGGCATTGATGGTGGATAATCTGGCACTATTGGTACATACCAACCTCTGTGGGGTGCAAACCACTGGAGTATGAAACGTACAGCCAAGAAATGGAAGCACTATTACTGAAAAATAGCACGAAGTGTCTAATTGATGAAGGGGATTTCAATGCGACAGTGGGAGACAAGTCGCAACGAACACTTGATGACTCCTTACGGCCTTTACGGGTTGAATCGAACGAACGTAGCTGAGAGATCGCTTGTAGAACGGAGCCAAGCCTGCAACCTCGCGTGCGTAAATTCGTTTTCCTGTCACGACAATTGAGGAACTTGGAAATGCCCCAACAGGAAAACATGGCATGAGTTAGATGGCTTTCTGCTATAAAAAGAGGAAGTCAGTACAGGAACAAATGAAATACGGACTGCAAACGAGGCACTGAACCTGTCAGAGCACAAGCCAAAACTCAAGGAATGCTGGCTAAGAAATGATGATAAAGTGAAGAAACTTGTAACACTTGCGCGAACTGAATCGGATGCTTTACGGGATGTCAAGACACAACGGCTCTACACGATGGAAATGAACGAGAAGACTGAAAATATCCAAACCTGAGACAGACCAATGGCAATAACCCGGGAGGCTGGTACGAGAAAAGGCGAATAAAACAGAAGAGCACTCTCAATCCGTGGATGGACAAGAACAAAGAAGAAATAGAAGCGCATCAAGCCCAGATCTCCGACCTGACTAAGCAAATACAAACCAGATTTCAAAGAGAAAGAGAAAGAGGTAAAGAGTAAATGAAAAAGGAAAAGAAAAGTATCAGAGAAAAGAAGAAGAAATGGGAAGAAGATTTCTGGCTACTACCCGTAGACGAGGTCAAAGAAGCCGAGAGACGCGGTGACATTAGGACTATGTACAAGAAGTTACGCGATATTGGTTTCAGAGATCTAAAAACCATTGAGGAAGAAAAGTCCACTCCCGAACAATTCAGAAACCAGTTCAAGGCAGTGTCAGAGAATAGGTTCGAGAGGAGAGTCGAAGAACTGATGACAACGACCAGTGCACCGTAAGAGACGATCTGTCGAGGCGCGAAAGCCAACAGCAAGACCAGAAGGTAACTTTCGCGGGATTTTTAAAAGAATTGAAGCAAACAAAAGCGGAGCACCTGATATTGAAGGATTAGAAGTAGGTGCGCTGAAAGTCATAATCAAGGAAACGAAAAGGCGACTTTTCAAGTTAGTCATAATGCACCTCGGAGAAAAGTATCATGAATGAGAAGAAGAGACTACAATCGGCTGGGTAATGCCGTTGTTTCAGAAAGGCTCGAGAGGTGATTTGAACAACTACCAAAAAGTGTGTCTATTGCCACTGATAAGCCGTTTGTGCGCAATGATCTTAGCTACCAGGATTAGGACAATGGCAGAGAACATCGGAGCGCTGGGGGAAACTCAGAGTGGGTTCCGCACCTCGATATCAACTGGGAATGCAACGCAGATTGTCCTGAGAATAAGCAAAGAAAGCAAGAGGATGTTTGGACAGGAAGAAGAAACCACAGAAGAGCGATCTGGAGCCGTACTACTGGATAAAAAAAGGCATACTCTAGGGTAAACTGACCCTTACTGTGGCGAATCCTTGGGAACCTCGGGATGGGAGAAACGACCATCACAAGGTTGACAAAACTGCACGGTGGCACTTCATATTAAGTGAGGGGGAGAAAGGCAATGAGTGAAAACTGGCATCCAGAACACTGACTGCGAGAAGGAAGCGCAACGTCAACCATTCTCTTCAACATCTACCTCGACTAAGCTATCAAGGCAGCTCATAAGAGGAGACTGAAAAGTGCAATAGAGAAGCAACTAGAGTGCGGACTTGAACAAAAATGGAAACCAGGAGGAAGTCTCCTAGCAAGCAGTACCTCGAGAACAATCATGATCAGAGAATCCTTGTTCGTTGACGACTCTACCTTGATCGGCCGAATGGACGAGCTCAAGGAAGGAAAAGAGGTGTTCAAATAGACGATGATAGATTTTGAAGAACGTTACCACGCGGGGAAAAAAAGAATTAATCTGCTTTGGAACAAAACATGCAGACACATCAAGAACGCTGGGGATCGGTATTGGTCGAAAAGGAGATAGGCAAGAAAGAATAGCAAAGAGCAAACAAAGCTTGTGCCAATCTGAAACCAAGATTGTGGAAGTCAAAACTCAGCAGGAAAACCAAAGCCGTAATAATACAAGTTGTAGTAGAAGCCACACTTCTGTTCGATTGTCAGGCAAGAAAATGGATGAGTACCATTTTAGCAAACTACAGAGCGCGGTGGAGCGATACTATTGATTTTTATGGAATGATGGGAAGGGACTTCTCAAAATGAGGATGCATAGAGAAAGAATAGCAAAGAGCTAACCAAGCTTGTGCCAATCTGAAACCAAGATTGTGGAAATCGAAACTCAGTAGGAAAACCGAAGCCGTAATATTACAAGCTGTGGTGGAAGCCACACTTCTGTTCGATTATCAGGCAAGAAAATGGTTGAGTATCAGTTTTAGCAAACTACAGAGCGCGATTGAGCGATACTAATGATTTATATGGAATGATGGGAAAGGACTTCTGGAAATTAGGATGCATAGAGACGTCACGAACACCTACAACATCAGGAAACAACAAGGAGTGCACTCCATCAGATACAAAATAGACAAGATGTCCCTGGAGGGACTAGATCACGTATTGCAGATAGAAGGCACCAGAGTGACGAAGCAAAAAAAAAGGAAGATGGAACGAGAACCCGAGGGCTTGACCAACGCAGAGAAAATCTGACTAAAATAAGAAAGCCCTGGAAGATAACGTTAATTGAGAGCATTAAGTTTTTTGCGGATGGAGAAGAGCAAATGGTTTCTTAAAGCGTGAGGAGCAAAATCCCGACAGAAATCAACGAATGAACAAAAAAAACTTTTCACTGCAGATGGGAAGACTGTGAGAAATTGAGCCCAACAAAGGGGGGAAGTCCACCGAGTGAAAGAAGAATGCAACAATTTCCATACCAGCAGGAGTTCGTACGTACCAAATGCAAAAGAGCGTTCAGGGAAAAGTACAACCTATCGAATCATGCAAAAGTGTGTCGCACTGAGAACTGCAAGGCATGCTCTGGATGCGATAAAATAATAGCGAACAATTATATCAGTACGCTTCTTAAGAGATATTTTAAGCCCCACGTCAGAAATGGAAAAACTAACATCGGCAGCAGGTCTGTACACAGGTTTCAGGAAACGAAAGCAACGCGGTAACTGCGAGAACTGGACAACGAGCAACCACTGGTATAAACACCTGCGCCAATGCTTATGTCGTTGAAAAACCTAGGCCCAGATTTGAGCGTTAAAGGAAGAGAGAGAGAGAGAGAGAGATTCAAGATTGAGCGTGAGCTCCTAATTAGATTATTGGGACGGTTCACTGAAGATCAATCTGAAGACGAAGTGGAAATTCATGAAACCTTCATGGTGTAAAAATACGAACTCGGGTGTGAGGTGACTTCAGAAGCTGATTGGAACATAGCAGAGACAAAAATTTGATTGACTTAATTGTACTTATCACTTGTTGGCCTTGATGGACATAAAGGTATAATGAACAGCAATCTAGGAAACGTCCAAAAGGACAAAAGGGAATGCCCCACTGAATGAGTCAGAAAAGACGTTAACCTAGCTGTCACTTGTGGAATGGAAGACCATACATGAGGAACAAGCCATTATTTTAAAACAATGAATGAACAACATTGTCATTTCGTAAAAGTTTACAGAAAAATGTACTAAATCAACTCGGTTTACCGCCCTGGCTATTTTAGCATGGTCAACTCGATAAAATTATTTAGATTGTCTGGAGCACTCACTTCATCCCAGTCTGCCCCCAAGTTTTTTGACAGAGCCATGATGTTAGTAGGGTGGCTTGAAACCCACGTAGGCACGAGTGATCAGGAAAAGACTATGCCTGCCCCAAAGCAGTTGAGTTGCCTGAGTTTCACACACAGATCGGATTTGTTCAAAACCACTTGCAAAGTGTTGAAGACAGCGAAAGCGTTAGAAAGGATACGGAGGTTGTCTAGCTTCTAGCTGTCTAAAAGACTCGATACAATAAACTGGGAATCGTCATCAACTCAAAAAATCCGATACCTACTGAAAAATTTGCTGAATATGAGAACAGAATTGCAAGTGAAAATGATGTTGTCTTCAGTGGGGACAGCGAAAACTGAATATGATCCGACGAGCGGTCTGAGTCAAAGGAGCAGCCGCAGCTTGAAATCCTAGTCACATGAGTGCTATGAATGATTCTGCTGGGGTCTAACCTAAGTAGAAGGTTGCCGTTTGCTCTTAAGGTTTAATCTAAATGTATCTCAGTTCTCTTAAATGAACACTGCAGGAACTTCCTTTAGAAAAGGAGCAATAAACCAAAGAAAAAGTCTTGCTGAGAGGCATGCTATAGCTAAAGTAAAATGTGTTTTAGAATATACTCAACAAAAAATTAATGACGAGAACAATCAAACAAAGGAGTGAAATTGAGCCGAGATTTACTTGAGAAGAGAGGAACCCTCAAAGAATACTTATGGATGGGAGAATCAAATTGTTGCAGTCTGTGTCAGGTGTGCCCGGAACAGCATATAACCCATTCTTGACTAGGATGCTATCGACTTCCACTCCGTATCCGTATTTTGACTTTGAGCAAGCCGTGATGCTGGACTTTTGGTTACAACGAGTGCAACAAAAGAAAGTGCTGACATTCAAACAATTACAACTAGGCATAACACTAGGAATTAGTGGTCGAACCTCGTATCCACGAAAGAACGCAAGCTCCGGTTGTGGTTATTGTGACGCTTCACTGGAGATCACTCTGAAGACGAAGTTGGAACTCATGAAATCTTCATTTTGTCGAAATCCTAACTAAGGTTGATGCCTTAATTTCTAGCTGTTTAAAAGACTGATACAAGAAAGTGGGAATCATCATGGATTCAAAAAATCCGATAACTACCGCAAATTTGCTGAATTTAACCACAGAATTGCAAGTGAAAATGATGTTGTGTTCAGTGGGGACAACGAAAATTGAATATGAATCGACGAACAGTCTAAGTAAAAAGAGCAGCCGCAGCTTGAAACTCTAAGTCACATGAAGGATATGATTGATTCCGCTGGGGTCTGACCTAAGTAGAAGGTTATCTAATTGTGGATCTAGACCTGACTTCACAAGTTGATTAGAGCAAAGCAGTGACAAAATTTTGATTGACTTAGCTGCAATTCATCTCTTATTGACCTTGATGCAAAAAAGGTAGAAAAAGGTAATGTCATTAGCCTAGCCGCCAAACGTGAAACTGAAGACCATAAATTAGGCACATACCATTGAACAACTGAATGAACAACATTGTCAATTGGCAAAAATTTACGTAAAATTGTTCCATTTCAACTTGGTATCCGCTACATATTGGAACATGATTTTGAGCCATTGAACCAATTTTACCAAGCTCAAGTCGATTGATCATCGGAACGTCTGGAGCATGCGCTCAATCTCAAAATATACCGAATCGTAGAAGTACACCCTGGAGTGTTACATACCAAGCAAGAGATTAGAGGCTGAAGAAAAACCCTCGTAAAAAAAATGTGGGTCCATCTTGAATGCATACCTCTCAAACGGCCGAGTACAACACAGATGTATCTCTATCGAAATTGAACGAACCAGACGGCGGAATCCAGTGGATTGCAGGGTAATGACCTTTGTGTTGTTCTTGTGTAGGGCAAAAAAAATTGCGGTCTTCCTCCGAGACAACTGGGCAGTGAGTTAGACCGAGCAAGGGCTAGTATGACAGTCAGGAGACGGCAACGCGGCATTGATGATTGATAATCTGGCACTAGTGGTACAGACCAACCACTGTAGTGTGCAAACCACTGGAGTATGAAACGTACAGCCAAGAAATGGAAGCGCTAATACTGAATTATAGCAAGAAAAGTCTATTGTTGAACGGGATTTCAATGCGACAGCGGGAGACAAGTCGGAACGAGCACTTGATGACGCAGTCGGGCCTTACGGGTTGAATTGAACGAACGCAGCTGGAAGATCGCTTGTAGAACGGAACCACGCCCGCAACCTCGCGTGTGTAAACTCGTTTTCCTGTTACGATAATCGAGGAACTTGGAACTTCCCCAACAGGAAGACACGGCATGAGTTAGATGGCTTTCTGCTATAAAAAGAAGCCCAACAAATGGTGGAAGGCCACCGAGTGGAAAAAAGAATGCAACAATTTCCATACCAGCAGTGGTTTGTATGTCCCAAATGCAAAAGAGCGTTCAGGGAAAAGTATAACTTCCAGAATCATGCAAAATTGTGTCGCACTGAGAAGTGCAAGGCATGCCCCGGATGCGATAAAGTAATAGCGAACAATTATATCAGTACGCTTTTTAGAGATATGTTAAGCCCCACGTCAGAAATAGAAAGTCAGGCCCAGATTTGAGCGTTAAAGAAGAGAGTGTGTGTGTGTGAGAGAGAGAGAGAGAGAGATTCAAGATTCAATGTGATTATATGGACGGTTCACTGAAGATCAATCTGAAGACGAAGTGGTAATTCATGAAACCTTCATTATTGGAACGTCTGGAGCACCCACTTCATCCCAGTCTGCGCCCAAGTTTTTTGACAGTGCCTTGATGTTAGTAGGGTAGCTTGAAACCCACGTAGGCACGAGCGATCAGGAAAAAACTATGCCTGCCCCAAAGAAGTTGAGTTGCCTGAATTTCACACACAGATCAGATTTGTTCAAAACCATTTGCAAAATGTTGAAGACAGCGAAAGCGTTAGAAAGGATACGGAGGTTGATGACTTAATTTCTAGCTGTTTAAAAGACTCGATACAAGAAAGTAAGAATTGTCATGGATTCAAAAAATCCGATACCTACCGCAAACTTGCTGAATATAAGAACAGAATTGCAAGTGAAAATGATGTTGTGTTCAGTGGGGACAGCAAAAACTGAATATGAACCGACGAGCGGTCTGAGTCAAAGGAGCAGCCGCAGCTTTAAACCCTAGGTCACATGAGTGCTATGAATGATTCCGCTGGGGTCTAACCTAAGTAGAAGGTTGCCATTTGCTCTGTATGGTTTAATCTAAACGAATCTCAACTCTCTTAAATGAACACTGCATGAACGTCTTTTAGAAAAGGAGCAATAAACCAAAGAAAAGGTCTTGCTGAGAGGCATGCTATAGCT
Source organism: Symsagittifera roscoffensis (assembly GCF_963678635.1). Classification (NCBI taxonomy): domain Eukaryota; kingdom Metazoa; phylum Xenacoelomorpha; order Acoela; family Convolutidae; genus Symsagittifera; species Symsagittifera roscoffensis. Next base: position 35,680,052 of record NC_087063.1, on the reverse strand, counting down.
AAAGTAAAATGTGTTTTAGAATATACTCAACAAAAAATTAATGACGAGAACAATCAAACAAAGGAGTGAAATTGAGCCGAGATTTACTTGAGAAGAGAGGAACCCTCAAAGAATACTTATGGAGGGGAGAATCAAATTGTTGCAGTCTGTGTCAGGTGTGCCCGGAACAGCATATAACCCATTCTTGACTAGGATGCTAGCAAGCCGTGATGATCGACTTCGGGTAGAACGAGTGCAACAAAAGAAAGTGCTGACATTCCAAAAAATATAACCAGGCATAAATCTAGAGGAATGAGTGGTCGAGCCTGATATCCCCGAATGAACGCAAGCTCCTATTGTGGTTATTGAGACGCTTCACTGAAGATCACTCTGAAGACGGAGTTGGAACTCATGAAATCTTCATTTTGTCGAAATCCGAACTAAGGTTGCTGCCTTAGTTTCTAGCTGTTTAAGAGACTAATACAAGAAAGTGGGGATCATCATGGATGCAAAAACTCACATACCTACCGCAAATTTGCTGAATATAAGAACAGAATTGCAGGTGAAAAAGATGTTGTGTTCAGTGGGGACAGCGAAAATTGATTATGAACCGATGAGCGGTCTAAGTCAAAAGAGCAGCCCCAGCTTGAAACCCTAGGTCACACGAGTGCTATGAATGATTCCGCTGGGGTCTGACCTAAGTAGAAGATTACCTAATTGTGGAACCGGACCTGACTTCAGAAGTTGATTAAAACAAAGCAGTGACAAAATTTTGATTGACTTTTATCGACCTTGATGGATAAAAGGTAGAATGAACATCAACCTTGGAACTGCCGAAAGAAGTTGCCCCACTGAATGATTCAGAAATGTTGTTAGTCTAGCCGCCAGTTGTGAAACTGAAGACCATAAATTAGGTACATACCAATGAACAACTGAAAGAACAACATTGTCAATTGGCAAAAATTTACGTAAAAATGTTCCATTTCAACTTGGTATCCGCTACTCAAACCCATTGATTCATTGGAACATGATTTTGAGTCATTGAACCAATTTTACCATGCTCATGTCGATTGATCATTGGAACGTCTGGAGCAGGCGCTCAATCTGACAACATACCTAATCACTGGAGTGTTACATACCAAGAAACTTTGACTTTGAGCAGGCCGTGATGCTCGACTTTTGGGTAGAAAGAGTGCAGCAAATGAAATTGCTGACTCCAAAAAATTACTACATTGTCTTTGAGGTAACTGTACGGGAACCCAAATCCACCCTACAAGGAACCCAAATCCACTCCCGAGAAACCAGGCAATACAATGGACCAGCAACGTGTGTGCAAGGATCAGTACGCGGACGAAGGACTGCAGGGAGGAAGGAGAGATCAAACAGCGGAGTTTTTGGTAATAGAGTCTGGTGATCCCGCCGATCCGGCTCTACACCTTCTGAAACTGTAGTGAGATGTAGAAACCATACCCATGGCCGAAAAAGACCACCATGAGGAACAGACCGACGAAGAACCTGCAGAGGGGGGACTCGATCATCAGTTCAGTGGAAAAAAAGATGTGGAGTATTCGAGTTGTTCACGGGGGGGGGGGGGTCCCCTGAGGACCAAGGGAAATGGGTAATATCGCCATCGTGATCGGGGGAAATTCAGCGAGTTCCAAGAGGAATAAGAAACCAATTTCCACCAGATTTGATAATGGAAGAAATTTTTGGCTTAGAAGAAGCCTTAAACAGAACAAAGTAAAATCGATCAAGGTGCTGGGGGTGTCGAAACGTACATGCCAGAGGCATCAAGAGGCAACAACGTCAAGACAAATTGATCCCCATAGATGTAAAAGGCGTTTCCTGCAAACATGGGGAGAACGACTCAATAGCAGAAATCAACGACATACTACGCACAAGCGGAGAAGAAAATGGGTATAAGTTTGTTGGATTGCGGAAAGAGTTGGCCTCTAGTTCGGTCTAAGCAGACGATGCAGTAAATTTTAGTGCAACGGGAGTTTGCCATCTAGCGAAGGTTTTACGCAAGTCGTGTTTAAGATGGCGCGGTCCAGGGTGTGTCTGTGGGTGAGTCTGGCCGAAGCTGCCGCTCCCTCTCGGTATCATAACGGGCTCGTGGTTTCATACTTGTATCTAATGACAGGCAACAGGACTGCAAAATCATTTTCTCAGGACATTAGAAAAGAATCCAGGACTAAAAGCTGTGATATGCCCAACATGAAAGAAGAAAATCATAGACAGTAAAGCAACAAGCGTGGGGTGCGCATACGAAGGGCGGGTCCAACTTGAATGCATGTCTCCCAAACGGCCGACTACAACACAGATTTTGTGTGCAACAGGTGCTCATGGTGCCAAAGTAGATTCGAGGAATCACCGTATCGGACGGAATTTCCCAGCGATGCCCCAAACAACCAAGCAGAAAGAACCCAAAGGAAAAGGGCCAGACGCAAGAGAAGGCAAGAAATAAGAGACAAAATCTAGATTGAAAGCGCCAGGTTGAAGGGCTCCACAAATGTAACAAAGATCTGGTCGTGAAATGTACAGAAAGCCAGAGTTGAATTTCCTAGAAGGAACCAATTTTGTGACATGCTACTAGTGATCGCCATGACTGACGTGGATATAGTCCTTCTCTCGGAATTGAACGAACCAGACGGCGGAATCCAGTGGATTGAAGGGTAATGACCTTTACGGTGTTCTTGTGTAGGGCAAAAAAATTGGAGTCTTCCTCTGAGACAACTGGGCAGTGAGTTAGACCGAGCAAGGGCTAGTACGACAGTCAGGAGACGGCAACGCGGCATTGATGGTGGATAATCTGGCACTATTGGTACATACCAACCTCTGTGGGGTGCAAACCACTGGAGTATGAAACGTACAGCCAAGAAATTAAAGCACTATTACTGAAAAATAGCAAGAAGTGTCTAATTGATGAAGGGGATTTCAATGCGACAGTGGGAGACAAGTCGCAACGAACACTTGATAACGCAGCCGGGCCTTACGGGTTGAATTGAACGAACGCAGCTGGGAGATCGCTTGTAGAAAGGAGCCACGCCTGCAACCTCGCGTGCGTAAATTTGGTTTCCTGTTACGACAGTCGAGGAACTTGGAAATGCCCCAACATGAAGACATGGCATGAGTTAGATGGCTTTCTGCTATAAAAAGAGGAAGTCAGTACAAGAACAAATGAAATACGGACTGCAAACGAGGCACTGAACCTGTCAGAGCACAAGCCAAAATTCAAGGAATGCTGGCTAAGAAATGATGATAAAGTGAAGAAACTTGTAACACTTGCGCGAACTGAATGGGATTTAAAAATCGTGAACACGTTATTCAAGAAACCTTTAAGTAGGCTTATAACGTGGCGTCACCCCAGAGGCTCAGGTGCTGTCATCGATTATATCTTGTCCGATCGGAACACGGTCTGGAGAGATATGAGAGCCAGCTGGGGATCACTCAGATAGGTACAGGGCATCACTCAGATCATACTAAGCTTGTAGGCATGGTCTTACCCCCGAAAGAACCAGGCAAAAAGGCGTTTGACGGTGAAAGTTTTCTCAGAAAAAGCTTAAAAAGGAAGTCTCCTGGACTACGGTCTAAAATCAATACCTGTCTGAAATCTGCCCAAGGTCGCTCGTTCCTAATATCAGATAACCGCTTGTCCCACACTGACTCCATTGAGAGCTTCAATAGAACTCTTAAGGAGTTGGTGTGCAATGCCCATGCCAGGTTACCGGTTCCGAAACCTGAGGAAAAAGAGGGTACATTCTTTGAGTATTTAAATACTGAACAACGTTCGGTATTTAAAGAAAGGAGAAGTGTACATCGTCAGGTTCTAAACAACAGAACTGACGAATTGGTTGCTGCAAGAAAAAGGCTAAACTTGAAGTGCAACAAGTTGAGGAAGTTTGCCCAAAATGAGATGTTAGAGAGTCGTCTGGAAGGGTCTCAAGACAAGCACGTCCTCGGACAAACGCGTGAAGCGTTTAAGGTGTTGAAAGAGACTCTTAGGAGTGTTCGCCTGAGTTGGTTGGAGAGGAGGAGCAAAGGTGAAGTCAGTAATGTGAAGTTTCAAAGGCATTAAGAGAATCTGTTTACGAACAGACCGGCGAGTGAAAAGTTTATTGAAAGGTCACTTCCAGGTGCGGATAGTGGACCTCCTAAAGGTGCAGAGGTACTACAAGCCTTGAGAGAAATTAACACGGGCAAGGCTCTCGGTGAGAGTCAGATCACCAGTGACCTTCTTAAGTTGCTCGAGAAGATAATTCTCAAGCCTCTCACAAGAATTTTCACTGATATCTGGCTTGATCCGGGGAAAGTTCCCCAAATTTGGAGGGACGCAGTAGTACTCAATCTGTTCAAGAAAGGAAGCAGAGCAGAACCGAACAATTACCGGAGCATCTTCCTTCTTGACCAAGTTGGCAAAGTGTTCGCAAAGGTGATTGCAAATAGGGTGAATAAGCAGCTGCCCAAGATCTCACCTTATCAATTTGGGTTCCGAAGCCACAGGCCAACGGGCCAAGCTATCTTGGCAATTAGATGTTTGCTGCAAAGAAGGATTGAGAACCAGCAACCTCTTTGTATGACTTTCATCGACCTGAAGAAGGCTTTTGACTCAATTGATAGGGAAGTGTTGTTTATTGCCCTAAGGGATTTTGGAATCCCAGGAGTATCATCAGTTTGATTGAAGCGCTCCACACCAAACCCATCGGCAAGCTTGATAAGGATAACACCTTTGTAGTGAACCGAGGGGTGAGGCAAGGGTGCGTTTTAGGCCCACTGTTGTTTATCATCCTTTTTGACTTCCTCCTAAGTAAGACCAGTGGGGAGAAAAGAAACTTTGCATACGCTGATGATCTGGCTTTGATCTCTGATAACCAGGCAAATGCTACCAAGTCGCTGAATGAGATGGCAAAAACTTTTGGATTGGCTCAATTAGAAATCTCTGTCGAGAAAACTAAAAGTATTGTAATTAACACCAAAGACAATACTAATGTCCCTATCAATGTACTCAGTGAACAGGTAGAACAGGTCAATCACTTTGAGTACCTCGGCAGCATCATAGCATCTGATGGGAGCGCTAACAAGGCTATCAGCGCTCGCATTTCTAAGACAAGAATAGCAATGTTACGTCTTAGACCGGCCTTGGTGTCTAAAAGGTTGACACTAAGGAACAAGGGTCTCCTCATTGAGACATTCCTAAAGCTTGTCCTGCTATACGGCTTAGAGACCCTTGTCATCAGATGCACCGATCTTGGTAGATTAGAAGCGGTTATACACCGCGCTAAAAGAATGTGTCTCAGGCTAGAAACCAGAAATGAAATGAAACTAAAGGAACTGAATGAAAAAGTAAAAACAACGCCAGTCGCTCACCAACTATGCAGGAGAAGGGTACAACTGTATGCTTCCTTTAAAAACATCGGGGCCGATAGCTTGAATGAACTACTTGAAGGTGCTAAAGTTTGGCAAGAAGATTGGGTTAGGCAGCTCAGGGCTGATCTTGACAACCATGGGCTCAAGACCAAGTGCGACCAAGATAACTGGTTACATAATCCGCCAACCAAACTTAAGTTCACAGAAAGTGGGGATTTTAAAGCAAATGCTATCGGCAAGAGGTCGCAAACAGTTCAATGTGCTAATGAAAACTGTGGTAGAATGTTTTATAGCAAAAAAGAGATGTACAGGCATCTCAGAGACAATCATTCACCCTCGGTCCAGACCTCCGCTAGTAGTGAAAGTGAAATTGAAACTAAAGGAAATGAAAGAACTGTAACTAAAGGAACTGAGGGAACTGTAACTAAAGGAATTGAAAGAACTGCAGAGATCCCCCAGCAGCCCAGCGACGGGGGGTCCAAAAAGGGTAAATTCGACTGCCCTCTGTCCGACTGTAACAAGACTTATGTCTATGTCAGCGTTTGGACAAAGCACATGCAAAACTGTCACCCGCATGTGAAACTGATCAGCGCATCAGAATCGACCGTCTCAGCACCGCAACTGAGTCGGCAACCCTTCGCATCAAACCAAGACACTAGCACAGGTGATGAGGTGCTAAAGTGTCAGCTCTGCTCCTACCGGTGCTCGGTTAGAAAGTCAATGATCAATCACTGTTATGTGAAGCACCGATACTCCTGGGTCAAAGCGAGGCCAATGCCCAAGCCGCCAAGTCATGTTGGCGTTGTCCCGGTGCGTACAATCAATAGGCAAAATTGTGCAGATTGTAGGGTCATGACCACCACTGCTACCTCGGAAAGTTCCATTTCAACTTGGTATCCGCTACTCAAACCCATTGATTCATTGGAACATGATTTTTAGTCATTGAACCAGTTTTACCATGCTCATGTCGATTGATCATTGGAACGTCTGGAGCAGGCGCTCAATCTGACAACATACCTAATCACTGGAGTGTTACATACCAAGAAAGAGATTAGAGGCGGGAGAAAAACCCTCGAAGTTTAAAAAGTGAAGGATAGCATTGGCCGGCTGGATCGAAATATATGGTGAAATCTCCATAGTTAAGCAGAAAAAAAACCATGCACGTGTTGGTACTGGATGCGAGGTTGCCAAAAAAAATGATCGACTATTTCTTTTCGGTGCTTAACTGTGTTAAGTTGGTCAAAGTGTCGGAAAGATTATATGAACTGTTGAAAAAAATTTTCGGCCTGTCCCGAAAAAATTTAGGAATCAATTGAATAAGTTAATATGAGAAGTTTTAATCAAACTGAGCGGTGAAATATAAATGATTAATAATAAGTCTCATATGCAGTGCCTCCCCGCGTTAGGATTGAGTCGTTCGCAGGTAATCTGCGGTAATAAGCGATCTCACCTCGGCGAGAGTCGGATGATACATCTAACATTGGTATCAATACTAAACTGCAGGTGATTTTCCGTGAGGAATTTTGCTTAACGCCTCCTCGGTGTAATAACAGAGGTTGGGTAATACGGTCCAGTAAGCCATACCTGTAAAATTCCTACCTACATTCAAACCAATGAGAGAAACCAATCGGAAACAAGATAATTCTCAAGCCTCTCACAAGAATTTTCACTGATATCTGGCTTGATCCGGGGAAAGTTCCCCAAATTTGGAGGGACGCAGTAGTACTCAATCTGTTCAAGAAAGGAAGCAGAGCAGAACCGAACAATTACCGGAGCATGTTCCTTCTTGACCAAGTTGGCAAAGTGTTCGCAAAGGTGATTGCAAATAGGGTGAATAAGCAGCTGCCCAAGATCTCACCTTATCAATTTGGGTTCCGAAGCCACAGGTCAACGGGCCAAGCTATCTTGGTAATTAGATGTTTGCTGCAAAGAAGGATTGAGAACCAGCAACCTCTTTGTATGACTTTCATCGACCTGAAGAAGGCTTTTGACTCAATTGATAGGGAAGTGTTGTTTATTGCCCTAAGGGATTTTGGAATCCCAGGAGTATCATCAGTTTGATTGAAGCGCTCCACACCAAACCCATCGGCAAGCTTGATAAGGATAACACCTTTGTAGTGAACCGAGGGGTGAGGCAAGGGTGCGTTTTAGGCCCACTGTTGTTTATCATCCTTTTTGACTTCCTCCTAAGTAAGACCAGTGGGGAGAAAAGAAACTTTGCATACGCTGATGATCTGGCTTTGATCTCTGATAACCAGGCAAATGCTACCAATTCGCTGAATGAGATGGCAAAAACTTTTGGATTGGCTCAATTAGAAATCTCTGTCGAGAAAACTAAAAGTATTGTAATTAACACCAAAGACAATACTAATGTCCCTATCAATGTACTCAGTGAACAGGTAGAACATGTCAATCACTTTGAGTACCTCGGCAGCATCATAGCATCTGATGGGAGCGCTAACAAGGCTATCAGCGCTCGCATTTCTAAGACAAGAATAGCAATGTTACGTCTTAGACGGGCCTTGGTGTCTAAAAAGTTGACACTAAGGAACAAGGGTCTCCTCATTGAGACATTCCTAAAGCTTGTCCTGCTATACGGCTTAGAGACCCTTGTCATCAGATGCACCGATCTTGGTAGATTAGAAGCAGTTATACACCGCGCTAAAAGAATGTGTCTCAGGCTAGAAACCAGAAATGAAATGAAACTAAAGGAACTGAATGAAAAAGTAAAAACAACGCCAGTCGCTCACCAACTATGCAGGAGAGGGTACAACTGTATGCTTCCTTTAAAAACATCGGGACCGATAGCTTGAATGAACTACTTGAAGGTGCTAAAGTTTGGCAAAAAGATTGGGTTAGGCAGCTCAGGGCTGATATTGACAACCATGGGCTCAAGACCAAGTGCGACCAGGATAACTGGTTACATAATCCGACAACCAAACTTAAGTTCACAGAAAGTGGGGATTTTAAAGCAAATGCTATCGGCAAGAGGTCGCAAACAGTTCAATGTGCTAATGAAAACTGTGGTAGAATGTTTCATAGCAAAAAAGAGATGTACAGGCATCTCAGAGACAATCATTCACCCTCGGTCCAGACCTCCGCTAGTAGTGAAAGTGAAATTGAAACTAAAGGAAATGAAAGAACTGTAACTAAAGGAACTGAGGGAACTGTAACTAAAGGAATTGAAAGAACTGCAGAGATCCCCCAGCAGCCCAGCGACGGGGGGTCCAAAAAGGGTAAATCCGACTGCCCTCTGTCCGACTGTAACAAGACTTATGTCTATGTCAGCGGTTGGAAAAAGCACATGCAAAACTGTCACCCGCATGTGAAACTGATCAGCGTATCAGAATCGACCGTCTCAGCACCGCAACTGAGTCGGCAACCCTTCGCATCAAAACAAGACACTAGCACAGGTGATGAGGTGCTAAAGTGTCAGCTCTGCTCCTACCGGTGCTCGGTTAGAAAGTCAATGATCAATCACTGTTATGTGAAGCACCGATACTCCTGGGTCAAAGCGAGGCCAATGCCCAAGCCGCCAAGTCATGTTGGCGTTGTCCCGGTGCGTACAATCAATAGGCAAATTTGTGCAGATTGTAGCGTCATGACCACCACTGCTACCTCGGAAAGGTAGAACGGGTTCCCGGTGGTGACTTTCATTTCGTTTGAATCAGTTCTAATGATTTGATAAAGTCAGAACCATTGCCCCTGGCCTTGACCATCTGGGGTGCAGATGGGAGGAACTTATATGAACTGTTGAAAAAAATTTTCGGCCTGTCCCGAAAAAATCTAGGAATCAATTGAATAAGTTAATATGACAAGTTTTAATCAAGCTGAGCGGTGAAATATAAATGATTTCGAGATGCAAAAGGCAAACGAAGTACTGGCGACTACTTTCCACACAAATGACTAATCAGGTGATGATGGAAAATGAGTCATCGATAGAAGCTGAAACTTGGATAAACCTTATGTTGACCACGTGCAACTGTTGAAGATACCGAAAGCGTTAGAAAGGAGGCAGAAGTTGATGCCTTAGTTTCTGGCTGTATAAAAAACTCGATTCAAGAAAATTGGATATAAATGCATTTACCACGGCGCTGAATCAAGAGGATGTGAAGAAGAAGGCTTTACAAGCTGACCTGCAATAAAACGTATGCATGGAGCAGAAAGTAGGCGACACCTAATTTGTTGTAAACAAATGATAGCTGAGTAAGGAAATAGGGTAGGTCAACAACTCTGTCGAAATGTGTAAAAGAGTGCTAGAGGACTGCGAATTGAAGCGAAAAATAATGAAACAGCAGACCAGGAAGCAATGGAGCAGTAGAAGGAGAAGAAAAGAGGGATAAAAGAAATGATGAAAGATTAAAGACAATAAGTTTTGAGGAGATGAAAACTTTGAAATGTCTTCGTGCGTAAGAAACTGTTAAGGGCAAGCTGATACTAAAAAAAACTAACATTAATAAAACCAAGCTGGATATAAACAAAGGTTGTAGAAAGCGTAAAGAACCGCGTGAACAGCTGGAACTGGATGGAGCACAATGTTCGGAATATTCACGAATGATATCTATCAAAAATTTGAATACAACCCTGGTATTTCTCAGAAATGTAGAAGTTACCATGATTGGACAAATTGATTACACAAAAAACACTGCAACCAAATACTAGACAAAAAATGGCCGGTTGTGAGAGAGAGATAACACACTTAGAAGTAAGCTTCCTGGAATGAAACACTTGTACGACACTATTCCTAATCTCCGAATTGAGTGGAGCCTGAAAATTCAGTGGCAGTTTCGGGATCGACCCGAACACTCCTGAAACCGGAGATTAGGAGATTTTGGACGTTATCCACCGCAAAAATTGAAAATAGAGGCCCGTTGTCTATGATTTTATAATTCAATATTTTTATAATTATATAATGATTTTAACTAATTTACCTACAATAATGTCTTTAACGCTTGAATTGTTTTAGAAATCATAAATTCAATTCAGAATAAAGTGATTGAGGGCAAGAAAAAGATAAGTCTATCTCTTTTGAATCCGAGATTGTGAAAAACACGTGAAATTGAGTTATTTGACTTTTCATTTTTCTTTACTGTGTAAATTTTAAGTCAAGGTTACAATCGTTGGTTTTTGCTCACTTTGAGGTACCCGTAGTCAGCCGATGAAAAAAAGTTCATAACAAAAGCAATCGAAATGTCTCGTTTTTCTAAAAAAAATACCTGATGGTTGTTTTGTATAACTCTTATTGATTTTGGACACAGTTTTCTGAGACTCGATTCCGAGCCATATGATTCTCTTTACTTTCCTTCAAGTTATGCCGTAAAGTAGTTTTTGTTGAGTTTTGAGCTTCCAGAGTTTTTGACTGGGTGAAACTGTAATAGACAAGTAGGCTAAATAGGACGTTAAAAAATTTCAGTGTTTAATTTACTTTTCAAGTTCATAGTAAAAACGCGATGAATTCGTCCCAATTAGTTAATTTCTTTTATACTATTTCGACTTTTTTTTACAAAATACAAAATACTTAAGATTAGCTACAGTTATTATACACTGGTCAGCAACCAACTGAATAGGTAAGACTTTAAGAATTTCTGATGGTCCCATAAAAATGCTAATATTAGATGAGTAAAGTTAAAAATCGTTTCTGAAAACATGTCATACAACCACGGTATTAAACGAACTTCTGCCGCTCGACAATTCGTTGGCCTTAATGTTATTATAGCTTTCGCATGTCAGTTCTCAGTAATCAAAAAAACTTGATTAGTTTCAAATTGAACTTTGATTTTCTTTTAAAAATTCCGAAGACCTACACTCTGCCCCTCCCTAAAAAAGAGTGTTTTACTCTTTATTGAGCTGATTAATGGTTTTTTAGCACTTTCATATGATAAACAATTAACAGGCAATCAAACCTGCTTACTGCCGATTACTAGACAAAAAACAGCCAAACACTAGACAAGAAACGGTCGATTAACAGAGAGATAACACAATTGGAAAAAGCTTCCTTGCGTGAAACACTTGTCCGACACTATTTTTATTCTTCAAACTGAATAGAGCCTGAAAACCAGTGGCAGATTCGGTATCAAACCGAACACTCCCAAAACCGAAAAAAAAGAGGATTTGGACGGTATCCACCGGAAGGATTGGTATTAGAGGCCAATTTCCAACCTAAACTCCTGCCAATTTCCAACCTTATTTTAACTACTTTGATGTCCTAAACACTTGAGTTTTTTTTCAAAATCATAAGTTCAATTCAAAAAATAAACAGTTGACGGCGAGAATCCGATTTGAAACTGTAACTACAATCATTATAATAATAATTTTTAGCCCTACTTTTAATGAAATTCCCATTGACTGCATATTCATGACCAAAATATGTGCTAATTGAAAGCCTGTGCTCAAAAACTAAATGAGGTTCGATCAGCTTTTAGTATAAAAGTCGTAACAAGTTCATTGAACATCAGTTTGCAAAAATCAACTGCCTAGGTCGAGACAGTGAGAAACGCGTCGTCAAATATTCTTTTATTTTTTGCGTCATTGTGTAGTTTTTACGAGAATGTTACTTTCAATGAAGTTTTTTCAAGTTGCTCCTAATCAAACGATGAAAAAAAAATTTTAAAAAAAAGCATTGTAACTTCCGTTTTTTCAAAATTGCGTAACAATTAATTTGTAACCATTATTTGAATTCAGCCTCAAACTCCTGAGAGTCGATTCCTAGCCATCTGACTCTTTTTACTTTCCTTCGAGTTCTTTTTAATATACTTTCATTTACTACTAAAATTCTGAAGGTTTTTGACTGGGTGAGTTTGTAGAACAAACTGCTAACTTGAAGTAAAGATTTTTCAATAATAAAATATATTTTTTAAATCATTTTTAAAAAGTACGTACCGCAAAAGAGCGTGCATTGCGCTTAAATATACTTACAGCAAACCAACCGCTTCTTCGGATTGACACAACCGAGGTGAGTTTTTCTATGTTAAAATTTTCCACGCTGTGGGCTTCTTTTGTTGATTGGTAACTAAAATCAGCTAGATCACACTCGTGCTTTTCCAGAATAGATAGTTTGTTTTCCTTCGTTGAGAACTCTCGTGTCTAACTCACTTTGCATGAACCCTTTAGCGCTTAATCCATCAAAAAAAAGCTGAAAAGCCAAACGTGATTTCATTAGATGTAAAAATCATCAAACGATAACTCGTTTTATGATTGAAGCCTGAAGTATTGTTGGATCTCCCAAAACTTCCGCGACAAAAGCCATACAGTTTCCAGACTTTTCAGTCTGTCCTGATAGTTAATTATTATATATGTTTTCCATGCTTGCTACCGAGTCAACTTTGAAAATCTTAAATCCTATTTGTCCATATGCGGCCTTCCTATTTGGAAAACTCATCAAAGAGTCCCAATTATGAATTCACTTTTTCAAAGGTTAGATACACAATTTATTCAAAGTCAGATTCCGGTATTATAGAGTGATGATCAACTGATTATGGAAGTTTCTATGTTTTTCTGGTTGTCCTGGATTTCTCTGTTTTCTTCATATTTTTTTGCTTATAGTAGCTGAGCAAGAATTTGGATATTCTCAGCTCTTTTTCTCTATACATGACATATCGCAGGTTCACAGGTTCTTTCTGATCTGCAGGCTTTATTTTCGCCACTTGTGATCAGTTTTTTAGACCTCCATCACTTTATTCTATAGACAGTGTCTAGTGCAATTCAGATGCCAACAAAATGTTCAGTTTTGCTTTAAAAGTGTTGACACTTTCGCTTGATATAATCAATTCTGGTAGTGAATTCAGGTCTTGATAGCTACACTGGCGGGAAATAATTTTTTTTCAATTCAGCAATCGTTTGTGTGCAACACTATCAATGGCTTTTTGGAAATCAAATAAACAAATTCTATTTCGTTTCCATTGTCCAGTTCTGCTGTCCAGTGGTCAAGTGCTCTCAGTAACTGAAGAGTCGTTGAGCAACCTACTAGGAATACCAGCTGCTTTTCGGTATCATATTTTTTCTCTAGGGTAATTACATTGATGTCTCCTATTCCTTTCTCCATAATTTTGCAGCAGATTGACCAGAAGCTTATTGATCTGGAATTGTTAGGGTCATTTTTGGCTTTTTTTCTGGATCGTGGTTATTTCTGCGCATACCCAGTCCATTGAAGACTCCCTAGCATTTCGGGCGATTTAAATTAGACTGCATATTGCTTCCGCTATTTCGTTTCGAGCCTCGAGCAGTATCCGCGGGTAAATATTATCTGGCCCCAGTTTTCGCAAGTATATGCATCGTCAGGATTTTGGCAGTAAACTAACCTTAATGACGATTAAAAATCAATTTACATTTTACTATTTCTGCCTTTCATCATGAAAGTTTTTGATAATTTTTTTTCTCTGTAGAGATGTTCTCTACTTTATCCGGAGGCAAAATGCTGTCTTTTTTTGGAACATGGAAATTTTACTTACGTTCTATACCTTAACTTTTCTCAATCTGATTCACTGTGTGGATAGAAATTAAGAACAAATTTCTAAAATTTATGCAGGTATGTTGCATTGTCGCACCATTTGCTCTACTTAAGCGGAAGACGTGGCCAAATAATTGCAAAAAACTCAGCTTAATTTCTGATGCATGTTCTTTAAACTGTAGTTAACCGCCCTTGAGTGCTTCAACTTTATCTTTTGTTTGAGAGCAATTGCTGTTTTTCAAGGATATTTTTTCGGTCTTTGTTTTTCCGAAAATAACTTGCTATTAAGGTTTCGGCGCTCAGTTTTTTAGGGATGGTAGTTTCAATAGTTTTATACTTAACTCACTAAAAAACGCTTCCTTGCTGTCCATGATGAGGATGTATTTTGTTTTTACTAGTAAATCACCTAGACGAAAAACACTGTTCTGTCATTATCATTATGAGGATCTTTATACTACAAATAGTCCCCAAATCGTTTAAACACCGGTAATTTTCTTAGTTTCCTTGTCTTCAAAACGAATGTTTTGTTGTTTTTTAGATTTTTTGTCTTTAATTGGAACGCTTAGATCATTTGATCATTCTGATTCGAGAGAAAGAGACAAAAATTTCCTAATCTGTCGTTTGCAAAAAGTAGGATTAAAAACGATTGCTTTGTCCTTCACGCTACACTTGAGTCCGCTTTGTTCTCAGTCGATGTACGTATTTTTTGTTCGGCGTCCTTCGTTTTGCGCACCAGTTCGTGGTGTATGTGGAGTTCCTTCCTAAGTTTCCTCACATAGTCGCTTGGCGTTCCACAAACTTCCTTTTTTGTTTCAAAAACGCCATCTTTTGGCAAGGAGTAGGGTCAAACAAGATTGACTGGTCTGTGATTTGTCACTGCATGAATTGAAATCCAATAATACATCATAACTGTTTGAAGATTTTTTGCCCAATCGTGATGATCTCATCATATATTTTTAAACTTTTGGGTTCTTTCCATCTTTTCGTTTCCATGTTTTTGAAAATGTTTGATGTGGGAGAACCTGCACTCGTTGAAAGTCGCTCATGTTGAGGTATGCCTAGTCACCCCATGAATTGTTCGCTCAATCACGTTCCGTTTGTATTGCAAAGGGGCACAAGTTCTGAAATCCAGTATTGTACCAGTGTCACTGTTTCCGATGCCAACCACATTTGACCTTTTTCCTTTAGTCCACGGTTCCTTTCAAACCTAAGAAGGACTAGTAAACTGCAAATTTTTGTGCAGAAAAAAATGCAAATTATGGTGCAGTTTTCTTGCTGCCAGTGGAGCAGCTTCTCACTTTTCTCACAATATCATCTTCAAAACTTGGAAAAAAAAACTTGAAAACTCATCGAAGAGTCCCAATTATGAATT
Organism: Symsagittifera roscoffensis; assembly: GCF_963678635.1. Lineage (NCBI taxonomy): Eukaryota > Metazoa > Xenacoelomorpha > Acoela > Convolutidae > Symsagittifera > Symsagittifera roscoffensis. The sequence continues at coordinate 35,664,888 of NC_087063.1, read as the reverse complement.
CACTTTTACGAAGATTCGATACACAATTTATTCAAGGTGAGGTTTCGGTATTATAGAGTGATGATCAACTGACTATGGAAGTTTCTATGTTTTTCTGATTGTCCTGGATTTCTCCGTTTTCTTCATATTTTTTACTTATAGTAGCTGAGCAAGAATTTGGATATTCTCAGCTCTTTTTTTTTCTATACATGACATATCCTAGATTCACAGGTTCTTTCTGATCTGCAGGCTTTATTTTCGCCACTTGTGATCATTTTTTTGACCTCCATCGCTTTATTTTTTAGACAGTCTCTAGTGCAATTCAGATGCCAACAAATTATTCAGTTTTGCTTTAAAATTGTTAACACTGTCGCTTGATGGCTTGATATAATCAGTTCTGGTAGTGAAATCCAGTCTTGATAGCTACACTGGAGGGAAAATTGTTTTCAATTTAGCAATCTTTTGTGTGCAACACTATCAATGGCTTTTTGGAATTCAAATAAACAAGTTCTCTTTCATATCCATTGTCCAGTTCTGCCGTCCAGTGGTCAAGCGCTCTCAGTAACTGAACAGTCGTTGAGCGACCTAGTAGGAATACAAGCTGCTTTTCCGGTATCGTTTTGTTTTGTCTAAGGTAATTACATAGTTGTCTCCTATTCCTTTCTCTCCGTAATTTTGCAGCAGATTGACCTGAAGCTTATTGTTCTGTAATTGTAAGGGTCATTTTTGGCTCTTTTCTGAATCGTGGTTATTTCTGCGCATACCCAGTCCATTGAAGATTCCCTAGCATTTCGGGCGATTTGCATTAGACTGCATATTGCTTCCGCTATTTTGTTTCGAGCCTCGAGCAGTATCCGCGGGTAAATATTATCTGGCCCCAGTTTTCGCAAGTATATGCTTGTCAGGATTTTGGCAGTAAACTAACCTTAATGACGATTAAAAATCAATTTAAAGTTTACTATTTCTGCCTTTCATCATGAAAGTTTTTGATAATTTTTTCTCTCTGTAGAGATGTTCTCTACTTTATCCGGAGGCGAAATGCTATCTTTTTTTTGGAACATGGAAATTTTACTTACGTTCTATACCTTAACTTTTCACAATCTGATTCATTGTGTGGATAGAAATTAAGAACAAATTTCTAAAATTTATGCAGGTATGTTGCATTGTCGCACCATTTGCTCTACTTAAGCGGAAGACGTGGCCAAATAATTGCAAAAAAATCAGCTTAATTTCTGATGCATGTTCTTTAAACTGTAGTTAACCGCCCTTGAGTGCTTCAACTTTATCTTTTGTTTGAGAGCAATTGCTGTTTTTCAAGGATATTTTTTCGGTCTTTGTTTTTCCGAAAATAACTTGCTATTAAGGTTTCGGCGCTCAGTTTTTTAGGGATGGTAGTTTCAATAGTTTTATACTTAACTCACTAAAAAACGCTTCCTTGCTGTCCATGATGAGGATGTATTTTGTTTTTACTAGTAAATCACCTAGACGAAAAACACTGTTCTGTCATTATCATTATGAGGATCTTTATACTACAAATAGTCCCCAAATCGTTTAAACACCGGTAATTTTCTTAGTTTCCTTGTCTTCAAAACGAATGTTTTGTTGTTTTTTAGATTTTTTGTCTTTAATTGGAACGCTTAGATCATTTGATCATTCTGATTCGAGAGAAAGAGACAAAAATTTCCTAATCTGTCGTTTGCAAAAAGTAGGATTAAAAACGATTGCTTTGTCCTTCACGCTACACTTGAGTCCGCTTTGTTCTCAGTCGATGTACGTATTTTTTGTTCGGCGTCCTTCGTTTTGCGCACCAGTTCGTGGTGTATGTGGAGTTCCTTCCTAAGTTTCCTCACATAGTCGCTTGGCGTTCCACAAACTTCCTTTTTTGTTTCAAAAACGCCATCTTTTGGCAAGGAGTAGGGTCAAACAAGATTGACCGGTCTGTGATTTGTCACTGCATGAATTGAAATCCAATAATTCATCATAACTGTTTGAAGATTTTTTGCCCAATCGTGATGATCTCATCATATATTTTTAAACTTTTGGGTTCTTTCCATCTTTTCGTTTCCATGTTTTTGAAAATGTTTGATGTGGGAGAACCTGCACTCGTTGAAAGTCGCTCATGTTGAGGTATGCCTAGTCACCCCATGAATTGTTCGCTCAATCACGTTCCGTTTGTATTGCAAAGGGGCACAAGTTCTGAAATCCAGTATTGTACCAGTGTCACTGTTTCCGATGCCAACCACATTTGACCTTTTTCCTTTAGTCCACGGTTCCTTTCAAACCTAAGAAGGACTAGTAAACTGCAAATTTTTGTGCAGAAAAAAATGCAAATTATGGTGCAGTTTTCTTGCTGCCAGTAGAGCAGCTTCTCACTTTTCTCACAATATCATCTTCAAAACTTGGAAAAAAAAACTTGAAAACTCATCGAAGAGTCCTAATTATGAATTCACTTTTACGAAGATTCGATACACAATTTATTTTATGTTTCTATGTTTTTCTGATTGTCCTGGATTTCTCCGTTTTCTTCATATTTTTTACTTATAGTAGCTGAGCAAGAATTTGGATATTCTCAGCTCTTTTTTTTCTATACATGACATATCCTAGATTCACAGGTTCTTTCTGATCTGCAGGCTTTATTTTCGCCACTTGGGATCATTTTTTTGACCTCCATCGCTTTATTTTTTAGACAGTCTCTAGTGCAATTCAGATGCCAACAAATTATTCAGTTTTGCTTTAAAATTGTTAAAACTGTCGCTTGATGGCTTGATATAATCAGTTCTGGTAGTGAAATCCAGTCTTGATAGCTACACTGGAGGCAAAATTGTTTTCAATTTAGCAATCTTTTGTGTGCAACACTATCAATGGCTTTTTGGAATTCAAATAAACAAGTTCTCTTTCATATCCATTGTCCAGTTCTGCCGTCCAGTGGTCAAGCGCTCTCAGTAACTGAAGAGTCGTTGAGCGACCTAGTAGGAATACAAGCTGCTTTTCCGGTATCGTTTTGTTTTCTCTAAGGTAATTAAATAGTTGTCTCCTATTCCTTTCTCTCCATAATTTTGCAGCAGATTGACCTGAAGCTTATTGTTCTGTAATTTTTAGGGTCAATTTTGGCTTTTTTCTGAATTGTGGTTATTTCTGCGCATACCCAGTCCATTGAAGATTCCCTAGCATTTCGGGCGATTTGCATTAGACTGCATATTGCTTCCGCATTTTTGTTTCGAGCCTCGAGCAGTATCCGCGGGTAAATATTATCTGGCCCCAGTTTTCGCAAGTATATGCATTGTCAGGATTTTGGCAGTAAACTAACCTTAATGACGATTAAAAATCAATTTAAAGTTTACTATTTCTGCCTTTCATCATGAAAGTTTTTGATAATTTTTTCTCTCTGTAGAGATGTTCTCTACTTTATCCGGAGGCGAAATGCTATCTTTTTTTTGGAACATGGAAATTTTACTTACGTTCTATACCTTAACTTTTCACAATCTGATTCATTGTGTGGATAGAAATTAAGAACAAATTTCTAAAATTTATGCAGGTATGTTGCATTGTCGCACCATTTGCTCTACTTAAGCGGAAGACGTGGCCAAATAATTGCAAAAAAATCAGCTTAATTTCTGATGCATGTTCTTTAAACTGTAGTTACCCGCCCTTGAGTGCTTCAACTTTATCTTTTGTTTGAGAGCAATTGCTGTTTTTCAAGGATATTTTTTCGGTCTTTGTTTTTCTGAAAATAACATGCTATTAAGGTTTCGGCGCTCAGTTTTTTAGGGATGGTAGTTTCAATAGTTTTATACTTAACTCACTAAAAAACGCTTCCTTGCTGTCCATGATGAGGATGTATTTTGTTTTTACTAGTAAATCACCTAGACGAAAAACACTGTTCTGTCATTATCATTATGAGGATCTTTATACTACAAATAGTCCCCAAATCGTTTAAACACCGGTAAGTTTCTTAGTTTCCTTGTCGTCAAAACGAATGTTTTGTTGTTTTTTAGATTTTTTGTCTTTAATTGGAACGCTTAGATCATTTGATCATTCTGATTCGAGAGAAAGAGACAAAAATTTCCTAATCTGTCGTTTGCAAAAAGTAGGATTAAAAACGATTGCTTTGTCCTTCACGCTACACTTGAGTCCGCTTTGTTCTCAGTCGATGTACGTATTTTTTGTTCGGCGTCCTTCGTTTTGCGCACCAGTTCGTGGTGTATGTGGAGTTCCTTCCTAAGTTTCCTCACATAGTCGCTTGGCGTTCCACAAACTTCCTTTTTTGTTTCAAAAACGCCATCTTTTGGCAAGGAGTAGGGTCAAACAAGATTGACCGGTCTGTGATTTGTCACTGCATGAATTGAAATCCAATAATACATCATAACTGTTTGAAGATTTTTTGCCCAATCGTGATGATCTCATCATATATTTTTAAACTTTTGGGTTCTTTCCATCTTTTCGTTTCCATGTTTTTGAAAATGTTTGATGTGGGAGAACCTGCACTCGTTGAAAGTCGCTCATGTTGAGGTATGCCTAGTCACCCCATGAATTGTTCGCTCAATCACGTTCCGTTTGTATTGCAAAGGGGCACAAGTTCTGAAATCCAGTATTGTACCAGTGTCACTGTTTCCGATGCCAACCACATTTGACCTTTTTCCTTTAGTCCACGGTTCCTTTCAAACCTAAGAAGGACTAGTAAACTGCAAATTTTTGTGCAGAAAAAAATGCAAATTATGGTGCAGTTTTCTTGCTGCCAGTAGAGCAGCTTCTCACTTTTCTCACAATATCATCTTCAAAACTTGGAAAAAAAAACTTGAAAACTCATCGAAGAGTCCTAATTATGAATTCACTTTTACGAAGATTCGATACACAATTTATTTTATGTTTCTATGTTTTTCTGATTGTCCTGGATTTCTCCGTTTTCTTCATATTTTTTACTTATAGTAGCTGAGCAAGAATTTGGATATTCTCAGCTCTTTTTTTTCTATACATGACATATCCTAGATTCACAGGTTCTTTCTGATCTGCAGGCTTTATTTTCGCCACTTGGGATCATTTTTTTGACCTCCATCGCTTTATTTTTTAGACAGTCTCTAGTGCAATTCAGATGCCAACAAATTATTCAGTTTTGCTTTAAAATTGTTAACACTGTCGCTTGATGGCTTGATATAATCAGTTCTGGTAGTGAAATCCAGTCTTGATAGCTACACTGGAGGCAAAATTGTTTTCAATTTAGCAATCTTTTGTGTGCAACACTATCAATGGCTTTTTGGAATTCAAATAAACAAGTTCTCTTTCATATCCATTGTCCAGTTCTGCCGTCCAGTGGTCAAGCGCTCTCAGTAACTGAAGAGTCGTTGAGCGACCTAGTAGGAATACAAGCTGCTTTTCCGGTATCGTTTTGTTTTCTCTAAGGTAATTACATAGTTGTCTCCTATTCCTTTCTCTCCATAATTTTGCAGCAGATTGACCTGAAGCTTATTGTTCTGTAATTGTTAGGGTCAATTTTGGCTTTTTTCTGAATTGTGGTTATTTCTGCGCATACCCAGTCCATTGAAGATTCCCTAGCATTTCGGGCGATTTGCATTAGACTGCATATTGCTTCCGCATTTTTGTTTCGAGCCTCGAGCAGTATCCGCGGGTAAATATTATCTGGCCCCAGTTTTCGCAAGTATATGCATCGTCAGGATTTTGGCAGTAAACTAACCTTAATGACGATTAAAAATCAATTTACAGTTTACTACTTCTGCCTTTCATCATGAAAGTTTTTGATAATTTTTTCTCTCTGTAGAGATGTTCTCTACTTTATCCGGAGGCAAAAGGCTATCTTTTTTTTGGAACATGGAAATTTTACTTACGTTCTATACCTTAACTTTTCACAATCTGATTCATTGTGTGGATAGAAATTAAGAACAAATTTCTAAAATTTATGCAGGTATGTTGCATTGTCGCACCATTTGCTCTACTTAAGCGGAAGACGTGGCCAAATAATTGCAAAAAAATCAGCTTTATTTTTTGAGGTATGCCTAGTCACCCGATGAATTGTTTGCTCAATCACGTTCCGTTTGTATTGCAAAGGGGAACAAGTTCTGAAATCCAGTATTGTACCAGTGTCACTGTTTCCGATGCCAACCACATTTGACCTTTTTCCTTTAGTCCACGGTTCCTTTCAAACCTAAGAAGGACTAGTAAACTGCAAATTATTGTGCAGAAAAAACTGCAAATTATGGTGCAGTTTTCTTGCTGCCATTAGAGCAGCTTCTCACCTTTCTCACAATTTCACCTTCAAAACTTGGAAAAAAAACTTGAAAACTCATCGAAGAGTCCCATTTATGAATTAACTTTTACGAAAATTCGATACACAATTTATTCAAGGTGAGGTTTCGGTATTATAGAGTGATGATCAACTGCCTATGGAAGTTTCTATGTTTTTCTGATTGTCCTGGATTTCTCCATTTTCTTCATATTTTTTGCTTATAGTAGCTGAGCAAGAATTTGGATATTCTCAGCTCCTTTTTTTCTATACATGACATATCCTAGATTCACAGGTTCTTTCTGATCTGCAGGCTTTATTTTTGCCACTTGTGATCAGTTTTTTTTTACCTCCATCGCTTTATTTTTTAGACAGTCTCTAGTGCAATTCAGATGCCAACAAATTATTCAGTTTTGCTTTAAAATTGTTAACACTGTCGCTTGATGGCTTGATATAATCAGTTCTGGTAGTGAAATCCAGTCTTGATAGCTAGACTGGAGGGAAAATTGTTTTCAATTTAGCAATTTTTTGTGTGCAACACTATCAATGGCTTTTTGGAATTCAAATAAACAAGTTCTCTTTCATATCCATTGTCCAGTTCTGCCGTCCAGTGGTCAAACGCTCTCAGTAACTGAAGAGTCGTTGAGCGACCTAGTAGGAATACAAGCTGCTTTTCCGGTATCATTTTGTTTTCTCTAAGGTAATTACATAGTTGTCTCCTATTCCTTTCTCTCCATCACTTTGCAGCAGATTGACCTGAAGCTTATTGGTCTGTAACTGCTAAGGTCATTTTTGCTTTTTTGTGAATCGTGGTTATTTCTGCGCATTCCCAGTCCATTGAAATTTACCTAGCATTTCAGGCGATTTGCATTAGACTGCATATCGTTTCCGCTGTTTCGTTTCGAGCCTCGGGCAGTATCCTCGGGTAAAAATTATCTGGCCCAGTTTTCGCAACTATGTGCATCGTCAGGATTTTGGCAGTAAACTAACCTTAATGACGATTAAAGATCAATATACAAAATTTGTAAGAAATAACGCAAAGTTTTGGTTCCAAATCACCCTTAAAAAACTAGCCAATCACAAAAGAACTATAAATTTGTTATTCAAATTTGAAAAATTTTCACCTCTAAAATGAATTAAAAGATTTTTAATATAAATGTTTCGAATTATTTAGTCATAATTTTGATTTAAAAATGTTCGAAATAATTTTCCAACTAACATCTGCGTTATTCCCTTTGGATCTGCCTTGTTTAAGAGGCCTACCGGTGAGTCTGCTTTCTTATTTTTCGCAGTTTTATAAGTCAAATGTCGAACAGTTTGTTCGACAAAGGTTGATGTACTTTCACTACATGACAGTTTATTAACCACTCTTGACTTGAGGTCATCAGAAATTGCTGATTTCGGCGATTAAAATCATGATTGTAGTTTTCCTGTGGTAGAAACTACTTGAACATTGGTTAAACTTTGTAACCTGTTTGGAAATTGTAGGATTTGCTTACTTCTATATTGCACCAAAAGCTTTGAGGACTTCATATATTTGCTGATTATGTTGCAGAACTAGTCTCATTGTCCACGGGATTGCCCTTAATCTCGATAATTTTGCCCAGGGCGTCTGCTGCCACGTTTGCGGACCAACGATCAGGGTACTGATTTGTCAGCCATTATGTCATTTTAGTTTCCACAGCCTTATAAAAATGGAGTACTCCTAAACACTTTATCTAAAGTGCCTTGGATAGGACTGCGTTTGAACTGAGCTGGGGCGGAGCTCAAATAATTCAATAAAATCCCAGTTTCTGTTGGCTTATGATACCAACTGCCAGTTAACCCCTTATCTTGCGACACATTTATGTTCAAAACCTGGAAAGGCATATTCCTCCTGTGAAAGGGTTTTCCTCTTGACTGAACAGAAGATTTGGATGAAGAAAATTGACGTTATAGAGAACATGAGTTGGCTCACCTTTAAATGTTCTAACAATGTCAACCACATACCCGAGGAACAATAATCTGTGGAGTATTCTTCTCATTGCTTTTAGTGCGGCAGTAGTTTTCACGATACCAGACTATCTCGGCAATTGATGCGTATAGATCATCGGATATTTTTCCGCGTTTAAGATGGAGCCAGTTTCATCATGTCTCTCTTTCCACCCTCTCTGATCGAAATGCTACTTTCCCCCTGCAACATTGGCACAAATTGTTCTCGTCATTCGCTGTATCTCTGGCGGTATTTTTATTTTAAAGGAAACTCGTACTTTCAGCCATAGGTTTGCAAGAATTACAGCGACAAGCACCCATTGTTTCTCTGTTTTTCTATTGTTTCTCTTGCACTTTTAGTACTTTTTTCGATATTGGCTCCATCGACACTTTTGCCATTTGATCAAAACGCCGCCAGAAAAGGTTAATCGTAACGAAAATTGTTTTGAAGGGGTTCAAATGTACGATTTAGCTATTCTGATGGTTAACATTCCTACTTAAAGAATTGGACGAGTTAGGGAGGGCCAGTTTGGACTGACATACTTATAAACGAAAACGTGTCCAAAAAGTAAGACGCGTTACTTTTTTTTATTTTTCGCGACCACTGAAAAGCGCAAGAATCAGACAGACGATAGGATAATTGAACAAAAACAATAAAAATATAGTATAATACTAGTAAAACTTAAGTAGCCCTGATTTTAGGAGTGATTTCGTGGTCTGGGGTTATTGGAAGGCAGCCATGAGCTCATTATTTTGCATATAACTAATGTAATTTGCGAGGTTCGGCCAATAGCTTTTAAGTAGTAATGATTTCGTCGACCAAATAGTACGAGAACCATATTGAACTGGCTATGACAGAGACAGTTAAAAAGCATGTAAAGCTCTATTTAGACGCTAGCCAGTCGTTTTAGGTTCTAGCTTAAATTTCCGTCATTATGTACTTCCGGGGCGAATGTTACAGTTGTCAAAAAAATTTCGAGCTTTTTGATGAGATTCTCATACGAGCTTCTCGGAGTTGAAATAACTGGTCGTACGGAGTGTCTCAGCCTTGTGGACCTTAGCTAAACCGTACAACTGGGCAAGTTGCCCCCTGCTGGCCTCATATTAGAAAAAAATTGATCACTCATCTCGTCTCTATTGTTCGTGGCAGGTAGTTTTTTTTAAACTCCTTCTCAATTTTTTGTACCACCTCATCAGTGGTTGTTTTTTCAAAAATTGAGCAAATTGCAACAAAGGTTCCAGTTATTTTTCACAGATTCAGAAATTCACAGGTTCTTGCTGATTTATAGGCTTTAATTTGGCCTCTGGCGATCAATTTTTCTTGGACGTCCATTAGGTCATTCAATAAACAGCTTGTTGTACATTGCAGATCCACATTTCTTTAAATGTAAAAACACTGTCGCTGGATAAAATCACTTCTCATTTTGAATTCCAGTCAATAATAGCTGCCATGGCGGAAAGTTGTTTTCTGAGGTGGTCCTGGTCTTTCTGGTGATTATTTTGTACGGGGTTCCTCGTGTGTCCATTTCACTAATTGAAAAATGTCCTTCAGTTGCTGCTACATCAAAAACTCCGTTCAAGTTTTTGTAATCGTCAACCAATCTCCCTCGCCTTATTCTGTATCCGAGAGTTGGGAGGCTGAAATTGATTAGTCTGTTTGAATAGTTATTTTTGCATATGCCTGGGACTACTCTCGTTGCGCGTCGTTTTACATTTTCGATTATGACCTTATCTATCTTGAGGTATAGATTCCCAGCCTGGTTCGAGTCTCGTGCAGTATCCGCGGGTGATCCTTATCTGATCCCCTTGACGTTGTTGTGTCTAGTATGGCAAGTTCACTTAAGAATATTTCCTTTGTGAGAGGTAGATCATGAGAAACTTGTTGTTCTGATTGTCCACTACATCAAAGCTTTCTGGTGCTTGAATACTGAAACTTAAATAAAAGACGATGCCCTTGTTTTGTCCTTGTCGGTTTTGCAAACTGTTTATGACCATAAATGAGGGCAGGTATTGCCTCGGTTTATTTGAGTTTGATTTTGACGCGAATCCAGAGCTTTTTGGTTTGGGATTTGATACATTTCGGTATCTTCTCTTCATGTTTGTTTTCTAAAGCACCCTCGTGTCAACTTCCTGGCTTGTTTCGGCTATTGGCATAAGTTATTGTAGTTTGATTGTGTCATAGCTTGCCTGAACTCTGTTTTTTTTGCGAATTGCACTTCTCACTTCAGTACTAATTGGCAACTTATTTTGCCTAACAATCTTTTTCATTTTAGGAATAAATTTTGTTGTGTCAAGTGCACATTTGAACTTGATCATGCTCTGCTGTAATGTAAGCGATGGTTCATAAGTTTCTTTATTCTTTATGATCGACCGAAGTTCTTCGTAGTTCCCTTTGTTGTAATTCAGTCTCTTTTTATTTCAATTTAATATCCACAGATTGAATTTTGCTGGAATAAGTGTATGGTCACTTTTACCAGCGGAGAGACATAATCAACAGCCGAAAGTTCCAAGTTCTTGTCGGTCAGTAAGAGCTCTAGAAGTGATGGTTCATTATGTTTTGTCACTCGTGTTCGTCTATCTATGTGTTGAGCAAGGTAAGAGTCCTTGACTGCTTCAACGATTTGCTGTTTTTTGTTGACTTCATCGGCATTCGTGTTAACATATTTCCAATCTACGACTCGGAAGTTCCTGTTTCCTTTTACACTGTATTTAGCTCTACTTTATCCATTGTTTCCTAAAAAGTTGTTGAGACTGGATTCAATTTCAGGAGTTGATGATGGGCTATGATAAGTCGAGGCTATCACAATGTCTCGTTTTGTTAAGAGCAGGTGGTTTACTAGCAATTTTTCAAATCCAAAGTCATTCTCTACCTCTATTTAACCAATATCTTTCTGGATATACAACAACATCCCTCTGCCCTTCTTGGTTGGGTTCTTGCTTTTGGATTTCAGATTGTAGCAGTCTAATTTGTGACAGTTTGAACTCCATCTGGTTCGAGAACTCTCTTGATTTCATTCTGTCAGGGCAATGATGTTTGGTAAGATTTTTGCCTGCTCTAATCTTGTTTGTAACTCAATGAATTTTCCCGAAGTCAATGTGTCTGTGCTCGACTCAGAGCTCGAATCTGTGCTCGAATCAGAGCTCGACATTTTTTCGGTTTCCGGTGTTTGATCTTGCACTTTTAGTGTCCTTTTCTTTTCTTTGATTTATTGGTTCCCTCTGACATTGTGTAAAAAGTTTTCGATTTCCTCTGCTGTTAGGTTTTTCTCTCTACACTAAGCATAGAGCATTTTCCCTTTTATTGAGGCTACTTAGTTCTTGTTTGGCCCAAATGAATATTGTCAGATTCTTCATTAAGAGGTCAGCGTTTTCTGCCGAGTCTAAGGTGATTCTCAATGGGCGGGGTCGCGTGTTACTTTCTTCAGGTATATTTGCCAAGTCTGGAATGGTTAAAAGTTTTTGATGACTCAATGATAATGATTGAGCAAAGTTCTTGTATCAACGACAGATCTTCATTCTGCCGCTTATTTAACTGTTTTCATTGACTTTCAATGGCTTGATGTATAACCATTTTCCTCTTCCTTCTCAAGTCTTCCTCAACTTCCCTTTTTCGTAAGGCTCCAGATTCCAGAATAATGTCTTTCAGATGTTTGCTAACAGTTGGTTGAAATTTTCAAAATTTCTTTTCCGTTGCTCTTATTGTTGGCTGTGCCTTCACCTCGGTTCCATACATATAATAGTAGTTTTCCTCTCTTAAATTTTCCTTCATGTTTTGTCCAATTCAGTCTTCATTTTGGATATCTCGTCTGATGGTTTTGATGCACTTACGCCTTTCATTAAGTTTTTTACTTCAACAAAACATTAAGCGCAACACCAGTTTCCCTTAGTTTTAGACATGTAGTCGTAAGCAGCCGTCGGTATTTTCTAAAATTTTTCACAGAATTATTTAGTGCAGCTATCGCATTCCATTACTTGGTCCATTGGATCACCGAAATTTTTCATGCAAGTAAAACATGTCCATGCCTCTACTCTCCTACTCCCAGTGAGTTATGTTTTTTTCTTTTAGTGCAGTTACTCATTTTCAAAGACTTCATCAAGCCCGCTCCATAACTATGAAATTCCAGTTAGCTACAAGAGTAAAATCTATTAATAATTTAGTTAACCTTTCGGTTTTCTTTTTTCATTTTTAGCTTCTTGTTTTGTTTATTCTTTGGTTTTTTTCGATTTTCTCTTTCGCTCTGCTTTCTGATTTGTTTTGAGCATGGCATTTAGATTAGAAAATCAATTTAGTGTAGTAGCAAAAATTTTTTCTCCAACATTGTAGATGGATGAAGCCTTGTGAGGTTTCTTTGGTATCACCACTCCTCTTGCTTTCTGCTTGAGAATATTTTTTTGGCGGCTGGTATAACAAGGGTATGCTTCCTAAAAGTTCGAATAAAGGTTTTGACAGACTGCTTCGTTGTCGTTCAAGTCGTGATTAGTGATTGTATTATTCAGTACGTCGTGCCACAGATTGAAGTCTTGAACTTTTTCGAGTTTTCCCCTTTCTAGGAGGACTCTCAAGGTTCAAGACGTTGTGAATTGAAATTGGGTTAAAATTCAATCCTTTTGCTGCGAAGGAGATACGCGATAATGCTTCCTTCACGTTTATTGGGGTTGATCCAAGTGCAGCTTTGAGAGAACTGGCTCTCATGAGGTACAGCATTAACAAAACCTCACCCACTAAGCTAAAGGCATGGGAATTGCTAATAGTGGTCGATAGATTTAGTCCTCCAGATCAATTGATCGGTTTGTTAAGCTTATTACAACAATGATGTTTCATTAGTTGTTTTTCATGGCAAGTTTTTTTAAGATCAATCTTCTGTTCTTGATTGTCCACTACTTCAAGGCTTCCTGGTGTTTCTATGGTAAATACTGAATTTGTAAAATTTAAGACTGTCTTTGCTTTGTCGTTGTCGGTAGTTGCCCACTGGTTATGACCAAGGTTGATGGCAGGTATTGCCTTTGATGATTTAAGCTTCTTATTGACGTGGTTCCAGAATTACTTGTGTTGGGATTTAGTACATTTCGATATAATTTAATCTTAACAACTATACAACGAATTTCTACCGCTTGACAAGTCGTTTGTCTTAGCGTCATTAGCTTTATTTATTGATGTCAATTCTCAAACATAATAAAATCTCAAAAAAGTTCAATTTATTATTGTAACATTCGCCCGGAAGATACATATCGACGGAAAATAAAGCTAGGTTCTAAGACGAATGGCCAACGTCTAAACAGAGCTCTACATGTTTTTCACCGTCTCTATCAAGCCAGTACTTTCGGTGGTCTTTCTAACATCGGGTCGACAAAAAACGTTACTGCTTTCGGCTTCGGTCAAAACACTCAAATTAACTAGATTACATGCAGAAGTAGTGAGCTCATGGCTGGGTCTCAGTATCCCCAGACCACGAGATTACTCCTAAAATCAGGGCTACTACTATTTATTGAATTATTATTGTTTTTGTTCAGTGGAAAAAAATCATCATCTCCATCGAAGATGGATCAACCCTTTCCCCCAACTCCTTGCTTCTCATCCTAGCAAAATGAATTCAGATGTTAATTAAATTTAATTTAGGACATAATAGCGAAGCTAAAAGTTTATATAAGATGATAAAAGTTCCTGTACCGAGACCCCTCATGATTCTCGAATCCGGGGAAATAAGACTCTTATTCTCCTTCCGGAAGGCTGTCTTCCACCCTTCACCGTTGTTCGCAACGGCCTTGCAACTATTGTAGCGACACAATAGTTGCAACTCGGAACGGTCTCTGCTACTTCTGCAATTTGTTTTTGTTTCTCAATCACAATTTTCGTTGTTATCGCTATCGCAACTAATGTTGTTGTGTTTATTTCAGTTTCTTCTCTAAAATGGCCGTTTTTGACGTTTCTCAGAACTATTACGTCATCAATTCGAATTTTTAAAATTTAGGAATTTCCGAATCCTTCAGCCTTCACGATTTGTCCAATCGTTCGAATAACGCTCTTATTCCTTCTAAATCGCCAATTCGGAAGGTTCGCTGCTAAAAACTCGAAATTGCTGCTTCTGCATTTTTTCCATTCTGGTCGAATGTCACATACTCCCCAGACAGTCCGGTCAATGTCCTCATTGAATCTCGCAATGTTCGTAAACTTGGTACAGTGTCATCGAACAGAATTTACAAAATGCACGAAATCACTTTTATCCGCGTCATATCGACTCACTGCAGAACATAAATGGCATCATACTACATCACTATAGCCTTCAAATTTCTCACATTGAGGATCTGACCTAAAATAAAAACATCTTTTCTGACTTCCAATGTCAATCTCCTGATTTTAAAACTTCTTCTCCTAGATTTTAAAAAATGTTGATTTGCAGGACAGTCCTGCCAACCAACAAGCTAAAATTATCCTACTATGCTTCGTCCCTTCGGAAATCTTGCTTGTCTTTGTCCTGAATATTAAATCTAAGTAACTCTGTGGTTAGAAAGCACAATGAAACAATATCCCTTTTCAAGAGGTTATCCAAATCTTTCATGTCACCACAAAGTGATCAGTCGTCCTAATTGATTAAAAACAATCATGCAGGCTGGAATATTTAAATAAACTCTTTACTCAAGCCTTTCTAAATAAATAATAAGTAAGTGTCTCTAAAGCCACTAACTAAAATCAAAATGCAAATTAATAAATGCAACAAATTCTTTAATGTTCAAAACTCAACTAAATGTTTCAGTTTTCAATTACAACTTGGTTGCTTAGTTTTTCACTTGAGTTTTTTCACACACATTAAGCAATTCTGAGTTTTAATTTCTTCTTCTTCGTCACTCCTTTTTCTTCTTCTTTTTCATCGTTTAGAAGTTCTAAAACTTCTAAATTCTTCTAATTTTCTTTCTTTTTGCGTCTTGTTCTTTCGACCGTTTGTCAATGTTCCATCTCTTCCTCCTGTGACACTGACTCTGCACTCTCAGTTTCTGTGTCTTGCAACACATCGATAGCTATCCTGACGCTGTTGGAAGCAGTCCTCCAACACTTCTGCTCTTCTACCCTCTGTTGCAACAAGGTAGGGGATCCACGTTAGATTCTCTGTTTCGGCAGAAGCTGTTGTGCAGACACAACGTCACATTTCTCTCCAAATCTTCCTTCAACATCTCTTCCTTCTCCTTTCCACTACGTTCACTTGTCCTGGAAATTCTCTTTACAGCGGTGGTCACTGCATTCCGATGAGTCACGAAAGCTCGCTTGAAAGCTCCTGCTCCAACGTCCAGCTGATATTCACTGTACACTCTGCCGTGCTTCGACATATGCTTCTTAGCATAATCGTACAACCATGCAGTCATGTTAGCTCTGAACCATGGCATCAATCGTCTTCTTGCCCATATCTTCTTCACTTCCATCGGAATGTTTAGAATCTTGCACATTGTCTCAAAAAGATCTAAATCTTTCAGACAATCCAATTTCCGCAACTGTTCTCTCGTTGGCGCTTCCTGTCTATTGTTCTCTCTTACGTGAGCTTCCAGCCATCGTATTGTCATCATAACTCCCACTATCACTATTGTTATGGGCTGTGATGAGTCTGGTAAACCCATGGAGAGCAGCTCTCCAGAGTCCCAGATCAACACCAGATTACTACGCTCGGGATACCACCAAGTCTGCAGCAAGCAGTGACAGGGAAACTCGTCATGTGTCAACATGACGCTCCTCCAAATGCGTTTTCCCGAAGCTTCCAGTAATGGTTCCACTTCCATCATCACTCGGTGGACTTCATCATTCTCGTCTACTGTATTGTAATCTGTAACAGTTGATCCTCTCTGTTTCTGTCTCTCAAAGTCACTGAAGTTCCCACTCACGTATCCCATGAACTTCCTTCCCAGTATCGATTCCAACTCCTCCTTGTTCTCTCTGGAACTGCTGAGAACATCTTACATAGCAATTCGTAAGATTTTTCGGACATTCTCGTTAGTCTCACACACTTTGGCACTGAGAAGGCTTGATCCACGATCGTTCTCGTACTCTTTACATCCACAGCTACGAAATGCACCGGGTATCTGCTCTTGCACATTGGAGCCAATGTCGAGCCCACCAAATATCGTGCTCCTGATGGTCTACAATAAGTTTCACTGTGTCTGATGTTCATTTCCGCCTCGATCGCTTCCCTCGATTTTCCTATGTGTTTCTGCTCGGTTTGCAGAACTCCTGGGAAAACTTCTATACTGATGGCTTTGACCATCTCATGTTTCTGTTCTAGATTCAATTGTGACTCTAAAGAACTAAACATGCTGTAGAATCCTAGTGCAGTCACTAGATTCACCCCGGTTCCTCCATGGCAATCTGCGATCAGTTTTGTTTCCGTCCTTGCTTTCATCACGACATTCCCAAACAGTATCGTCAATTGCTTGTGTTGTCTCTCTAGGGTCTTCACACAGTCCAGACCTCCACAAACGTGACCTTCCAGTCCACAGACTTCCGCCAGACAGCTACCAGGTTTGACCCAGTCTTCTGGTCCCCAGCCAGGCAACTCCACTTTCTCTTCCCCGTTGCTCCTAGAGGCCGTTATCATCACATTATATATGATGTTCAGGTCACGCAGGTTACAGTCTGCATTCAGCTCCCTCTGCACGTCTTGTGTCGCCCGTAATATCGATTCAGCGTTGGGACTAGGACACCATGATGGCCTCATCAATTCCCACACTACCATCAAGCTCGTTCTCAATAATTCATCTGAGAATCCCAACCCAACGGAAGGTGCAGTCACCTCTTCTTCCAAGATCAGTCCCAATTTGGTCTGTGGATTATTAGCGCTCTTAATTGTTACAATTCTCGACGTCCAGAATCTTAGCAAAACTGCCTGGTCGTAATCGAAGAAGCAATCGCGTATGTCTTCACTCAGGAAAGGGTTGTACGCTATCCCTATGGTTCCGGACACGTAGCTGTACGACTTCTTCTTGATCGGTCCACAGTACTCACTGGAATTCGGTAGTGCCCCCATAGATTCTTTGGTGAGTCTCAACTCCTTGTTTGAAAATCTCCTGATTTCGTCTATCTTTCTCATGGGCTCTAACTCCTCAGGTTATTTCATATTCACCCTCATCGGCTTGCTTTGATGCATTTCCAGCAGTGCCAGCAAGAGTGAGGCTTTTGCTCGTTCATCGCCCTCCCTCAACATCTTGGCACAGGTGTTCAATGCTGCTACTGAAATCTGCTCTATCAGGAATCGAATGAAACAGAGAGCGTCTCTCCGCTTCGCGCACGCTACTGCTGCTCCCTCTTGGGTTATCAGATCCCTCAGGTTCGTCATAAGGAAAACTTTCTCTTCTTTTGACATTTTCCTTTCTTCTGAGTCAGATTCCCCGCGAGTTAATCCCATCATGCACCAGGCGAACCTCAGGCGTAATTCGGTTCTTACGTAGGGTACTGCCATGAGAGCGTGTATTCTCGGCGCAGTCCTCATTTCCTCTTCGAAGTACTTCAACACCACTGCTTTCCATGGAAGGCTCACTAACTGCTCAATCATTTCCGCCTGCAACTCGGATGACGCTAAAGTTCCATACGCCTTCTGTTTGAGGGTGGTGCCTCGCAACATCGTCTCCAGATAACCTTCCAGGCCTTTTCGTCTTCAAGGGCCATCACATACCCTCTAGCCGAGTTTCGGTATTCTAACATCTCCATGTATCCACCGGCAGGTTCATCTATTTACACAGTCTCCAACACTGTCAGTCGGTTATACTCCACTGGTACTAGTTGTCCTGCGACACTTCCCTTTCCGTGGTTCATGGGAGATGGTTTAAAGTCTTTCATCGAGCTTTCTCCACATTGGCTAAGTATTTCCATTTCTAAGGTTGCTCCAGTCAGAGTGCGGTCACTCCTTCTGGACTTGTAACCTGTTGACTTTATCCCTGCCATAAGAATCGGTGTCACCATCGCTATATCGGTTAACATTCTGTTCGTGCCAGGTAATTGATAATCACCTTGTCCCAAATCCATGGCCTCTTCGACTCGTTTTCGTTTCGCTGAATTGACAGCTTTTATTGATATCTCTCAATCCACCTTCGTCTTTCCTACTCTCCTCGGCATCACCTTGCTGCCTAACTTCATCTTCATCTCATTGATTTTATCAATCACCAATTTGGATCGCATCGTTCCCCTCCTGGTTCTTGACAGATACACCACCTCTGCTTTACCATCCTGCGGTGTCATCTTGATGGGAGAGTTCGCTTCACTTTCATCAGTGGCTGAGTCAATCAACAACTCACTCAATCTCCCCTCACACTCATCAAGTTTGTCAAGGACTTCCCGCAGCAATGGTCGGTTGAGACCTGTTTTCAAAATGGACTGGGTCCCATAGCTCTGAACCACTGTCCAGACTTCTTCCATGAACGCCACTCTGTCCAATCTGCATCCGGTCCTACTTTCATGGTCTCGATGTTGTACTTCCCACTCTTCTTCGGGCAAAGTTCCCAAGAAAGGTACTCTGGCTGAGACCTCTATTCTTCTTCTTTTTTGTGATTCCATGAGGATTCTTTGTTCGTTATTTCTTGAATTGCCAGGAGAGCTGCTCTCCGGCAAATTCCGTTTCATTTCTGTAAAGGCTGACGGAGGTTCCAGTGTCGAAATGCCTTCATTCGCTGGCTCAGTCGTCTCCAACGTAACCGCGTTGTTCTCAAGATCACTGAAGATATTGAAATCCAGTCTGGATACTCCTCCTGTCGATGCCCTGTCGTCTTGCCCACCAGCTTGACTTGCATCTTGTTGCATGAGTTCTTCCGCTTGACGGCTTCCTCTCTGTCCATCATCTCCTTCTGACATGTCCTTCTTTGAGCTCGAGGGTCATTGCTTCTCATTGTCGGTTCCTTCCGGAAATTTCGGTATGATCAGTGTGCCAGCTGATCATCTTCCTCTTCTCCATGGACCACTTTGATTTCCTCGCAGCCGAAGGGTGCTAGGAAGGTTCTCGCCTGCAGTGTTCCTCCACTCTCAATTCCGGTTTCACACTAGTCAGGATCAAGGAGGCCTCAGGCAGTTCGGTCCTGCCTCTCATCATCATAGGAGCTAAGCCTAATCCCGCCCATTCCTGGTCAAATCTTCCAGGCTTGGGAGTCGCGGCGTTGCTTATTCGCCATCTCCTCGCTTGGTCCGTATATGCAAATCGTGTGTATTGTAACACAGCGGCATTTCTCCCCACAAAGTATGGATCCATCGTTCCCACGAAAATCCCTATTCTCCTTTCATTGGTTTCAAATGTTCTCAACCTAGGAGTTTGCACCACGGAGACTGCTCCGAGCAACATCCTTCTTATCAGAGGGATTTCGGGGATTTCTTCCGGCAGCTTCTCGTAATCACCCCAATCCTTCGTCTCTTCTCTCACCCTGTGATATGCTGCAATGAGACGAGGCACTCTGGTTATCTCACCATTCGTTTGATCATAGGGTCTCAGATTCCAAATCTTTGGAAACACCTCGATGTGTCCTCTTTCTACTTCTCCCATGCGATCACGGAAGTGATCGTCAAAATTGATGACTGTCATCTCTGGCTCTGATATTTTTGCAAATAACAGATCTTCACTCATGAGCTCCCGCAATGTGTGCTGCTCACACCAGTTCAGTACACTACCGTCCACTGCTGATATGAGGTTCAGGTGCAGCACCGACCTCCTATATGCCTCCACCTCAACGTCAGGACTCAAACGTGACTGCTGGTCCATAGATCACTGTCACAAACTCCGTGGCTCCTCTGATCAATGCTAAGGGATCGGTTCTCATAGCCGAGCTCAGATCGGTTAACAGGGGCATGCCCCCAACATGTCGTCTAACATCTTCTTCTCTTTCGATAGCCTCATCTTCTCCCGTTCCAAAGCGATTTTGTTCTAAGAGATATTGGATAAGAGTGTGTCTCAGGTCTCTTATCTTGTTCCACGAGTCCGTGGATTTCTTCATATCTAAATTCCTCACCCTCTCTCTCATCTGCTCTGAACAACGTGTCCCTTTCATTAGTCCTCTCAAGTTTCCGTGGGTAATCGCAATCAGTGTTAGAAGTCCATCTAACAGCAGGTTCTGAATTCTTTCGGTCAGCAGTACCGCCGGTCCCTTCACGAAACTCTCAGCTCCAAACGTTACGAACAAGGCTAGTAGCTCCACAATCGATACTTCCACTGCCTCTTGGAGGAATTCCTTTATCAAATAATGAGAAACTTTCGGGTAAACTTTCGCCAAGAAGGACGCGGTCCATCCGGCTCCCAACCCTTCCAGCATGCTGTCCGTCCGTTTAAAGCCTTCCTGTCCCTTCACTTCCTGGGTCCAGAAGGTTTCCAGGGTAATCTGACACATTCTGTTCACAAATTCAGCGGTCTTTTCTTCAGCATTTTCCGCCAGGTTCACCTCCTTTAACAAGTAGGCATGGATCTTCGTAATCATCACAGGGCCTTGCTCAAAAGCATCTGCACCCAATGCCGCTACTCGAGGACTTAGGTGTAGCCACTGATTGGCTTCCGGTTTGGTTCT
Source organism: Symsagittifera roscoffensis (assembly GCF_963678635.1). Classification (NCBI taxonomy): domain Eukaryota; kingdom Metazoa; phylum Xenacoelomorpha; order Acoela; family Convolutidae; genus Symsagittifera; species Symsagittifera roscoffensis. Next base: position 35,644,190 of record NC_087063.1, on the reverse strand, counting down.
CAAAACCATCGCCTCCAATTGAGCTCTGGTCTCCTGTGAATTCTTCCTTCTCGCGCTTTCACCTGTTACTTCCATTGATCGGAACCATAAGTCGTTTGACATCGCTGTGACCACTCGATGGTCCTCGTCTATTCCCGTTTTCAGTTTGAGATGTCGACTCCAGCACCTCGTCCAACACTAACATGTGCAGCGCATGGTCCTTGAATCTTCTCATCGCGTTCGAGATATCTAACCACACTGCAGGTAGTTCAGCCCTGAGTGGCCTCAGGTTCTCCAGCTCTATCATGCGATTTGGGGCTGATATGATCACATCATATTTCCCTTCCGAAAGCAAGGTCACGATTGCATACACGAATTTTAGTCCATCCGGGAGATATGCATACCCCGGAGACAACGCGAATACTACTCTCGGTGTCACCTTGGTGAACGACCCCTCCTTCGTCGCATCCACCACTTCACCCATCGACTCAAGGATATCTTTTATCGCTGGCCACACAGCATTCTCTGCCGTTGTAGGATCTCTGAGTCTGCTCAGAAAACCTCTACTGTGTAGATGGTCATTGATGCCAGCAAACACGATCGTAATTGGGTTCATGTCCGTTTGTCTTTGTACCCCTATAGCCAGAGATACCGATTGCAGTAGGTCCAGATCGACCGCTGCCAGCATTATGACGTCCGGCCAAAACAGAGACTTGGAAGTATACACGAACTCTGAATTCGCTACTATCATGATCTTGGCCTTCCTTATTTCTGCTTTGTCATAGGCGGCGAAGATGGTCTCATCTTTCCTTATTGCTTTCAATCCGCTGTATCTTTGGACATCACCATCTTGACTCACTAGTTTCGGGTATATTCTTTCCTTTACATGACCTGGGGGTGAGCTCACTTGCCTGAACATCTTCACATGTTGTCCGATCGGCGCCCTTGTTACCAAAAATCTTCCAGGTCTCTCTTCTCGATTCCCTTCATCATGATTCAACCTCACGTCCTGCAATGGTCTTGCGTTCACTGGTCCCATCGTGTTATTAGAGGGCATTCCCTCTAGGTCAGCAAACCTCAAGGCCGTCGTGGAACTGAAGTTTATGCTAATGGCTATCAACCAGTCTACGCCTGTTATCGAGTACAGTCTGCTGACGGATAGCCTCGCTCCATTCAGCATCCACCTTGCATCTTCGATGAAGCTCACCCTCTGAAGATCAAGCTTCATTAGTTCATCTTTGTATACATGCCAGGGAGATGGTATGGGCCTTGACCACATCAACGAGCCTCTGCCCGGGCGTCTCTCCCCTCGACTGGTATTTATCGTCTCCGATCTCGTGTCCGATCTAGGCGTGCTGGCTGTCTCTTCGATTGGGTTAACAGTTCCTAGTCTTCTCCGAGGATTAATGGTCCTCCTTACCAGTGCTTCTCCCAATCGATCTTGAACATCCGTCCTTTGACCTGGTTCGCTGGAGCTCTGCTGTCTATAATTCTTGACGGCCGGGACCGTCCCCACGCGTGTTTCCAGGTTAGGAGGCACAAAGGTGGTAATCACCGTTTCGCTCGATGCTCCTTCTTCCCTCAGCACTCCTGTGTCAAAGAGTTCTACCTCCAACTCATCCAATCGCTCCTGGAAGACTCTGTTCAGCCAAGCCTGTCCTTCTATACTATCGAAGTGGATGCCGTCCGTGGTCAGCCTGGCCTGATCCATCGCTCTCAGCTCATGTTCGATGTCCATGAGGATCATCCTTCCGGCATTCCGACTTACGAGATTCCTCAACATATTGTTCCACCTGACCACTCCTTCGTTGTGCCTTCTCCCTGCTGCTGTCAAGCTTCTTGCATTCATAGGCACAGTGCAAACGGTCGGTACCGCGCAGTTGAACTTCTGCCAGAGAGTAGTAAACAAGCACACCATCATCGATCCCCATAGTGATTCCTCCTCATCCGAACTTCTCGAGATGTTGTTCGTTCCAACCTGGATCATCACACTGGGGATCCTCCCTGGATTCATTAGTTCCACCATCCGATATAACTAGGCTATAGTCGCTCCTCCGAAGGCCATCACCGTGGTGACCCAAGAGGTCCTCAAATTCGAGAGTACTCTGACCAAGCTGTCTCCCAGTATCAGATGTGATGTCCCCAGTGGCGGTTGTTGCAGGTTTACTGCCGGGTTCCAAGTCGCTCGATTGAAGCAAGCTCTCGGATCTGTCTCAGGAACTCCCGTGAAGTTATATCTCAATTGATTGTTCTTTTGTATGTCTATTACACGTGACACTTTCTTCGCTGGCATCTTCTGTATTCTTCTTTCTGGGGCCTTAGAGCTCCCCATTAGTGGCGTCACGTCGCTTATTCCCTGTCTGATCACGGTCTAGGAGAGTCGTACTCTGCCCGTGTCATCGATCGTTCCATAGGGTGCAGTCACCCCGGAACCTGGCGCATTCTTGTTGGCGACCAGTCGTCCAGCTGTCTCTATCAGCTTCCTCACCGTTTGTTCCACGACGGGGTCACCCAAGGTGTCACTAGGGTCCGGGATTGTCACTCGATCTGTTGCTGTCGGGAGCCGTGTCTCCGTTGTGTGACTCATTTCTCGAGGCGTCAAGAGCTCTATCGGCGACTGCCCACGAGGAATACTCCTTGCAGGTATCGCTTTTTCCACGGCTGTAGTTAACGCCATCCGTTCTGATCGCTCCTTGTAGTCCTACCTCATGCGCTCAATTTCTTGACCCTGCTTTTTGTTGCAGTCTTCGAACAATCTTTTCCACATGTCTCGGTCGTCCTCCGCAATGAGCATGGTCTTAGTCACCTCGTCCAGCTCTTTTTTCGTTCTTTCCAGCTCGTCCTTCATCCCATCAAGATCTTGCATGGTTTAGTTCATCTGAACCTTCTGTTCTGCTTTCGCCCTCTTTGTTGGCACAGCTGCTCTCAGTGGTGAACCAGAAGAGGCAGCCTCGCTGTTCATCCCCTGATGCATTCCCGTCAGCCCAGGTTTGGGCTTGGAGGGCATAGGCATTTCACCTGGTTGGTAAGTCCTAGAACTTCCCAATCCAGGCTCATTCGCCAGGTCACTCCCTGAGAGAGCCCCGTTTCTCCACCTCATCACTCTCATGTTCGGGCGGTCTAGTTATGCTGCCATCAACAGGACTTCCGTGGAGCGTTCCCCACGGTTGTCATGCCCCAAGATGTTGATCAGGGCGGTCAGCAACATGACTACCTCTGGGTCCTCCAGAGCAAAGTCTCGATCCATTAGCCGACGATAGATCGCATCTATCATCGGTCCTACATATGCCTCTGCCAGGTCCATCAATTCATCCAAGTTGAAATTATCCATTCTGTTCTTCAAGTTCGATTCGGTTTGATTCAAAGGTTTGACTCAAGTGAGTATTTAAACGATCAATCAGGATCTAGAAAAAGGTTCACGAATTACACACTTGTCAGTTTCGCCTTAACTTTTCGTTAAAATTCATTTAAAAACAGTCAGATGAAAAGATTCTGTTCCTAAAATTAATTAGTATCAATCGGTCTCTTAAATTTTGGAATTCGACCTAAGATTGGACAGTCCAAACTTCGGATCTATTCCTAAGATCGTCATTCAGTTGTTCATGGTCACTAACCCCTTCTTACCCAGGATCTTAATAACATAACACATAACATAACATAACACACATATCACACATTACATACAACTTAGTCTTTAGCCTAACACCCTCGCACGTCACTCATACTATACTTAATTAATATTTCTTATGTAAATATACTTGTATATTAGTATCAGAGAATATCACGTGTACAAGCGCGTACAATTCCCGAGGATGCAGTCGTCCTCTGTTTGGATCGTACACTGGAAGCGAGAGCTCCTTCACGTCCATTTCCACGAGGAAGTCGCTCAACCTCGTCAAGGACAAGACTGGGTTCTCTGGGTCTACGTGCTGCTTCTCCGTTGCCCTCGTCACCAAGAAGCATAGGTATTTTTGCGATATCTGTGACGCCGCCGGAGGTAAGGCCGCTACGCCCCCTACTCCTGGTCTTTGTTTCCATAGGAACTCTATGTTTTTATATTCTCTCTTAAAATCTGCCGCTAACGCTGTCCTAAAACTCATGTCTGCTGTGATTGCTATCGCACATGTTCTATTTGTGAGTATAAAATCACTATCTGTTAGTATTATGTTTTTTGAATATTCATTTGGTAAGTTAAAATATGATTCAACTACCCTCCCTATGTCAGGTTTCTTAGGTTCTTCGCCTGTTTCTGCTTCTAAGTCTCCTGTCTCTCTTGCTATTCTCAATTTTTCTATTATCAAGTTTTCAGTGTGGGTAAGTCCTACCCCCACTCCCCGGACAAAAATATCCTTCGACGCCCGGTCGATCGCATACCGGATATCAAGTCGAGGTTAGAAGCTGGAATGAGTAGTTGTCCTTCCTAGGCAGCCCAGGAAGGATCATCTCGTTCGGTCTTGATGTATTTCATGCTTTCACGATCTACGTCTTGATTCGTGACGCCGGTCTCTTTAGGGTCTGATGTCATTTCGTTCAGCCACTCCAAGACTCGCAGATTTGTGAGATCTTCTTCGTAGGACTCCAATTGCTCCTCGTCGAATTCTACGTCGGGTTTCGACCTGTCCTCGATCCTTTCCTGGTGGTGATCATCGACTATGTCGATGTCTTGTGTCACAGTTATCTCTTCTAGACCCACTACTTCTTCCACTATCTTCTTCAGATCTATCCTATCCACTACAAAGTCGTCACCGTAAGGATTATATTTCTTTCTGGGTCTTGTCCCGTCACTCTGACGAGTGTGCATCGTGAACGGAAGATCTGGTTCCAAATTCTTGGGAACCTCCATCTGTTCGGGATCCTGCCAATCTTCCTCTGCGTAGGGTAAGGTTTCATCATCTGCTCCGATCACCTCATTTGGATCCAAGTCCAGTGGTGCATTTGTTCCTTCCTCTATGACTTCGTTTCCATCGTTCTTCTCCCTGGTGCCTTTCTCGTTGACCTCACAAGCAGGATCCATCATTAGATAATCCCCTTCTGTGTTACCTATCTGCCTTCGGACTGCCCGAGCTAGACCTACTAAAATCCTCAGGGCAGTCACTTTTCACAAAAACGTATTGGGTTTCAATTTACACCAATGAATTACGCTCTTTTTAGTTTAGACTTAGTGTCGCGAATATCCGAGTTCGGACCTGTTTTGTTTTGGTCGGGTTTTTATTAAAAGGCAAGTTACCAGTGCAGTCACTGATTCCTAGCCTGTCTGCTAATAACCTAATACCTCTCACCGTAGTCTTTCTTCTGTTTACCTAAGTCCTTTAATGAAATAATACCCCTCCGGATTGGCAAAAATAGGACCCTTCCGGACTGGCGAATTTAGACCCCTCCGGATTGGAACCCCTCTGAGTTAGCAAATGTAAGACCCCTCCGGATTGGGACCCCTCTGAGTTAGCAAATAAAAGACCCCTCCGGATTCGGACCCCTCCGAAATTTGAAAAATTTTTGACCCCTCCGGATTGGGAGCCCTCTGGTTTTTCAAAAGTAGCTTTTCGGAGATTTCCTTCTTTCAACCTATACCCTTCCGGTTACGTTCTCCGATGCTATTTTGCTTTTTAGATTAACTAGGAAGATAATTTAATGCTTTCCTAGACTCTTCCGGATTGAAGTTAAGCCTCTTATTTGACAATTCACGCTAACGGTGAAGGGTCTTATCGCTAGCATAACTTCGGCTCGATTAAGGTTTTCCTGTGCCTTTAGCCTTCCCTTTTTGTCTAGAACAGCCTAAAATTACATTATTCAACCGTTATTACCTTTTGGTAGGGGTGTAAGGGCCTTCCTAAAAAAATTTATAAAACGTGAAGGGTCTACCCTCCCAAATTGGTGAATTTGCTAAAAACAATCTCAAAACTTTTCACGGTTGCTTTTTCGAAAAACTGTTGTCCCTATCAGTAAGCTTAGCTAATTTCTGATCAATTGGTACCAAGATTAACTGGATCTGTCCCGTAGTTCCAAAGTTATTAACCAAAACGTCTTTTTTCTAAAGTCAAAAAATTTCTCTCTTATAGGTTCCGCCTAACTTTTTCCGCAATTCTGTTCTTTTCGACCTAAAAATTATTGATCCGAGCTCAGAAGGCCTATACTCTTCGAGTTCAATGCAAAAGACCTGATCTAAAACGCTTTAGTTGAAAAAATTTGCGAAAAACTATGCTACCTGTACCCCTCCGGATTGATGATTCCACCAAATCAAACACGTTAAGTTCGATTTCTCTGCAACCCGGATGGCTTTCGGGAAGCGCATTTTAAAGCTTGTAGATTCACCAGTGGACGTTGTCCGAACAACTATTTTTACTGTCCTATCTCAAAAATTTCCGAATTTATAGTGTTCCGTTTTCTCAAAAATCACGAAAATTCGGTTTTTGGTTCAAAGATAGTTCCAACCACTTTCGAACTAAACTTAACCGGTTCTATCTATTATAGTAGTGCAGTTACGATGTAACACACTAATTTAGCGCTTTTTTCCGTTTCAAAAAATATCGATATCTCAAAAATCGCGACTTGTGGGGGGATCAAAATATCGCTATTTTGACCCTAAAAACCGGTCTACTTTCTGTGTTTTTCACTGAAAAACGATATAGGAATATTAATATAGGCTATTTAAGTAATAATATTAGTAATACTATACCCCTCCGGGTTTGTTTAATATCCGAATTAGGGTGCTTAACTCGGATATTCGCAGTTCGGTGAAGGGTCACTACAGTGCAGCACTGTCGAGCCCCCCACAGATTACTATCTTACTTTTTGTACCAAAAGGGATACAAAACTTGTTAACGATACCCAACAGTCGATTATTGTTGTCGTTTAGCCCCTTCTTGTTGCGCCTTGTACTGCTTGCCGGATCAGTCTTCTCCTAAGACCCTTCCGAATTGAGCGCAAATCAGCAGACTCTTCCGGATTGAGCGCAATTTATCATTAACGTTCTACAGTACCCTACAGTACAAGGCTCACAAACGGGCCACGAAATTGATCGTAACGATCCTGATTGATACAAATGCCCTTAATAACAATATATCTATCAACAGCAAACGGGAGGGTCGGATCACATCTTGTCTGGGGGGATGATTTCTACTGATTTTTTACTTTTTACTGTTTTTGGTTTTTTCAGTTATTTTTTATGTTTTTTGTTTTTCTTGGGTACTATAATACTTTTTGTTTGGTTTTATATATATCTTTAAGTGTTTTTGGTCACAAACCTCTCAGGGAACGAGGGGATGGCCGATCCCCCACCCTTCCTGATTCGTGAATTTTCGGTCTTAACTAGGTTAAAAAACTATTCACGATAATCCGGAGGCTTCCGCGTTCCGAACTACCCTTCCGCCCCAGCGGCTTAGGCCTATTAAGGGCGTTAATGTGAGCATCCGCTCGGCGCGGAGTGCTCGTTAACGGTTCTGCCGGTCATGATGTTAAAAAGAATAACACTCAGGAGCGCCATAAAAACATCTATGTAACATTCGCCCGGAAGATACATATCGACGGAAAATAAAGCTAGGTTCTAAGACGACTGGCCAACGTCTAAACAGAGCTCTACATGCTTTTCACCGTCTCTACCAAGCCAGTACTTTCGGTGGTCTTTCTAACATCGGGTCGACAAAAAACGTTACTGCTTTCGGCTTCGGTCAAAACACTCAAATTAACTAGATTACATGCAGAAGTAGTGAGCTCATGGCTGGGTCTCAGTATCCCCAGACCATGAGATCACTTCTAAAATCAGGGCTACTACTATTTATTGAGTTAGTATTGTTTTTGTTCAGTAGATAAAAATCATCATCGCCATCGAAGATGGATCAACCCTTTCCCCCAACTCCTAGCTTCTCATCCTAGCAAAATGCATTCAGATGTTAGTTAAATTCAATTCAGGACATAATACGGCAGCTAAAAGTTTATATAAGATGATAAAAGTTCCTTTCTTTCAAGTGTTTTTCGCTCTTACCAACTTCTTGTCTATTGCGGTTTATTTCTTCCCGCAGACTTTCTCTTTCAATGTGAACTGCTCTTTCTAGTTCACACATTCTTATGGACATCTGTTCATTTTGTTCTCCTATACTGCCCACTATGTTGTACAAGGCTTCTCCTAGTGATGCCCCGTTACCCACGAGTGGCGTCACTAGTGGCGGTGTAACCCTGTCGGTCCCAGGTAGCTTCGTGCTGGTCGAGATTAGGGCCTTGACTCTCTGCCTCGACGTCTTTTCATTTTCCACTTCAGGATCCGCCAATGCGTTGCCTAGCCCTTTGTTTCTACTCTCCCCAGTTTGCGGCTCTGAATTTGTCATGATCGCGAAGCCTCTCGACTGGCCCGGTGTGTTTGCCTCTTTGCTTATCGTTCTCACCACACCAAATTTGTCCATGGTTCCAGTCTCTCTTTCGACGTATGCCTCATTCTCCTGGGTCGAACTATTGAGAATTACTTGAGACCCAAAGTCCCACTTGCTCTTCCTCCTCCTCCTCCTCCTCCTCCTCCTCCTCCTCCTGGGATTCACCTTCATTTCCTGTGCCCACTCCCATGGTGAATGGAAAGATGTTTCCTAAGGTGTTCCTCATTCTTTCTGAGAACGATGAGGACGTTGTCTGTTTCTCAGTCCCGCCTGCCATCATAGTGTTGTCCGTTGGAGATCTTCTAGTTGCCACTATTTCAGTTGAAATGTCGGACAGTTCCGACATCTCCTCTCGATCCATTGTCCCGGTGGAAATGGCAAAATCATGGCCTTGTTCTACCGGAGTAGATTCAGTCGCCAGCCTTCTGCCTCTCCCTTCCAGTCCATGTACTTCCTGGTTGTCATTCATGGCCAGGTCCGTATTGACCTCCACTTCTAAAAATTTTTTTCTCTCTTCTGAGGTCTTCTGACTCCTCGTTTCAACCATTCTGCCTGAAACCGTCTCCCCTTTGTCGGTCCGGGCTCGTTTGATCCGATCCACAAAAGGGTCGGTCATTGTTTTTCTTTGCTTTTTAGGTATGAATTCCCTAGAGCTATTACCTCGTTTGGGTATCCTTGACTTGTCTAGACTCATTCTCAATTTGTCACTTCTTAATGCCTATACACTCAATTCGATTGCTAGTGACTTTATAGTTTGACTATCAATAATAATGACACAACACAATAAATTTCACAAGATTCTATTAAATAGTGACCACGAATCCCTGTATGTTATCAAAGTACAGTTTGTATATAATTTATTCACACTAACCGATTATCGGTCGTAAGATTTGAGAACTAGCACAAAATGATGTTATCAGTCAATCTAAAAGATAGTGTACTCACTACCTAATCAAGCACAAATTATGTTGATTTAAAATCAAAAACAAAAAAAATATATAATGACAGAATATGAATACCTCAATAAAAAAAACGTATGTGTATTGTACTTTTAGTCGGTCGCAGTACAATAGTCGAACTTATATTAAAAAAAAAAAACTTTCCCTGCTTGGTGCTGCACCAAACAGACAAAACTTTGAAGGCAGTAATTTTCTCAAGTGGGCGTCTATTGCACCCACCGAGTACTGTGTTACCTATCTGCCTTCGGACTGCCCGAGCTAGACCTACTAAAATCCTCAGGGCAGTCACTTTTCACAAAAACGTATTGGGTTTCAATTTACACCAATGAATTACGCTCTTTTTAGTTTAGACTTAGTGTCGCGAATATCCGAGTTCGGACCTGTTTTGTTTTGGTCGGGTTTTTATTAAAAGGCAAGTTACCAGTGCAGTCACTGATTCCTAGCCTGTCTGCTAATAACCTAATACCTCTCACCGTAGTCTTTCTTCTGTTTACCTAAGTCCTTTAATGAAATAATACCCCTCCGGATTGGCAAAAATAGGACCCTTCCGGACTGGCGAATTTAGACCCCTCCGGATTGGAACCCCTCTGAGTTAGCAAATGTAAGACCCCTCCGGATTGGGACCCCTCTGAGTTAGCAAATAAAAGACCCCTCCGGATTCGGACCCCTCCGAAATTTGAAAAATTTTTGACCCCTCCGGATTGGGAGCCCTCTGGTTTTTCAAAAGTAGCTTTTCGGAGATTTCCTTCTTTCAACCTATACCCTTCCGGTTACGTTCTCCGATGCTATTTTGCTTTTTAGATTAACTAGGAAGATAATTTAATGCTTTCCTAGACTCTTCCGGATTGAAGTTAAGCCTCTTATTTGACAATTCACGCTAACGGTGAAGGGTCTTATCGCTAGCATAACTTCGGCTCGATTAAGGTTTTCCTGTGCCTTTAGCCTTCCCTTTTTGTCTAGAACAGCCTAAAGTTACATTATTCAACCGTTATTACCTTTTGGTAGGGGTGTAAGGGCCTTCCTAAAAAAATTTATAAAACGTGAAGGGTCTACCCTCCCAAATTGGTGAGTTTGCTAAAAACAATCTCAAAACTTTTCACGGTTGCTTTTTCGAAAAACTGTTGTCCCTATCAGTAAGCTTAGCTAATTTCTGATCAATTGGTACCAAGATTAACTGGATCTGTCCCGTAGTTCCAAAGTTATTAACCAAAACGTCTTTTTTCTAAAGTCAAAAAATTTCTCTCTTATAGGTTCCGCCTAACTTTTTCCGCAATTCTGTTCTTTTCGACCTAAAAATTATTGATCCGAGCTCAGAAGGCCTATACTCTTCGAGTTCAATGCAAAAGACCTGATCTAGAACGCTTTAGTTGAAAAAATTTGCGAAAAACTATGCTACCTGTACCCCTCCGGATTGATGATTCCACCAAATCAAACACGTTAAGTTCGATTTCTCTGCAACCCGGATGGCTTTCGGGAAGCGCGTTTTAAAGCTTGTAGATTCACTAGTGGACGTTGTCCGAACAACTATTTTTACTGTCCTAACTCAAAAATTTCCGAATTTATAGTGTTCCGTTTTCTCAAAAATCACGAAAATTCGGTTTTTGGTTCAAAGATAGTTCCAACCACTTCCGAACTAAACTTAACCGGTTCTATCTATTATAGTAGTGCAGTTACGATGTAACACACTAATTTAGCGCTTTTTTCCGTTTCAAAAAATATCGATATCTCAAAAATCGCGACTTGTGGGGGGATCAAAATATCGCTATTTTGACCCTAAAAACCGGTCTACTTTCTGTGTTTTTCACTGAAAAACGATATAGGAATATTAATATAGGCTATTTAAGTAATAATATTAGTAATACTATACCCCTCCGGGTTTGTTTAATATCCGAATTAGGGTGCTTAACTCGGATATTCGCAGTTCGGTGAAGGGTCACTACAGTGCAGCACTGTCGAGCCCCCCACAGATTACTATCTTACTTTTTGTACCAAAAGGGATACAAAACTTGTTAACGATACCCAACAGTCGATTATTGTTGTCGTTTAGCCCCTTCTTGTTGCGCCTTGTACTGCTTGCCGGATCAGTCTTCTCCTAAGACCCTTCCGAATTGAGCGCAAATCAGCAGACTCTTCCGGATTGAGCGCAATTTATCATTAACGTTCTACAGTACCCTACAGTACAAGGCTCACAAACGGGCCACGAAATTGATCGTAACGATCCTGATTGATATAAATGCCGTTAATAACAATATATCTATCAACAGCAAACGGGAGGGTCGGATCACATCTTGTCTGGGGGGATGATTTCTACTGATTTTTTACTTTTTACTGTTTTTGGTTTTTTCAGTTATTTTTTATGTTTTTTGTTTTTCTTGGGTACTATACTACTTTTTGTTTGGTTTTATATATATCTTTAAGTGTTTTTGGTCACAAACCTCTCAGGGAACGAGGGGATGGCCGATCCCCCACCCTTCCTGATTCGTGAATTTTCGGTCTTAACTAGGTTAAAAAGCTATTCACGATAATCCGGAGGCTTCCGCGTTCCGAACTACCCTTCCGCCCCAGCGGCTTAGGCCTATTAAGGGCGTTAAAGTGAGCATCCGCTCGGCGCGGAGTGCTCGTTAACGGTTCTGCCGGTCATGATGTTAAAAAGAATAACATTCAGGAGCGCCATAAAAACATCTATGTAACATTCGCCCGGAAGATACATATCGACGGAAAATAAAGCTAGGTTCTAAGACGACTGGCCAACGTCTAAACAGAGCTCTACATGCTTTTCACCGTCTCTACCAAGCCAGTACTTTCGGTGGTCTTTCTAACATCGGGTCGACAAAAAACGTTACTGCTTTCGGCTTCGGTCAAAACACTCAAATTAACTAGATTACATGCAGAAGTAGTGAGCTCATGGCTGGGTCTCAGTATCCCCAGACCATGAGATCACTTCTAAAATCAGGGCTACTACTATTTATTGAGTTAGTATTGTATTTGTTCAGTAGATAAAAATCATCATCGCCATCGAAGATGGATCAACCCTTTCCCCCAACTCCTAGCTTCTCATCCTAGCAAAATGCATTCAGATGTTAGTTAAATTCAATTCAGGACATAATACGGCAGCTAAAAGTTTATATAAGATGATAAAAGTTCCTGTCCCGAGACCCCTCCGGATTCTCGAATCCGGGGAAATAAGACTCTTATTCTCCTTCCGGAAGGCTGTCTTCCGCCCTTCACCGTTGTTCGCAACGGCCTTGCAACTATTGTAGCGACACAATAGTTGCAACTCGGAACGGTCGCTGCTACTTCTGCAATTTGTTGTTGTTTCTCAATCACAATTTTTGTTGTTATCGCTATCGCAACTAATGTTGTTGTGTTTATTTCAGTTTCTTCTCTAAAATGGCCGTTTTTGACGTTTCTCAGAACTATTACGTCATCAATTCGAATTTTTAAAATTTAGGAATTTCCGAATCCTTCAGCCTTCACGAGTTGTCCAATCGTTCGAATAACGCTCTTATTCCTTCTAAATCGCCAATTCGGAAGGTTCGCTGCTAAAAACTCGAAATTGCTGCTTCTGCATTTTTTCCATTCTGGTCGAATGTCACACACTCACCGGACAGTCCGGTCAATGTCCTCATTGAATCTCGCAATGTTCGTAAATTTTTTTTCCAAGCGGAGCTTCGCAACTTTTGCGAAGCAAAAACGTAAATTATAAAAGGGGCCCTTCCGTTTAGGTACGGTCGTGCACAAGCTGGATAGGGCCCATACCAGCATTATATAAAGGGAAGTACTAACTTCTTTATTAAAGAATAAAACGTATTTACAGATATACAATGAAACAAACGGGTATATAAAACTAATAAAAATTATGAGGCGATATCGGCAGCTGCTGAGTTCAACAGAAAATTCTCCGCTAATGATGATTCCGGGCATACTGAACTACTGTTGAATGGATTATGGGTACCTCGAATACACATTATAACAGATTTTAATATACAGAATGATAATCGAGTTCTCAGATAGTTGATACAGGTTGAATAAGAGTTGCCATCTTCGTTCCGGGAAAGTTTAACAGCTAATTGTTTGAGAAAAATGCTGCATTGTTTTCCCATTCCCCGTTAGTGCCGAAGACCAGCGGCGTGAAGGAACTGTTCTCCACCTTGACAATTCTTTCCAGATACTTTATTTTTTTCTCGTTTTCTTGTGATTCGAAGATTTCAGTTGTAGCCTTGGTGCCATGTGAGGGAGCGTTAACATGTGTGACCCGAACGTCAAAAAACGTAGTCTGTCTAGTCTCCCAAAAGTTGCTAGCTTTGATGTCGAGTCTCGCGTCATCTTCAGTTGATGTGGTTTGTAATCTGAATATTTCGTTATCAATTTTTGTCAGTTGTGGTTCGACTTCCACATTGTTGCATACCTTTGTTAGCGAGCCTGCAAGAAGGTTTCTAAGTTTGTCATGCCTCGCGGATATGAAACCACCTTTTTTTACAGCACAGGGCATGGTCAACGGAAAAAGCTTTTCCGCATGGGCAATTGCGGGGGATATTTTGTAGGGGAATATTGTATCGTAATCTCAGCGAGTCCCGAAATTCGGTTTTTGAGAGGTTCATTCCTTGGCTTTTTAGAGGTAGGGCGGTTAGCCAGGTACTAGCTCCCTTGTCTGTGTTTTGTTTCCACTTCCTTTTTTCTTCGGTGGTAAATGATTGTGAAACTGCTTCTTCTGATTCTTTCTCTCTTTCGCGTTTCCGAGTTGCTATTTGTTTTCTTCCGCCGCTATACTCGAGAGTGGTATCCGAAAGCTGGTCAATGATGGCTTGCTTATAGGGCTTTGAGAAGATTTTTGAGTTTTCATTTTGAAATCTTGCTTCTTCTCTTAGCGCTCCGAAGTCAAGACCGCCTTTGCTTACTGGTAACCCAATAATTTGTCTTTTCTTGTTCTTCAGTGGGGACTCAGACCCGAAGAGCGCTGGAATAAGTTTGTTCTCCAGAACACATTCTATTGGTTCGAGCATATCAGCTATTTCAGGTATAGTCCGAAAGAAGTATGTAAACTTTGATTTAAATCCTTTGCTAAACGCAGAGAATGCTGCATGTGGTTGTGAAACGGCGAACCCACTCAACACGTTCAATTCCTTAGTCCATATTTCAATTTTATCTTTGCAGTAAGCAGTCTTGAAATCTTGAGTCCCAAGTGCTGCACCCAAGTGCTTTTTGCCGGCCGTAGTGACATTTATTGTTCCATTAAACATCACTTTTGCCTTTTCACTCATACTCTCCAATTTCACTACCAGCCAGCATTTCAGTTTGTTAACAAAATAACCGTCTTTCTTTCCTTCTTCAATTAGTTTCCCGTACCACTTCCATAAGTTCGCAGTGCTTCCGCATCCGGTGGCGTCATCTGCCAGCCATGCTTGAATCACCTCAGTTTGTTCGGCAAGTACATTGATTAGTCTTCTGGTGTTGATAGAGAACCAGGGCATCGCGAGTGGATCTCCTTGCGTGGTTCCTTCACTTGATTTTAATTCCCCACCTCCAACACAAATAAGCGCGATGGCTGCCTGTATGTGTTTATTAAATACGTGGCAATCGTTGGGCACAGTACTTGTATGTTGTTTAGAGCCACTGCTCTGTTCATGGAGTTGAAGGCATTTGAGGCGTCGATCATCACAGCTTCCGAGTTCTCTTCCTCGTAGAGTTCTTTCATAGCATGAATAGCAGCTTCTGCACCAGCTTCGAATCCGGCACATGTTTGCAGGTTTCCTGCGGTTTCCTTGATCGGGTCTTTGAATGCGTGGACAATACATTTCCCTAGAAGTCTACGAAGAACTTCCCCAACCCCGATTGGTCGCACTCCAGGGTTCTTATCAAGGGCTAAAAAACGACAAGACGTCAAAGGCGCAAGTAATCCGGGGCAGTGGTGCATGGTGCACAATCTGAAGCACATCAAAGAGATTTCTTCTCTCAGCATTTTTCCATCTTGGGCATAATGTTGTAAACAAAGCATTCTCTTGAATACTTCAGCATCTAATCCCGATAGACCAGCGGATCCATTCAGTCTTCCTGCAGTTTTTGTTACCACATCTTCTGTGATGGACTTATATGCTACTTCGGGAATGGTTTCCTTTGGCCCAAAAAGAAGTGCTGTTCTGTCGGGAGCTGCCATGGTTGGGTGCAACTGCTTCAGTTCCTTCTCAATCGTTTCTGTGAAGGGAAGGCAACCATAGCTCGGATCTTCTTCTAATAGCTTCAATGCGTTTTTGACTTTCCCCTGAAGAAGTAGTTTGGCAAAGACACGAGCTTGGTCTTCAGATGAGTTGTTGCGTTGCGTGGTCTTTAGTCGTTTTTGAATATAGTAAACTTCATCCGCTATACCCTTTATATCTCCGCGTTTCCATATTTCTAAGCGCCGAGAAAGTGTTTCAGTGTGATCTTTGCATTTGGAGGCCTGGAAGGGTTTCTTTAGCAGTAATCCGGGTAGCACCATGAAAACTTTCATGGCCATGGAATTGTATTTTGAGTTTGAAGAATTAAACTGTTTCAGCCAGAACGTGACCTCCCTGATAAACAGCTTTCCAGCATTTCCTGAAGGGAGGTTAAACAGATTTCTTTTCATGAAAACAACTTTTTCATAAAAACTTTCAACTCCGGCGGCAAACTGGTTTAAATTTGTTTCGCCAAACTTATCGGCAGGAGGGAAACAGTTTGCTGAGACATCAATCTTAGGCAGGTCCACTAGTTCCTTCAGCTCGGTAGCCTTTTTCTGGTCTTCAATGCCTTTATCTTTAACTGTCATGTTTGTCATCATCTTTGATAAACCTGAAAATCCGTTAGAAGGCTGTTGATGACAACTAGTACAGAAAAATTGAGGGATGTTTGCGAGTTTTTTTTTTCGCTGTTCTAGCACAGCTGATGTGAAACCAGTTATTGCACCCATCACACTGCACTCCACTGGAAGCTACGATTCCGCTGTGGGGACATTTGGCGTTGCCGCAAAGTGCTGTGTCTGGCATTTTCCCCCCCAGACGCAAAAGGGCGTGTCCGTACAGGAACAACGCCCTCCGCAAGTTGTAGAGCCGAGGTCTGTACGCCAAACTGAGATCACTCGTCGCCGGATCACACCAGTTTTGTCCAGGGTTTGTCAAGTGGGGACAAACTTCTCTGCTTTTTCTCTGCTTTTACATCATGGGGTAAGCATCTGTCCGCATTTTAATAGCTGCTTATTATGTATGGGGGCAATTGGTAAATTTCAACAGCAAGCAGATAGACGGCTGCTAGGACTATTGCGTTAAACACAGATTGGGCGATTTCGGGCACCAGTTTAGCGTTTTTAGCCTTTTCAACTTCAAGTGCTCTGCTTCTACGGATTTCTTTTTCTCTGCTTTTAACTCCAAGTGCTCCGCTTCTAAGGAATTCTTCTTGGATAGCGGGATAATAGGGTTTCGAGGCAAGGTTCAAATCCACATCACTAGATTAGGAGTCCAACTGTTGTTGCACTGAGCCATCATCATCTTGGGAACTCATTTTCATTCACATATGAAACTATTTAATAAGTTTATCACAACAATTAGTGCACGAAATGCACGAAATGCACGAACAATTAATGCACGAAATCACTTTTATCCGCGTCATATCGACTCACTGCAGAACATAAATGGCATCATACTACATCACTATAGCCTTCAAATTTCTCACTAATCTGCACATTGAGGATCTGACCTAAGATAAAAACATCTTTTCTGACTTCCAATGTCAATCTCCTGATTTTAAAACTTCTCCTAGATTTTAAAAGATGTTGATTTGCAGGACAGTCCTGCCAACCAACAAGCTAAAATTATCCTACTATGCTTCTTCCCTTCGGAAATCTTGCTTGTCATTGTCCTGAATATTAAAACTAAGTAACTCTGTGGTTAGAAAGCACAATGAAACAATCTCCCTTTTCAAGAGATTATCCAAGTCTTTCATGTCACCACAAAGTGATCAGTCGTCCTAATTGATTCAAAACAATCATGCAGGCTGGAATATTTTATTATACTCTTTACTCAAATCTTTACTAAGATCGGTTTGTTAAGCTTATTACAACAATGATGTTTCATTAGTTGTTTTTCATGGCAAGTTTATTTAAGATCAATTCTTTTGTGAGAAATATATGATCAGAAAATTGTTGTTCTTGATTGTCCACTACTTCAAGGCTTCCTGGTGTTTCTATGGTAAATACTGAATTTGTAAAATTTGAGACTGTCTTTGCTTTGTCGTTGTCGGTAGTTGCCCACTGGTTATGACCAAGGTTGATGGCAGGTATTGCCTGTGATGATTTAAGCTTCTTATTGACGTGGTTCCAGAATTACTTGTGTTGGGATTTGGTACATTTCGATATAATTTAACCTTGACAACTATACAACGAATTTCTACCGCTTGACAAGTCGTTTGTCTTAGCGTCATTATCTTTATTTATTGATGTCAGTTCTCAAACATAATAAAATCTCAAAAAAGTTCAATTTATTATCTTAACTTTTCCCTAAAATAGTTCGGATTCCTTACAAATTGATGAAGGACTATTGTAGTAACTTCGGTTACCATGGTAATTTCTGACCTCATTTAATTTAAAATAGAAGGTTTTTCAGAAAGTTTGAAGGAAACATTCTGTTTTGAGGAATGGATGAAATTGAAAAATTGGAGTATTATTCCCTTGTTTCAAAAGTTATCACTGAGCTGACCAATCATCTTAGCTTGTCTGATAAAGAGGTTGCTGAATTTGTTATTCACCTTGGTTCAAGAGCCAAAAGCGTTGAATCGTTTAGTAAAAAGTTAGAAGAAAATGGCGCACCAATAACGAATTCTTTGGCCGTTCATTTGTTTGAGTTGATAAAAAAACTACTTCCAAAGGGTTATTTCAACCAAAATGGAAAGGCCTCTAAAAAGAAAAAGAAGAAATTAACAGTAGAAGAAAATGATATCAGTAGTCTATCAGAAACGAAACTTGAAGCGAAAACAGCCATTCCAGCTCTGTCAATGCCCGATGACTTTCCATCCGCCCAGTCTTTATTGAAGACTAATGAGACTAAGTCTGAGCAAATCCAGGAGACTGTCGACGATGCTATGAGCCAACTTGAGGCTCTTGAAGGTCTCGCGAGTGTACCAGAAAACGAAATGAAAATACGCGATAACGACCAGCGTCTCTCTGGTCCGGTTAATAGAAACAGGTCGCGATCTCGAAGCAAAGGAACGTCAGAATCAAAAAGACACAGAGATAAAGAACATAGGAGATCCCGTAGTCGAGAAAGACAACACAACCGGAATCGTGACGATGAGCATAGGCGATCACGTAAAAGATCACGAAGTAAAAGTTACGATCGTAAAAGATCGAGAAGTCGCAGTTATGACCGAAAAAAACCAAGAAGTAGGAGTAATGAAAGGAGGCGCAATTATCAGGACAGAAATCCACGTGATCAAAATGATGATAGGAATCATGTTAGGAGCGTTCGTCCCAAGGAGGTTTTACTAGCTACTCCTGAGTTAGGACAGATATACAAAGGAAGAGTGATGAATCTTGTACAATTTGGCTGCTTCGTAGCCTTATCGGGCTTCAAAACAAAGCTTGAAGGCCTTGTTCATGTATCGGAGTTGCGACCAGAACGTGTAAACAACGTTTCAGATATAGTATCTCGCAACCAAGAGGTTTTCGTTAAGGTTATTTCTTTTTCTGGAACAAGATGTAGTTTATCCATGAAAGATGTGGACCAAGAAACTGGAGCTGACAAAAATCCAAATCGTACTATCAAATCAAACGTTGAAGTTCAGGAAGAGCTGCGCAACCCGGATCGTCCAGACGACGGGCTGAATGTTCCAATGAGCGTAGACGCACATGATGCTCCAAGGTCTAAAAAGTTTGCAAGATTATCTTCTCCAGAACGCTTTGAAATAACACAAATGATTGCAGCTGGAGTTTTGGACAAATCGGAGTACCCAGATTTTGATGAAGAGTGTGGGTTGATGCCACGAATTGACGAGTTGGCTGAAGATGCAGATGAAGATATCGAAATTGAAATGGTAGAAGAAGAACCGGCATTTTTGAAAGGATACGGTCGACATTTCGCTGATTTAAGTCCCGTGAAAATAGTCAAGAATCCCGATGGCTCATTGTCGAAGGCTGCTATGATGCAATCGGCACTATCAAAAGAAAGACGAGAAGTCAAGACAGCGAAACGAAATGAAGAGTCAGAATCTAGAACAATCGACACAAAAATGTGGAATGATCCTGTTCCTGACCCAGAAGCGAAAGCAGCTGCAGATTCTTCAGACATGATAAAAAATGCATCGATTACAATTCAAGATATACCGGAATGGAAAAAAGTTTCCTTTGGAGGCAAAAATGTATCTTATGGGCGCCGAGTAACTACGACCATTATTGAACAGCGACAGAGTTTACCGATTTATAAATTGAGGATGGAGCTAGTAAAAGCCATTCATGACAATCAGGTTCTAATTGTTGTTGGTGAAACAGGATCGGGCAAAACTACCCAGATTACTCAGTATTTGGCGGAGGAAGGTTTCACTGCCCGCGGAAAAATCGGTTGCACCCAGCCTCGGCGAGTTGCTGCTATGTCGGTTGCCAAACGAGTAGCTGAGGAATATGGGTGTAGATTGGGTGCCGAAGTGGGATATACGATCCGGTTCGAAGACTGCACGTCTTCAGAAACCGTTTTGAAGTACATGACAGACGGTATGCTGTTGAGAGAGTGTCTCGTAGATCCTGAGATGTCTCAGTACTCAGTGATCATGTTAGACGAAGCGCATGAACGTACAGTTCCAACTGATGTAGTGTTCGGCCTTGTTAAAAAAGCGGTTTCGAAAAGACCCGATCTGAAACTGATTGTAACATCTGCTACTCTAGATTCGATCAAGTTTTCGACTTATTTCAACGAGGCACCAATTTTCACAATTCCAGGACGGACTTTCCCGGTTGAAATTCTCTATACAAAGGAACCGGAAACTGATTATGTCGATGCATCCTTAATCACTGTGATGCAGATTCACTTGACGGAACCTCCTGGAGATATCCTCGTGTTTCTGACAGGTCAAGAAGAAATCGATACTGCTTGTGAAGTTCTGTTCGAGAGATGCAAATCTTTGGGAAACGACGTACCTGAACTGATTATTCTCCCTGTTTATTCAGCTCTGCCCAGTGAAATGCAGACAAGGATTTTTGACCCGGCTCCCCCAGGAAGCAGGAAAGTTATCATTGCAACCAATATTGCGGAGACTTCACTTACAATTGATGGAATTTACTATGTGGTCGATCCAGGATTCGTCAAACAGAATGTCTACAATTCCAAAAGTCACATGGACGCCCTTGTGGTCACTCCCATCTCCCAGGCGCAAGCAAAACAAAGGGCCGGCAGAGCAGGAAGAACTGGCCCTGGAAAGTGCTATCGTTTGTACACTGAAAGAGCATACAGGGATGAGATGTTATCAACTGCCGTGCCAGAGATTCAACGAACAAATTTGGCATCCACTGTCCTTTCGTTGAAGGCGATGGGAATCAATGATTTGCTCGCATTCGACTTCATGGATGCTCCTCCAATGGAGACTCTTGTGATGGCTATGGAAAACTTGCATGCATTGGGAGCTTTAGACGATGAAGGTCTTCTGACAAGAATCGGAAGACGCATGGCCGAGTTTCCTATTGAGCCTAATTTATCCAAAATGCTCATGATGAGTGTACATTTGGGTTGCAGCGATGAAATTTTGACCGTTGTCTCAATGTTGTCAGTTCAGAACGTTTTCTACAGGCCTAAAGAAAAACAACAAGTTGCTGATCAGAAAAAGGCGAAATTTAATCAAGCTGAAGGAGATCATTTGACGTTGCTTGCAGTTTTCAATTCGTGGAAACATAACAAATTTTCGAACCCATGGTGCTTTGAAAATTTTATCCAGGGACGATCTCTGAGAAGAGCTCAGGATATCAGACAACAAATGATGGGAATTATGGATAGACATAAACTGGATGTTGTCACATGTGGAAAAAACACCACGAAGGTCCAGAAGGCAATCCTCAGTGGGTTCTTCATGCACGCTGCAAAGAAAGATCCCCAAGACGGTTACAGGACGCTTGTGGATCAACAAGTCGTATACATGCACCCTTCGAGTTCGCTGTTTAACAGACAACCTGATTGGGTCATATACCACGAACTGGTGTTGACAACCAAAGAATACATGCGCGAGGTGACCCATATTGACCCTAAATGGCTGGTGGAATTTGCGGGATCCTTCTACAGATTCAGCGACCCGACCAAACTCAGCAAGACGAAGAGGAATCTCAAGTTGGAAGCACTAAACAAACCTCACGAGGATCCGAATGCCTGGAGATTGTCGCGTGTCAAGAGGAAAACAGGAGTCAAACAAACCTTTGGTTGAGACTGACGACGTACTTTACATTAAGACCAATAATAACTGTGAAATTATTTCTCCCTGTTTTATTGGGATGTCACAAGCGATTATAACTTGATTTGTTATAAGTAGTTTAACTTCAATCTGAGTTTTTTCATTATCTGATTTTGATTTCAAAGTCTGTTTATTTAAGTTGTTTGTACTTGTAGACTTTTCTTTACGGCTATCTTAATTTTTCAGATTGAGTGTTTAAAATGAGACCTAACTACTCAAAGGTAGCCTCTGCTCCTCGAAGGCCCTTCGAGAAGGAGCGATTGGACCAGGAATTGAAACTTGTGGGCGAATTCGGACTCCGAAACAAGCGAGAGGTCAGTATGCTCAATGTTTTTGACCGATTACTGAAATACTAAATGGATTCGAAATAGCTTTTGTTTAATCAGAACAAGCACGTAACATGTTCTGTTTCAGGTATGGAGAGTAAAGTTCACCCTGGCAAAAGTGAGAAACTTGGCTCGAATGTTGCTGACCCTGCCCCAGAAAGACCCAAAAAGGATATTCCAGGGAAATGCCCTCCTCAGAAGACTGGTCAGAACCGGAGTGCTCAGCGAAGACAAAATGAAGCTTGATTACGTCCTGTCATTAAAAGTATGTTTTACACGGGATATAGTCATATGGCGTATATTCGTTGCCAGATGAATATGTTATAGTCGGAATTTTTTTCCAGGTCGATGACTTTCTGGAACGCAGACTGCAGACGCAAGTGATGAAATTAGGCTTAGCCAGGTCAATCCACCACGCACGAGTCCTTATCAGACAGAGACACATCAGAGTGAAAAAACAGATCGTGAATGTGCCCAGCTACATGGTCCGAGTAGAGAGTCAGAAACACATTGACTTCGCAATCAACTCGTCCCTCGGAGGCGGCAAACCTGGCCGAGTGAAGAGAATGAATGCTAAGAAGGCGGCGGGAGGCGGAGCGGAAGAGGAGGATGAGGATTAAATAAATAGTTCCTCGGATGTGATCATGCCCCCAATTTGTATGACCTCATCTTGGTGTTATTTTAGACTTCGTTCATGTAGATTGGATTCTTTCTGATGCTTTCAAATTGACGATGTCTTAACCTCAATGTTTTTGAAGGTGTTTCTCAACATGTAGTTTTGAGTGCTAGTATAGACAACATAACCATGTCATCATTCCATAAGCTATTTAGTGTAAGACGGAGTTATTGTTGTTTTTCTGAAGTATTTTAATTGAAAATTTTTCAGAGATGCAATGATTGCTAATTCACCAAATAATCTACCTCTTGTCCTTCTAGCGTTTTCCATATTTATCGTCTGCTGCAATGCTAAGTTTTCGGATCACAGATGTAAGTGCGAGTGCCAGGCATCACCGGAAGACGGATATGATCGTCCTTTCAATCTCATCCGAGTGATCAGCTCGGACAAATGCAAATGCCAGGAGATGTTTGGAGAGAACTGGCTGAGCAAACGGGAAGCCAATGACTCATACTTACAGAAACAGTTCGACTACTGCAACAATAAGTGTCAATGTGTGTTTGAGACCAGGAATACATTTACAATTAAGTTTATAGTTACTTTAATCATAGTGGTGTTGACACTTCTGGGGCTGTATATGGCGTATCTTTTATTTTTGGATCCGTATGTGACAAAGAAGTTGTACTCCATGCGTTCTGGAATAGTGATGGAAAACAGACAGGGACCAGGAGGAAGTGTTATAACAGAGGAGGATTCGAGGAGACCTTCGTCTTCATCAGGAGGTCCAATCCGGCAGAGACCTCTTTTGGCACATGTGTCAGACGTGCATTCAGAGTGGAAGGAAAAGGTGGAGGAACAGAGAGATACTGTGTACAACAGACAAGCTGTCCTGTCATAATGCACGCAAAGTGTCATGTAAAATCCAAAAAGGCTGATATCTCAAAAGTACAACATCATCTAGTTAATGAGTGTTTATATTGTTGTATGGCGTCAATTTTAGATATTTGGCATATAATTATAGATGTTTTCTTGCGAAATTTATATTGAAAATTCGCAATTTGCAGGAAACCTTGGAAATTCAATCTTGTTTTTTTTTTCAAAATTATTATTGTTCTAAGTGGTAAAGGAATCTTCAATTAATTACAAAAAAATGAAAAGTAAAGGAAGTGTTAAGAATTTTACAATTTTCAGATAATTTTCTATGTCAGCGGGGGGTCTCTCATCTACTTCAGCACCTGATGCTAGTGGCGACACAGCTGCTCCAGTAAAAGAACATTTGGGCATCCCTAAAGCAGAGTTCATAGAGGATGTAGCAGGCTACATGGAGAAGCATGGGGGCGATGCGGAGGCGGTGCTGAAGAAACTAGACACGCAATTGGCCAGATACAATGCAATGAACAGCAGTCTCCAGGCAAGAAGATCCTAGTGAGTAATTTATGTCTTGAGATCACGAGAACGACGTGACTGATTATAATTTGATTTTGTAGATATAAGAAGTAGCAGATATTATACGTAGCAATTGTAGTCCCATTTATTTCTTCACGAGTAGTCAGCGTTTCGAGATTTTTTCTCTGTACATTGAACATGAGTATGTTGCATATTTTGTTTTCTATCTCCGTACCTATTTTTTTCTGATGATACCAGAAGAACGTACTTGTTTTTTAGTCTCCGGAACCAGACCCCTGAGCTGAACAAGACCAAAGAAATGATCAAACTGCTGAAGGAAAAGAAAGACTCTCAAGTATGTATGTTAGCACAGACAAACCTTCCGTAGTTCATCTTTCTTTTTGGTCGTTGTTTGTTCAGTGATTGGTTGTTTAGGAGGAAAAAGAGCTGCATACGAAGTTTCTCCTAACCGACCACGTCTATGCTGATGCAACTTTGGATGCCTTTGACACAGTCGGACTATGGCTAGGGGTCAGTCAGTACTCAAAGTTCTGCGAAATATTTTGATAGTTTTTTCATGAGTAAAGAGATGTATACAATTTTGCTCCGATTTACATGATGTCTTATCATACCCCTGAATTTTTCTTTCGAAAATTATAAGCTCATTTGAATTCAATTATATGTGCGAAATCGATTAAAGAGTTTTTCTTCTTCTTTCTAGGCGAATGTGATGCTGGAGTATCCACTAGACGAAGCCACTGACATAGTGAACGAGAACTTGAGCCACGTGGTTGACCAGGAGAAGACCCTGAGTGATGACTTGTTGTTCTTGAGAGACCAGATCACCACCACAGAAGTGAGCATGGCCAGAGTGTACAACTACAATGTGGAGAAGAAGCAGAAGGCCAATGCATTATCTGCCGCCGCCGCTGCAAGTTCAAACGCTGCTCTCACCCCAGCTGCTTAAGAGAAATGAAGATGTTGATTATCATGTTGGCCTGTTTTCCCAGCCTCTCCGCCTTTTCTTAATTTTAACCACATTTTTAGATTTTTTCGATAAAAATCCAAATGGAAATTGTAATTTACAAGTTTTCTTGTTTGAGTAACAAGATTTTTCTCACCCAGTGTCAAATTTTAAAAGGGACGGAAATTGGAAAACAGCCTAATCTTGTACAATACATTGATATTTGCTAAAGTTACAATGACACTATGCCTCCAAGTTGTTTTGTAAAGTTTTAATTTTGTCTATTTTGAAATATATATTGATTGATTAAATTTTCTTTCACGAGAAAAAATTACTGGCATGTACTTAGAGATGAATAAGGAGACTATCGTCCCTTAATTACCACTTTTTCACAGCTTCACGATTAGTTACATAAATTGAACAAGTCAGTATTTTTTCTGTTCACCTGCATTCGTCGACTCGTTTCTAACTGTCTGTTAGCCATGTTACTTTAACTGGTGCCTCTTCCACGAATGGTTATTTGTTCTCTTTCAGATCACTGAAATATATCTGAAATGCCGCTCGCTTATGACATTCTAGACAAGGGACTGGAGAAGAAGCGCCACAAGAGGAAGCGCATCGTGCCCAAGCCCAACTCGTTCTTCATGGACGTCAAGTGTCCCGGCTGCTTCAACATCAGCACCATCTTCAGCCACGCCCAGACTGTGGTGCTGTGTGCCGGATGTCAGACTGTGCTATGCTTTCCTACAGGTGGGAAGGCCAAACTGGTGGAGGGCTCCAGCTTCAGGAAGAAGCCAGAGTACTAGATTCTCTGGCAACAAATCCAACAGAGCATCATCCATTCCTCGTGAACTTAGATGAATTTGGAATTTATTTAGACGTGGATTTGGTTTGTCTCGTCAATTGATGCTATAACATGTTGCTCTGGTCGTGATAAATTGAGTTTGTTGGATGTTCGACTTGAATTGATTTAGGCCAATTTGAGGTCATGTCTAATAAACATTATCCTGTCTAAACTCTTTTTGCCTATAGACTGATTGGCTCTATGAGACTACAACGAGTTTCCATGTACTCATTAACTTGCGATGAACCTAGTTCAGACTCTTATATAGGTCGTGATGAATTTTTTTCGTTTTTCACGAAAAAAGGAAGGCAAACTTCACTATCGAAGTGCAAGAGTGTAAAGGTCACGGCTTTAGTTTTCAGATTTCCCAGCAAAAAAAAATATATTTTCCCTATAGATCCGGTTTTCTCAAGCTGGGTTAATTTTCTCAAAAAACTGCCAATCATAAATTGTCCCAGAAAGTCAAAATATGTTTGATTTTTACAGACATGGAAAGGTTTTAGAAGACCCAAGAGAAAGTTTTGAAAAATTATTTTAAGCCGTGAAGATTAATTTTTCAAGCTGCTTCGCGCTTTAAAATAGATGATCCAATGTGAACAAGCATAGAATTGGTATTATTTAGTAAATTAAATATAAATAGGAATAGATAAACGAACTTTTGAATGTTTTGTGGAGCCAACTTAACGTCAATAAAATGAAATTGAAGCAATTTATAATTTTCAGTTGAAAATGGGTCGTGTCATTCGTGCTCAGAGAAAGGGTGCCGGGTCCATCTTCAAGGCCCACAACCACCACAGAAAGGGAGTACCCAAGCTGAGGAATCTGGACTACAGCGAGCGAAAGGGATACATGCGTGGACTGGTCAAGGACATCATCCATGACCCAGGACGTGGAGCACCTCTGGCTGTCGTCGAGTTCCGAGACCCCTACCAGTACAGAAAGAGGAAGGAGCTCTTCATTGCCTCTGAAGGCCTCTTCACTGGCCAGTATATCTACGCTGGAAAGAAAGCGGCGTTGACCACTGGAAATATCCTGCCCATCGGAAACATCCCAGAGGGTACCTTGGTATGTTCAGTAGAAGAAAAAACCGGAGATCGAGGAAAACTGGCGAAAGCTTCCGGTGACTTCTGTGCGGTCATCTCGCATAACAGCGACACTGGTAAGACCAGAATTCGAATGCCGTCTGGCCTGAAAAAAGTGATCTCTTCTAAGAATCGAGCTATGATTGGAATTGTTGCCGGAGGAGGTCGAACAGAGAAGCCTCTGCTGAAGGCTGGTCGTGCTTACCATAAGTTCAAGGTGAAGAGGAAGTGCTGGCCTGTAGTGAGAGGTGTGGCCATGAACCCCGTGGAGCATCCGCACGGAGGTGGTAACCACCAGCATATTGGATCTCCCAGTACTGTCAAGAGGTGTGTAGAGTTTGCTATTATTGATTTTCAACCAGGAGCTTTGGAAATGCAAGTGTGTGCAAGATATTTTCATCTGAACGCGATCTATCAGCAATTGATTACGAAAGACATCGTGGCTGCGATGTGGAATGTTTTGAGATTTGAGAGTTGATTGATAAGTTTCTGCAATGCGCGGTACAAAACAAACTATTTCGACGAATCATCATTGCTTTCTGTTTAGGTCTACTCCTCCTGGACGAAAGGTGGGTCTGATTGCTGCCAGAAGGACTGGTCTGATCAGAGGAGGCAGAAAGGAGAAGCTGGCCGAGAAAGAGTAACTGAATAGCAACTCGCTCTCCCAGTGTAGAAGTTGAACCATCGATATAGATTCTGATTATCTTTTGTTATAAGAATACTGTCTGAATTCAACTTCGAAGCAACCTTTTCGTTCTAGCTGAAGTTTTACTACAGAAAGTCAACCAAAAATCAAATAAAATCTTAAAAAGTTTGATTCCACGCCTTTAAGGGCTAAGGAAAGTAGTAGCCTAAGGCTTTCATTAGTTTATTTGAGTTTACACTAGCGAATTTTGATTCCCCGCCTTTAAGGGCCAAAGAAAGTAGTAGCCTAAGGCTTTCATTAGTTAATTTGAGTTTACACTTGTGTAATCGGGAACTAGAGTTTTTCCCCGTAAACAGCTTTTGTTTACAAATTTACATTCGGAATAGACTTTTTTGCTAACTATTCTGCACAATCTGATATCATAGGTTTAATCGAAAGAACAGGTAGTTGAAAGCTTACCTTTATCATTGGCTACGCACAACTTTGTTATAAAATTATGGCCTCCCAAGTTTTGAAACTCTGACCGTTTTTCGGAAACTATTTGAATTTACTCGAATACTACCGTGCCAATTCTCAGGTTAAGTGTTGAATCGAGAAACTCGGTTTTGGAAATCTTCTTTAATTAAGCGGCCACGACCTGTTTTTTTGAAAAATTAGAAACAGTTTTGGATTTCGCAGTGTCAACATTTTGAAATTTTGATTGTTTGATTTTTCTTCAAAACTACCCTATCTATCTGAGTTAAAAAATTCAATTGAATGAACCTGTTGCGAGAATTTTTCTTGCAACTCCTTAATTACTTTGTATGGAAATCTTATGTCCTTGGGAAAATTCCAATATCTCAAAAAAATTCAATGTGGCTTAAAAAGACTTGAGGTTTTGGGCAAAGTCAAGTTTTTGAAATTACCCATTTCGACCCGCATCAGTATAACACATTGAAAAATTTCAAACGGGTAGTTCGAGTTTTAGCTGGACCCCTGGTTATCTTTTATCGAGACATAAAACTTTTTTCCTGATTTCTTATGTTTTTTTTAAGTTTGTGTTGTACTCCGCTTTGCTTGTGTTTTAATTGCAACCGGGTACTAGGTTTGTTCCTTTAAAAAGTTTTTCTACAGATATGAGCCTGTGAATTGTTAGGAATGTGCTGTCATGCTCAATTTCATGAAAACTCACATTTTATTACCAGTTGTTAATACTATTGTAGTGCTATTTACGAATCCTTATTTTCTTAGCCCTACTCGCAAATTTAAGTTCGATTTTGGTGCACTTCCTACATAAAAAAAAGAGGTTGTGGCAATTTAATAGCTTGTTTTATCGGCTTTGCGCAGATGCGAGGTTTGAGCAGATAGACTATTGCCAGGATGTGAGAAATTTAACCTCCAGGTGGGAGTTTTGATTCCTGTACATGGCAATATTTTAAAGGCTTATTTTGCCGTTTCCCGTTTCTTCCTTATTTCACTTAAGTGCCTATTTAGAACTACATATTCCGTTTTCTCGATTGTTAGCGAAATGAAGCCTCGCCTCAGATGAAACCTACAGGTTTAATCGGGTTCTTTTTTGGCTCATGCTTATTGAATATTCATTACTTTTTCGAGAGCTAGCGTCTTGTAATCGGGAAATAGGCTTTTTCCCGTAAACAACTTTTCTTGCACATCAGTACGAAATGAAGTTGCTTTGTTAGTGAGCCTAGCAACTTCGAGATCTTTTTCCACTTGGCGTAGAGGTAACGCGGATGCCTTTATACTCTTAGCCCTGGTGTTCGAGTTCCGGACGGAGCTTGTTTTTTCAGTATGTATGAAATTGGAAAAAAAATACCTGAAAAATTGAAGAGTCGTACTAGTTGTCTGCTAATGTTTTGTCGGCTTAGGTGCCACATCGGGTTATTTTCATCCATTTTCATCGTAGCTTTATTCAGTCTAGATGGTTCCGGCTTATTTTTCATCAGGTAAATTGCTTTATTTTGTGTTGCTTCAAAGGCGAATTCAAAATTTCAGGTAGTTTGTTGCAAGATATCCAAATTTTTTTGACACCATTTCTGATCGCATTATTTGCATTCGGCTCAATGGGCGTATATTTTGTCGGCTTAGCTGTCTTTCGGTAAATTATAAAAGCGTCTTCAAAATAGGCGATGGTTGTGTTTTTCGACTGTTTCTCAATTTTTTTAGTTTTTGATATTTCCGTCTCACTGTCTATTCACTATCTTGCAAAGCTTCTTTGTTTATTAAAATTTTTGAGACCGCGTCACCGAAAGTGGCTAGAACAACTGGGGTGTCAGATTTCATTTCTTTCAGCCATGATTCGGCATCCAAAAAAAATTCTCGGCAGTTTTTAACCTATTTTAATCAACCCTTCAAAAAATCAACGGAAGTTATGAAAAGATTTTTTTTACGTAAGCGATTATCAAATCGGAATAGATTTTTTCCGGTTAACAACTTGATTATACTCGCGAGAGCAAGCTTTTTGTAATCTTTTTTTTTACCGTAAACAACTTTTTTATACTAATCTTTCTTGCTTTTCTTACTTGGTTTATTATTGAACTTTAACATATCCAGGTCCGTTTTTACTTGGCCTTGATATAACTTTGTCGCCTTTCCACCTTAATAACTGGGGCTTGAGTCAAGGCCAATTCTTGTGTTTTCCAGCATGTTTGAAATTGAAGTTGTTTTCCTTTCAATGATTCATTTCATTTTTAAAATCCTTAAATTTTAATTTTTACTTAAGTATTAATTTGATCTCGTTATGTAATTGCTCTGTAATTCTTTTACTCGGAAATCAAGATCTTTTACTACTACTACTACTACTACTACTACTACTACTGTAAAATTGAATTTTTTGACTTAGTTTGTCTGCTCAATTTTTGTCGGCTTAGTTGCCAAATCGTGGTTTTTTCCTGTAAGCAATTTTCATTATAGTTGCAAGTATTCTTCATTGAAGTTTCAGGCTCACCTGGTGTGCTCAAAAATTGCCGGCTGTGTTATGTTTCATAAATTTTGTTCCGTTGCCGACTTACTATTCAATTGTTTTTCGTGGCAAGTTTGCCTAGATTGACTTTTTCGTTAGTCTGTTA
Organism: Symsagittifera roscoffensis; assembly: GCF_963678635.1. NCBI lineage: Eukaryota > Metazoa > Xenacoelomorpha > Acoela > Convolutidae > Symsagittifera > Symsagittifera roscoffensis. Next base: position 35,613,531 of record NC_087063.1, on the reverse strand, counting down.
TCGAGCCATACGAAAATTTGAGCAGACCTAGTTTTTTCCAAAAAATTTTTTCCTCTTGTTGTTTGTTATGTACCGCAAGTGATGCGTAGCTCCGAGTCGTCTTTTGGTGAACAAGATCACTTGAATCATTGATAACAGCTTGTGACTTAATTAACGCTTGAACATAATTTTTTTAGTTAAAAATTCAGTTGCCGTTTTATTCTGTTTGCTTAAGTTTTGTCGGTTCAATTTCCAGTGCAGGAATTTATGCAGAGTCAAGTTTTTCTTGCAAAAATTGATGGTAATTATGATATTATTCTGCAATTTGTAAATCATAGGCTCCAATTTTTTATGGATCCCGAGTTCATTTTTGGTTTCCCTTAAAAAGTTAAAGTGGATTCCATTGTTTCTGGCGATCCAATATTGGTATAGACGCTACGTGTTTTGTCGTTTTTAGTCATCTGTTTGCTTCAGGGGTGAGGCGGGTGTTTGGGCGTTGTAAAAAGCTGAAATTTTTCGATGACATCAATTTAGTGTTCGGCTTAAAGCGTGTCCACCCAAGGTTTTCGGCCTAATTACCGCTAGATACTTTTTGCTTGAATGCTACTTAACGCCAGCAGTTGTTTTTTGTTTATTTTGAAAATTGAAATCCATTCGCTGAGACCCATATAAAATGTTTTGCATAGAGGCAGTTTTTTTTAAATTTTTTGTTCAAATAATTTTTCGACTTAGTGGTATTCTTATTTTCTATCTGCTAACTTGACATGCTTTTGTTTGTGATGCATGCAAGTTGTGCGAAGCTGCATTCTGGTGCTTGGTAAGTTCTACGCTTTTGAGTTTTAACTTTAAGGTCTGCATTATTTGAATAGCAACAGGCTATCTTTGTTTGTTTTAGCCTTGTTTGTTTTTGGCCTTGTTTGTCTCGATAAATCTGATCGACCACTAGGATTTAATTTTTTTTTGTTGAAAATTTGCGACTTTAAACTGTCCGACTAATGATTTCTTTTTACCCTTGAGATAAGCAAGGGTAGTGCAACCCGGTATTGGACTTTTTCCCCCTTAAATAACTTCACAGAATGGTCAATTTAGTAATTTACCATTTCTAAGTTTTCTTTCAAAGTACCTACATCTTACATGAAATACTTATTCAGGGATCATGCTTGATTTTTTAGTGGCCCATGCAAGTCTTTTGAGTGTTTTTTTCTCGAAAAAGTTTTAGTTTATTGAGTGTCGGATTTAATTCTGTCACTTTTTTTACCTATTTTTTTTCTATTAGTTTTAGTTTATAAGTTTTTAAAATCGAAATAGACTCAAATTTGACAATTAATATTCTTAAATTTAAAATCATTTTTGGCGCTTTTAAGAAATCAAAAAATTAAAATTTTGTTTTTGTCATAAAAAATCTTTGTTTTATTAAAATGTTGTTTTTATTAAAATAAATGTTTGTTTTATTAAAAAATTTACCCAGATGCTCATTCTCAAATCTTTTTCGGTGAGATAGTTACGCTTGCGATTAGCAAGCGTTATTTAGCCGGAATAGACTTTTTTCGGGTTAACACCTAGTAAACTGAATCTTTTGAATAATTTTACCTGTGGTTCATATGAAATCAAAAGTCAGACGTCATTTTGCGGATGTGGCCAAGAGTTAACGCACCAGCCTATAAAGATCAAAGATCGTTCGTAAACGGAAAATTGTCCTCATTTCAAACAAATCTTTGTCGGAATTCTGTTTGTCTGCCTCTTTTTTGTCTGCTTAGTTGCCGCAGCACAGAATTTTTCTAAAATTTAGGAATGTTTTACTTAAATTAGAAATAATTTCAGTGTATTTCGATTTTTGACATGTTATTGAGTTCCAACAACTTACGCCATTTTTTTTTGCTATTTTCATTTTTTTCATGTTTATTAAAAACTTTTGGAACTTGTTTTCTTTATGAATTCAAGGAGTGTTCTGTACAATTGGTGCAATTGTAACACGCATGCTTCAGAAAACAAATCACGGAAGTTCGTTCTTGTTTTTTTTTTGTGGAAACTGAAAATTTTACTATTTTAGACGTGTCTGCATATTTTGTCGGTTTAGATTACACAGAAAGGTTCAGTTTTTTTGACAGTTTGAATGCTCGTTGTTGATATTTTTATTGGTGTAGGTAATTTTGTTCCAGGATTTTTTGTCCTTTGCATTTTTACTGATTATTTTGAAGATTTTTTAAATAATTTTTGATTCTTTTTTTCATTTGATTGTAACTGTCATTCATTTTGAATCGTTTGTGAAGCAATCGCCTTTATGTGAAGCTTTGGTAAATTCATTATTAAATAAGAGCTCAAAATTTTGTCCCTAATAAATAAACGGAGTTTATTTATGCAGTTCCGAGCAGAATAAAAGCTACCTTGGTATCTGTTTTGCTCAAGCAAACGTTTGTAATCTAAAACGAATTAGTTTTTTTTTGTACTCAAAGTCGAACGGTTTTAGTGTTCAACTTGTATGCTAAATTTCTGTGTATATGTATATATTTATATGTATGTTTCACCAGTTAAAGCTTATTGAAATTTTAGTTGTATTTAGAAAAATGTGTTAATTTGGTAAGGCAGCAGGGTCAGAATGACGCAAAGGCGGAGACGAGGGACTCAACCTGGAGGGTATTGGGTCCAATCTTAAGTCGGCAAAAAAGACTTATTGTGTATTTTCGTGGGTTTTAAGGCTCCTTTTTGTCGTGACTTCTTGTTTCTGACGTGTAGCTTTGCATCTTTGTTTCAATTTGGGATAGGACTATCAAGTTCAAGAACAAAAAACGGTTATCCTTGTTTAATCGATTTCGAACTGTCTGTTAGCTATGTTTATAAATTTACTCAATTTTAATGCTGCTAAGGGCCAATAATTGGAAATCAAAAAGCGTTTTTTGTGTTGTTAAACAAAGTGAGTTTCCACTGATTTGGGTTGGGTTTTTTTTTCAGGAAAAACTTACAACTGATCACTGTTTAATTTTGGTTTTTGGAATTTTATTTTAGTTTTTTTGCTAAATCTAAGGCAAATAACGCTCTCGAGATAAAATTGCGCGTCAAATAGAGGTTGATTTGTTTTAATCTGGATTTCCATTTTTAGATTTACAATTGCCATAAAAAAATAATCTTATGGAGTAATTTTTCGTATTGAGTTAGTCAACAAAAAGTATCAACCGTAAACGGTTCCAGAAACGCGAATAGGTTCCGCAAGTTTCTATGTTGTGTTAACACCTTATGAAAGTGATATTGGCTGGAGGAGTAGAACATGGAGTGAAATGTTTTGGAATTCTGAGATTCAGATATAAATTTTTCGACTTCATGTATCACATTGGTCTCGTGAATGATATCACCGAATTTAGTCTACGGTGCTACAAGTTTTTTTAAAACAAAGAAACACTTTTTGTTTCACGGCCTATTAGAAGCGAGTATTTTGTGCGAAGTCAAACGCGAAACGTTTGAAATAAATCTGGGGCGGTATGAGAAAATTTTAAGATGCATATATAAGAAGTAAAGACTCACTTATGGATTTTAATCAGCAGTTAATCAATTAAATCATTGTATCAAATTTAATTAGGTCAAAAGCAAAATGAGTTTTTCTCAAATTTTATGGACATGAGGGCATAGATAACCAACCTGTTTCTAGTAAATCATATTCTCTTCATTACAGTCCTTACAATTTCTCTCTCCACCAATACCCTATTCGGTGTTCGGATGGGTATTTTTCTGTTGAAACTAATGATAACTAATACATTTTTGGCATTTAAAAACAGTGAATTATCGTGGAAGAGGTACGAATCTCTGGAAATGTTAGGAAATATAAGCATTTCTCTCAAAATGCTCAAAACTAGGTTTAATTAACTGTTAATCAGAAGGAGCCTAAACGATTACATGGATGGAATCCGATCACTTTTTCTGGCCCCGAATCGACCCGACCTGTCAATAAAAAAAACCGTCGACGATGCTGGTATTCTTCCAGGTCTGTTGATTAAGGTTTGAGACACCAGCGTAAATGGAATTTGCCAGCGTAAATGCTCCCGTCTGTTAAATTGTTGTTTACCCTTGCGATAAGCAAGGTTTTAAATCGGGTAATAGACTCCCCACTGAATAACTTTGTTCAGGGGACTCCTCTAGACTCCTGGTGGTAGATTGGTTCACAATGCATTCAAGTTTCTTAGAGTCTATACACTCAGCCTGGATGTAACCAATTGATTTGTATGATTTGATTTGTCGTCGGACATACGTTTATATTCTCAAGTCTTGCCGGCAAGTTTTTTGAGCTGTAAGCAAGTATCGTTTTATCATGTTGATTGTAAATTCAGGGGGACATGAAACTTTTTAATGGTTTTTAATGATTTTTTTTTCGGCTGAATTGGTGTCTGCTCAGATTGTCGGCTTTGTTTCCGCTTCGTAGCTTTTGCTTCATTGCTAATTTAATTTTCAAATGTCTTGCATGGCATGTTTACATAGATTTCCTATTTGACAAAAACGGGTATTTTGAAATTATATGGGATTGGGTTTTTAGACGCTTTTTTTCACTTTAAGCAACAAATTTAATTATTCTCATAAAGTACTTCCAATTTGCAAAAAAAGGTTATATTCGAAAGATCGCCTACTCCCCTTTGTCCTTGTAGTTTCTCCTAGTCTCTTTTTACTTTAACCCTCTGCCTACTGCGTTCGAAAAAGTCTGTGGGAGGGCAAATAGTTGATCCGTATTTTTTGTTTCTTAATTTTGGTGTCCTCAAAAATTACTCTTCAAAACCTAAGATAGTAGTTCAATAAAAGTAACGGGTTGTGGAAAGCTCCGCTGCATTTTTGGCAATGTCCAGTTTTTTAAACAAAGTTATAGCCCTAGGAACAGTCTAGGTTTTAATTTTTAGACCGTTTTTTGAATCTTTTTGACTTTTCTTCCCAAACTAACTTCCCAAATCTGCGATGGTGAGTTCAATCGAGATAACAGGTAATAGGAAGTTACCCTATATTAGCGGCTACTGACAATGTTTTTCACACAAAGTTATCGCCATCGGAAAAGTCTAGTTTTCGATTTTTTACCGTTTCTTAAATTTTTTTTGAATTTTTTCATATCTGAGATTATAGGTTCAATTCAAAGAATGAGTTGTTGGAAGCTCTTTTGTTTATGTGGCTACGCTTAATTTTTTTGACACCAAAGTTATATCTTCGGAAAAGCATTAGCGGCCACGCACTTTTTTTCACGAAAATTTATCGCCTTCATTTTTTGACCGTTTTTAAATTTTCTCGAAAACTACTCTCCCATATCTGAAATTTCGATTTCAGTCCAAAAGCATTGCTATTTAAAGCTGTTTTGTATACAGGCCAGTGCCCAATTTTTCTACCGAAAAAGTTGTGGCCCTCGAAAAATCAAAGTTTCGAAACTTCGACCGTTTGAAAACTTGTAGAAGTTACTCGAAAACTACCCTGTCAATTCTCAGGTTAAGAGTTCAACCGAGAAACCTGGTTCTGGAAATCTTCTTTAGTTAAGCAACGAAAATCTATTTCTTGAAAAAAAATGTTATGGATTTTGGAAAGTAAAATTTTTGAAGTTTGACCGTCTTTTTTTTAGAAATTTTTAAAAGTACCGAAAAACATAACTAACAAATCTGAGAACAACAAATCAATCGAAAGAACCGAATATGAGAGTTTTTTCTGCAGAAGAGGCTACTCTTTTATTTTTGGTAAAAGAAGTGTTATGTCATTGGGAAATTTTCAATATCTCGAAAGTTTCCACTTCTAACTAATTTTACTAAAAACAGGGACCAAGTTTTTGGGCTAAGTCTATTTTTGAAACTAAGCATTTCGTCCGGCATCAGTTTAAAAAACTCAAAAAAATATCAAACGTGTTCCTACCGCTTTAGTTAGGCTGCTAGTTGTCTTTTATCGAGACTGAATATTTCGGTTCACTTAGGTTATGTTCAACATTTTTCTTTTGTTTTTCGACTAATGTTATTTGTTACTGTTGTACTGCAAGTATTGTTTCATTGTTGATGGTGTTTCGGCTTTATGGTTGTCGATTAAGCTCTCGGCTTAGTTCCCAAATTGTGTATACCACCTTGCTTTCAGTACATGTATTTTTTCCAATAAGATTCCTGAACATTTATGGTTGATTCTGTCGCTTATTTGCGGTATATTTTGTTTCCTCTCGTTTTCTACAACATGACGATATTAATCATGAGATTGAAAAGATTTAGGCCCCAAGCTTAAATTTGCGAATGTTCAATTTCAGCCCCACTTGGAACTCTTAAAAAAATTTAATAATCTTAAACACGAAAAACTTTTGATTTTAATTTTTTTTTTCAATGGTAACAACGTTCGAAATCCTCTTCGATAGTTGTTGAATCCTTGGTTTTCTTCCGATACTTGTTGTATCGCAAGTGGTGCGAATCTCAGCTATGACTTATTCTACTAATTTTTAAAAAAAAATTGGTTAAATGAATAAGTTTTTCTCCTAATTCAGTTTTGTTTAACTGACTGATGGCTAAAAAAGTCAAAGCAAAATTAGATTATTTTTTACACAATCCGTGCGTGTGTTATAATACCAGTTCATTTTTCATGTACATCGGAGGTTACTTTTTCACCTGAAGCTTTTTTAATGCTCAATTTGAAAGATCAGGAGCTACATCCTCTTAACTAAAGCGAATCCGATAACGCGTTTATCAAGAGCAATGAACGTAGAGAGTAATTTTATATTGGTCTTGATGATTTTTTTGTTTTTTTTTATGTTACAGGTCTAGTCTGGTGGTGGACGTGTTGCTGCCTTGGACTCTTTATCAAGCGCTGGCATTGGATTTCAGTAGGCTCCGCAATGATTTGTTTTTCACGCTTGCTTAGCAGGCATTTAAGCAGTTTTTTAAGAGTTTTTAATATATTCTTTGACGTTATTCATTTTTTTGCGATGTGCCGCTTTCCGTAGGTTTGATTTTTTTTGTAAAATTCGGATGAGCTGGATTTATTTAATAATCATTTGACAATATGGACTTTTTGTTCAGTCTGTTCAGTTTTGGGGTTTCAAGGTATTTCCAAGGAAAATTGTTCTTCTAATGGAATGTAAGTTCCTGGTAATTTTTCGCTCTTGCGTTGAAGAAATTACCAAGAAATGTACAAAGTTTAATCATGCGAAGTAGTGGCGGTTACGTTTTACGCGTGATTGCAATGCAATCGAGACTTAGTCATTAAATCTTTTTTATGTTATTTTTAAAGTAGCAGCTTGAGGAAATGGGTTTTCAGTTTTTTGATGAGTAATTTAAAAGTTTATGAATTTATTTTCAGTTTGAGCAAAATGTTGGCCTCAGAAATTCATTTTCGAAATTTGCAATCAGTTCTGAAAATGCACATTTCTTGTGCAGCCATTATAGACATCAAGTACAGTCCTTTTCCCTCTGAGAAGAACACAATACTAGTTGTTACAGATGTGGGTTACGTATCTCTGTTCAGAGATGCTGGTTCTCACAGGTACCACAAATCGCAGTGCCACATGGGCTATAAACTCCATAACAACATTGTGTTTGCAATCGAATGGATCTCGCCATCTTCTTTTCTTTCAGCTTCTGCTGATAAAATGATATGCGAGTGGCAACTCTCGAGCGATAAGATACATAAGAAAGCGACGTTTCAAAAACATTCCAGTGGTGTTAAATCTTTGTCTATATGTCCTGAAAACGAAAGTTGTTTTGTGAGCGGAGGGCGAGATGGAAATATATTACTGTGGGATAAAAGATGTCACAGTTCGGCTATGGTTGTTTCGAAAGGGGCTGGTAGAATGCCTATGCATCCCACTGGCAAACTCTACAAAGTCCCCTTGGTGTCCATATTGAAGGCACACGAGTCTTTTGAGAATATAGAACAGAGTCGCAAGAAGGTCAAGGTTAGTTGTTTTGTTACCTTTTTGATATTTTTGAATATAGCAAATCATTTCAATTGATTTTTTCAAAATTATGGATCGCATGCACTCTTCCTTTGAAGTGGCGGCACTCTTCCTTTGAAGTTATTGTCTTTCTCAAATTGACTGTTATCTGTTACTTCTTTGCCAGAGTGCTTTTTGTATTTGTTGTATTGAAACTTGGCGATGAGCATGGAGATAAGATATGTTTAGTCGTGCTGTTTTCCTGAGTGATTTCCATTTTCCGTTTTTGTGATGTATATGTTTTTTAAATTGAATCATGATCTCGACAATGCATCCACGTAAATTATATCATATTGCTTTCTATTTATAGTTTTAAAAAATCAATCTAAGACGTTGCATTCAATCAAATCAGTAATAAATAATTGCATGGAAGCTTGAAACAGATGCGAAGCGCTATTGACCGACGTCTTGGTATTGTAATGCCGTTGCCTAGAATTTTTAGGCATGATGATTTTTTGGTAATGTTTTTTAGTAAAAGTCGTTTGTTTCCTTTTTGATTAAAGAAAGACAAACTCGACTATCGAACAACTTAAGTGTGAATGTCTCAAAAATGTGATCGACTTCTGGTTTCGAAATTGAATTTTAATTTTTAGATTTCCCAGCGGAATAGAAATTTTATATATTATTGTCAGTACTTTTTTCTCAGACTAACTTTTTTTAATAGTCAGTATTTTTTTCTGTTTTCTTGCGATCCTTTACGCTTTTCCAACTGTCTGTTGTCTATGTTCTTTTTGTTTGAAAAAACTTGTTTGTTAGTCTTTCGCTTTTGTACGCAAAATGCTGTATCACGTTTTGGTATTCTTTTCAGATCAAAAAATTAGTTAACTTTAGCTTAAAGATTTTAAAGAGTAAAGGTTATCCTATTGGGACCCTATCGCATAAATAAGCCTGCTGAGCAAATAAGCCACACAAAAAGCTGACCATTTTCTCGACAGACTTTTTTTGAGTCCAAAGTACGTCAAAAAGACTCATAAATGATGCCACAAACGATGATGATAAAAATGATGCCCTAAAAGCTTTGAGGCCCTTATTACCATAGCTTCTTCGCAACTCAGGGAATTGGGAAGTAACTAAGCTCAAGGGTGTCTTCTTGTCAAGCAAAATGAACTGCCTCAAAGTTTGGAAGGCATCTTTTTTGTCGTCATCGTTTGTGGTATCACTTCAGAATCTTTTTTACGTAGTTTGGATTCAAAAAAAGGTGCCTGTCGAGATAGAATGGTCAGTTATTTTCTATCTCTGAGATTCAATAACTCAGTAAGCTATTTGGGGCTGTTCTGTTTGGAATCTTGTAGTTACTGTGTACGTATTTATTTGCAATTTGTCAGCTGACTGTTTTTTTCACCGAATTTGGACTACCTCAAAGAATTGTTACCTCAAAGAATTTGGACTACCTCAAGAACAAGGAGTCGGGAGTCAAGTGAAGTCTCATATAAAAACCATTACTAGTTCCATTACCCATAAAATTTTTGATACAATCAGGATTGCTAGTTGCTGTGCAAGTAGCACAAAATGTTCCAACCTCGCCTATTTGAGAAAAAAATTCAAAAACAAAAGACATGAAAAGATTTTAAAATTTTTCATGCATTATTTTTCGTTTTGTCTGAATTTTCTTTTTTTTTTTAGAAAAAGCGATTAAATTAGTTTAAAAAAAGGCAAGAATGAGTGGTTATAGCAGCTAAATTGGCCTTAAAATTTTAATTGGATACGGTTGAAAGGCTATACTAGGATACTACACTTGCCCTTCCTATGAGCTCTCGCCTTTGAAGTAGCTTCGCAGTTCGTGAAGTAGTCGGATCAAAATTGATTTTTTAAACTTATGAAAGTTTCTTAGGATATTGCTTTCGTCTTTCTTCATTTTACTTCAGAGACTTAAAATCGGGTACTAGACTTTTTCCGTAAATAACCTTGTTAACGGGATCTCCAATTTTAAGGTTTCTTTTTCTAGCCAAGTTTCTTTTTGATAAGGTTGATGCAATGGGTGATTTTCATAGGTTTTGAGAGTTTGTGCAAGTTAGTTTTTGTGGTAATTGTTTGAAACTTTTGCATTCATTTTTTTGGTTTTTTTTTTCAATTTTTTAATTTAGTTTGATCCTAATGATAGCAATCAACGGGTAGGGCCTTTTTATCCTCTTTTTGTTTCTGTAGGATATGCGGCTTATTAAAACGAAGTTTTTGAGTCAGTTGCCCGAATCCTTTTTATGTTGTAGATAATTGATTACTATACGAATTGCAAAAAGATTTTCTGGGTTTATTTTAGCCTGAAATTTTTCAAACAGAATTCCTTCGAGTTTTTCACATTTCGTTAGACACATTGTCTTTTTGTTTTTGGGTTTTGTTTTGTATCACAAGTGGTGCGAAACTCAGCTTCGCTCTATAAAAATTTCACAATGACAAGGGTTGCTTAAGAGTGCTAAGGGAGTTAATACCCTCATGATTAGCAAGGGTGTTGCAACCGGGTATTAGACTTCATCCCCTCGTGAACGACTTCATAGAATAATTTGCACGTGAAAATCTTACACGTGCTTTATTATACTTTCAATTTCAATTAACCACCCAGCGAATCTGGCGTTGAGGTAACACACCTACTTGAGACGGCTAACGCTTGTGCTTCGAATCCGGCCGGGACCTGTTTTTCTGCAAACTGAAAGTTTTCGTCTTTCTTAGATTATTGTCTGTCTGCTTATTTTTATTGGCTTAGTTCCCTTATAATGTACACCAGTATGTACTCGTATGTACATATATATGCTCGAGGAAGTTTTTGTCCTAAAGAACATTCACTGAGTCTGCAGATCTATCCCTGGATCGTCGTGATCCCTGCGAGGTTGTGCTCACCCCTAAGGCTCTTAACTAAGGCTCGTCTATATTAACTACGCTCTCCACTATGAATCTGCGGTCGCTCTGAAATGCGTCTATCTAAACTACTTGTTTTAATACTTTGATGCTGAAAATCTAATTGAGGCCAGTTAAAGGGCAGTCGGAACATTCGGGGCTTTGCCCTGAAATACGCGCAGTCTTATTTGCCCTATTCTGTGAGCCTATTATTTTTAGCGCAATGGTTCAAAGCTCTGATTTTACTGTGTTTATTGAATAGCGTGGCTTTTGACTTTTTTAAACTAACTAGCAGCTAATACAATGTAAAATAATTGTATTATTGGGTTTTAAAAATTTCTACATCTTTTGGGATCTTTATCATTTAACTCATTATATTGTTTAATGTAGAATTCAGTTAACGGAGATGTTGCCTGATTGGAATGGGAAAACAGTCTTTAGAAGGCTTCAATAGTAGTTAGAGTTTCTATTGATTCTACATTTCTGATTATCTTTGTACATCAATGGAAGTTATTTCAGACCAACAGCACTAGTGGCTCAGTGGATAGTCTCAATGGCATCACGAGTGTCAAGTGGCTCCACAACAACCAGCTGCTCTCTTGCGCCGCAGCCCACAGTACAGTACTCATGTGGGACATTCGAATGACTCCCAACATGTCCTCAGCATGCTCGGACTCCTTCGGGTACTTCGGATCCTCGACGAAACGAGTCGGTTTCAGCAGCATATCTGTCAGTCCGTACGAAGACTATTTTGTAGTCTCATGTACCGACTCGAAACTGTACGAGTACAGACTTCTTGGACCTAGGGAGTCAGAGAAGCAATGTAGTATTTACAACAATCCTTCAGGTTGTAGCTATTTCACAAAAACAGACTTGGATCCCTTCGGAAGTTACATAATAGCTGGTTCTTGTGACAAAAAAGCATTTATTTGGCAGCGCGGGCTAAGTGAACCTCTAGCCGAACTGAAGAGCTCCTCGCATCATGAAGAAATGACATGTGTCGCTTGGAATAAGTTCGACAGTCATTGTATATCGACTGCATGTGAGGGAGGTTTGATGTCATTATGGACCAAAGATTTCATGTTGAGCAGTCACTTAACTGAAGGCGAGGTACAGACGGGTGAAATTCAAATATTCAATAATTTTCCAAAGTCTTTGAAAGGCCATCGGACGGATAGTGTTTCAAAATCCCTCTACAGTAGGAAGTTTGGCAAAGTTCAGACTTATAAGAACAGGTTAGTACCTGACTAGTTTTAATATAGCGCCGTTTTTCCAATGGTCTCTAGGTTTATTTTGATGAAATTTTGGTTTATTGAACTAAAGCCATGTTTTGCTCTAGCAGCGTTTATTGTTTACTTTTTGAAGTGAAAAATCTGTTTAGGACAGAAAATTACAAAGTCAATCAGATTTCTGTTTCCCCCTTGAAAAGTTCAAAGACTCTTGATCCTTTCTCGACACCTGCAAAGCCTCAGCCATGCCTTGGTCTTCGGAACTTACCGGACTACGTAAAGTATACGCCGAGAACATCATCGTTATCAATCTTGAAAACTCCATCAACTTGCCCCGTGGTTTCAAGTCGTTCGAACATGGGCTTGACTCCAAGTCCAAGAAAACAGTTCCTGTCCAATTTCAGATCAGCTTTCAAAACTAGTCCTTACTCTTCGCCGATTTCGAGGAGAAGAAAGAAAAATATATCGCCTTCTCCACGAAACATGAAAAGTGCCTTGGCAATTGGATCTAATGGGACAAATTCGGTTTTTGATTTTACGCCGTTGAAGACCAACCTGGCCTTGGCAAATTATCTGTCTCCTATTCCAGAATCTGTTAAGATACAATCAAAAGTTGCTACTGCTAGCATGCAACAAAGTAACTCCACTTCTGCGAAAGAAAATTTGCAAGTTAAAAGAAAACTTGACCAATTTTGATTTAAGTGAGTTTGTGCAATTGTTTGTTAGTGTTATATTGAATTAGAAATCTGAAATTAATTTAATTGAAAATATCGTTCAAAGTATTTCGAAATAACAGAAGCAGATATAGATCATTTTATTGACCTAGCTAGCTACATGGATCATTTTATTACTGTCAATTTAATCGAAAGGTTTCTCACAGTTGCAGCCTTATTTCTAAACGTTTTGTCGAAATATCTGCGCCAGTATACAAAAAAAAGAAAAAAGAGCTGAAAGTTTGGGGTATGATTGATGAGAGTTTAAAAAAATCTAGCCAGCTAAAATCCTGAAAGTTTGATTTAATGTTAGAATAGTTTTTCGTTGTCATTTTCGTATAACATGGTCATGCTCGAATAACTTGGTGTTTAATAGCTCATAGGCAACATAGATTTTGAAATTATCTGACGCAATGTGTCTTGCATATGAGTAACTTTCTGAATTGCAAATCCTATTGTTTTTGTTCCTAATATTTTTTGAAGAAAATGACGGAATGTTTGTGCTCGGGTTGGTTTCTTTCTCCAGTCACCTTTCGACTTTTTAATTAGTACCTTTTGACATTTTTTTGTATATCATTCGAAAGCTATTGTTGTCATGAGCTCAAACTTAAAACGATATTTCACCTGTGATCTTTTTTCGTTATGTAATATGTTTTAAAATTGACAATTTGGGACACTTATCGTGTGGTATATTTCATGCTCGCGTCCAGTCAATTCAGTCGATATGAAATTCAGCCAAAAATACACCGACAAGGCAGCCTCGGACAATTCAGCCGATATGGCAAAAGGTAGAATTTCTTCAATTATTTATTAGTGACCGCTGAAGTCTCGTCAACACTCACCGGCGAGCTTAAACCGATAATTAACTCCAGTTCCGATTTTTTTTTAAATCTAACTGTTTTGATAAACTGGCTTAATTGTCTGCGATTGAATTGTCTTTGTTTTTTTTACTGAATTTCAAATTAATTAAATTGTCTTAAGTCGAGTTTTCTGTGCTCCTTCGTGCTATTAACGCCTAAGCGGAGGATTAATCCGTTTTAAAAATAGTTCCAAATTGAATTGATGCGAGCTATTTAGTCTATTTAAAACATCGCTATAGGCGAAATACATCACTTTGAACTATTTTTTGCCCGTTTGTCAATTACTAATTATAAGCAACTTTAAACGCTGTGCATGTGGCTGGTCTTTACATTGAGCCAATCATATGTGTTGTTGAGTTTAGGTTGAGTTTTATGCAGCTAGTGATTTTTTTTAAAATCGTCGATAACGCTTAGTTAAAATAATCTATCTAAGCACCTATGCATTTTTGAATTGGCGTTTCACATGACACATGTTTAGGAAGTCCCTATGTTGACATAATTAAGCTTTTTCAACGTGTTATTTTTTGCATGTTTAACGAAAGCAATTTTTCACGTTTATGCTATATCGAATATTGTAATGCTTAAAAAAATTCACTTGACTTGTTTACTTAAAACTTATTTAAATAAATTTAAAATTCTCAACCCCATAAGGGGGTGTTGTCAGGATACACTCGAGGGTTGCTTATCTTGCGTCCAAGTATGACTGCTCAAATTTTGTTTGGTTTTTTTTAGAGATATTTCTTTTTTCTATGATTTTTTAAAATTTGTTTTTCAAAAAAACTCAGATATGCAAAAACTAGCCGGAGTTGAAATTCTCAACCGTATAGTTGACTCCTGTCAGGGTACGTTGAGATTTTGCAAATCTGGCGTCCAAGTATGACTTCTCAATTTGCTTGGTTTCCGCGATATGGCGTTTATTATGATTTGTTTCAATTGTTTTTCAGTAGGGTGCTGTCAGAGTATACTCAGATTTTGCAAATATGGCGTCCAAATATGACTGCTCGAATTATTTTGGTTTTCGAGACATGGCGTTTTTATGATTTTTTATTGTTTTTCCGAAAAACTTAGATACAAAAATTAATACAAAAAACTAACCAAACTTGAAATTCTCAGCCCTATGGTGGGTACCTGTCAAGGTTCCCCGCAGTAGTTGCAAATCTGGTGTCCAAGTTTGACCGCTCAAATTTTTTAGGTTTTTGAGATATGGCGTTTTATGTTTTAATTTTTTTCAAAAATATTTAAATATAAAAAAAACTAATGAACTTGAAATTCTCAACTCTATGGTGGGATACTCTGAGGGTTGATTGTCTTCCCTCCAAATATAAATGCTCAAATCTTTCTGGTTTCCGAGTTCTGACGATTTTTATTTTTCAATTTTTTTCTTCAAAAAAGTAGATATAAAAAATAGCCAAGAGAACTTGAAATTCTCAACCCTAAGTCTGGATCTTGCCAGGTATACATCGGCGTTGCAATTCTGGATTTTAAATATGACTGCTCAAATCCTTTTGATTGACGAGATCTGACTATTTTTATGATTTCCCATTTTTTTTTAACTAACCGATCTTGAAAATCTCAATCCTAATGCTGGCGTCCTGTCAGGGTTTATTCAGGTGGCACTGTCAGGGTACAAATATGTTTTCTAAATTTCACTGCTCAGCTTTTTTTCCGCGATGTGGCGTGTTTCTCGTTATTTTTCATAATTTTTACAGAAAAAAACTTAGGTTTAATAACTATTAATAAAAATTGAAATTCTCAACTTTTAGGGTAGCAAATCTGCCCTTTACATTTAAGTGATCAAATCATTGTGGTATTCGAGATATGGCGTTTGTAAGAAATAGAAACCCTTGATGAATGAGTCCAGTTAATCTTCACTTTTGCAATAAATATCGCTGTTTTGGTACATGTCCTGCGCTAGTTGTACTAAAGGAATGAAAAACTTTTATATGGTTAGTTTTTGCTTGTTAACTCAAGCAAATCCTTTTTTTTTATCACCAAAGTTAATTTTTTACCTCGTAATACATATTACTGATCAACAAATTTAGCATAGCACATCAGCTTTTTAGTATAGGCAGTTTAATAGTTTTTTATCAGCTTCATTTGTAAAGACAGCAAGTATGAATGTCGGAAGTGTGAAATCATGAAGCTCTAACCCGAGAGGTCGGTTAATCGAATCCTGAGGAGTGGTTTTTTGAAACTTCGAAGCTCAAACCAATTTTTTTTTCCATTTTAAAGCTCCGTTTTGCCATTCTTTGCTTGTTTGTGAACTGGAGCTTCACTTTTTAGTGTTTTTAAAATCTGCTTCACTTAGCAAAGTTGAATTGTTAGAAAAATGTTGTTCAGCCGGTTGCGGGTGTTCCAAAAGAATGTTAATTTTACTTTTTAATTTGCAAATTTGTTTTTCAACTGAGTTAAACTGGGTAAAAAAAAACATTTACTTTATAATTTGATCGACAAAAAAAGAAATTAATAGATTTTGGCGCTTTTTTTAGGTTTTGGTTTTCGTTTCATAACTATGCCATTATCGAACTTGTCAAAGAGATTCTAATTTTTTGCAGTCAAGTTTCCAATATCAAATTTTCAGTTAAAATTTTTAAGTGTCTCGTATATCATTTAAATAATTTATTTTTCTTTTTTAAGGCAAATTCACTTTATATTCGTTTACGGAATGGATGGCGAACGCTCTCAATTATCATAAGTGCAGGTGGTGCAAAAATAATTCGCAGAGGAACAGAAAAAGACATTGCTCAAGGTGTTGCAAATAGGCATCTATCATCATGTTCTTGAAATTCCAAGCGTCTTAGGTCATATTTAGAATTTAAAATCACCAGCTTTTTTGCTGCGTTGAATCTTTCAACACTTACTGTCTGCTGACTAAGTTAACATTTTTTGATCTAGGACTCCAGGAAGTGTTAGTATAATTTGAAATATTTTCAAATAATCATTGGATTGAAAGTTTCATAGTGTTGCTGATAATGGTTTCAAATTTCATTTGTAATGAAGAATTAGTTGATTATTTTTGCGATTAGCAATGGTAATGTAATCTGGTGCGAGACTTTTTTTCAGAAAAGAAATTTTGCAAACAGAATTCGCTTGTGAGATGTTACGTGCATCATAATATAATCAAATCCAATCGCAGTGTTTGGCGTTTTGCCTAGAGGTAACGCTCATACTTGGGACGACGAAGTTGCTGGGTTCATTTCCGGCTCGTAGCCGATTTTTTAAATTGAAAACTTGCCCGCTTGTCAAAGTTTGATTACCGGTCTATCGTTTATCTGCTCATTTACTGGCTTTCGTTTCAAAGCATAAAGTCGTATATTCATTTAGGCAGTTTTAACACTTTCGAAGCGAGTATATTAGTACGAACCTTCTTTTTTTCGAACATAAGTTCCAAATATTGGTGCCACTTTTGTTGGATACCTTACAGCTTTTTCATAGCATGTCATGTGCTTTGACATTCGAATATTAATTAGCTAACGCAGTTGATCCATTTTTAATTCATCAAATGAACCGAAAAAAGTGATTTGTTTCAAACAATATAACAATAATGAAAACTGGATTTCAGAAATTCTCTAACTCAATATATCTCGCAATTTTTGAAATGCAAAATTTTTGCATAATGTGGCTTTATGCTTTGCGATTGTTTTAATGCCTTCAGTTTGTTATATTCCAAATTATTACTTGCAAAATTGAGTCTTTATATTTCGTGCCACTTTAGCTGAATCGCATTGACAATATATTAGCGTATGTAGCTGCTTTTTTCGTGAATAGTGTTTCTCTTTTGTTAAGCTTGCGTGGCTGAGTGGATAGTGCTGGAGAATCAAAATCTCTTTATTGTAGTAGGTCGCAAATTCGAATTCTACATACACGTAGCTGAGTTTTAGCTAATCCGAGGCTTATTTCTATTTTTTCGTATTTCACTTGTAGAGCTGCTTTTTGGTCGTGTTCTCGCAAGTGTTTCTGAAGCGCAGCTTCGCTTCTGTGTAAATATATACGAAGATCATATTGATTTGTTCCTGTAAACTCTAAATTTACCACCCCTGAGTTAATAATTTTTTTTGTATTTTCCGTTTTTTGTCGCTTTTACGATTTTTTCATCTTTTTTGGTTCGATCACGGGGCGTAATAGATGCGTCAAAACTTTTTATAGCTCGAAGTTTTCGGCTCAAAACGTGTCGCTTAACATACTCCAATCAATTTCAAAAAAGTGTCGCTCGCAATTTTCTTAATTTTTTCAGGTATTGGAAGTGAAAGCTTGTTTAGTGAGATCTTTTATATCGAGTCCACTTACTCACAAGTTATAGGTATTGGCAGCTGATGGTATACTTAATTTTCGCGGTTTGATTTTTGATTTCATTTAGTTCATTTCCTGTGTTAAGCGGAAGGCAAACTCCACTATCGAACAGTGAAAGTGTAAATGTCACGAAAAACGTGATCGATTTCTAATTTCGAAAATGAATTTCATCTATCAGATTTCACAGCCACATAAAAAAATCATCTATTGGTCCAGTTTTGTCGAATGGGCTTAAATTTATCCAAAAAATGTTAATTTTAAATTGTTTTAAAAATTCAATGAGCTTTACGGCTATCTAATTTTGATTTGAATTTCGATGTTAGAGGTTTTTCAAAAAAAAACATCAGTGTTTTTTCGTTCACTTGTTTTTTTTTGTGTCTGCGTTTATTGACTCTTTTCCAACTGCCCGTTTGCTATGTAAGAGGCTGCTGAACAGTGTTTTGCTAATTGGTCTACCCATGCTTCCCATCAGTGTTCTGATCTTAATGTGGCGTGAAATTTTGTGTTCACGTGTTTAGGCTTGCAATTAGCAAGGTATATCAAATTGGAAGATTGACTTTTTCACGTTAACAGCTTGCCTAATAGAATCAACGAAAAATTAGCGCTGATATGCTCATTTTTTGGACAATTTAAATTTAACTATTTGATACTGTTAGTGGTTAAAACTACTAAACGAATGAATGGTTATCGTGATAGCGTACTCTTGATATTGAAGCGCTCTTTGGAACTTAACTTTGAAATTGTTTCTTGAAACGTTCAATTGTCGGTCTGTTGATTGTCTGTTATTGTTTTTCGGCTAGATTTCTACAGCATGGTCATTTCTTCTGGTATATACAAGTTTTACTATAATTGAAAAACGTTTTCATTTGTGCCTCTAGTTGAGCGGTTAATTGAGTTCCAATGATTTTTCTTTTTTGTCAACGTTTCTCTATTTTTTCTTTTAAAAATACAAATTTTTGAAATTTTTTAGGTTTTTTTTTCGAGTCACAAAAAAATCAAAGGAGCCGTACGTCCCAAACTATCTGAACTAATGATCATATCCGATAAAAAATGTTGAGAAAAAGATCGGATTTTCCCACGTTTTCAGAAATGATTTTAAATAAAATAAAGACAGAAATGATTTTGAATAAAATAAAGTTTTGAGCTTTCATGATTTCAAATTGTGATAGAGAAAACATTGATCGTGGTTAGTCTTCAAATGATCGAAGCTTTCGTCAAAAAATATTTATATGTACCTCTTGGCGTAAATTTTTAACCGCAGATGGTTCGAAGCTTCAATTTATTTTTGTCGACTTTAACTTTCACAAGCTATGAATGCAAATCAGAACCTACACGGAATCGTTTGTCTTGGAATTATCCAATGAGCAATTTGCTGATAATCTTTCAAACTAATTGTCTATTTTGCAATGTATTTACAAATTATTTCTCCTTAATTTAGGAACAAATAAGACCAGATATGTCGTTTTGCTGAGAATTTCTGCTAAGTTTATGAAATTTAAAATTAATCGTTTTTTTGGACTTTTTATGACTACTAGGTCATTTTTAGATTGAGGTAATGACACTGAGCAGGAGCGGATCTAGGATTCTCTCGAGGGAGCGGATTTCCAAAGTTTTTCAAAAACTTTGTCGACTGTTTTTCAGGTTGACAAAATCAATTTTCCAAAGCAGTAAAAAAATCCCTGTTGTGGCAAATTTTTCTGAAAAAGTACGGCAAAATTAAAAAAAAACAGGCAAAAAAGGTGTTTTGAAGCTTTTTTTTGGAAAATGTTGACCAAAATAATCGCGTTCTTTCGGCGCGCGCTTCACCCTCAAATTAGTCATTGTTGGCGCCCAAGGGGCCTTTGGAAAAAATTAAGGGTCCGTCAGCCAAAAATGAATATCTCAAAATAGTACAATGACGGGGACCCTGTGGGTCGGCAGGGGTCGAATCCGTGAGGGGGAGGGACGTCCGCCTCCTCTAATCCCGCTTCTGACTGTAAGTAAATTAAAACAAAGATCAATAAATGGGATGTGACTCCTCCCACCTTCTCATCAACTGTAAAATCAGACCAGTTTTGCTCGACCGCCAATTTCGTGAAAATAATTTTTAAAATCTAAATCACGACTGAAAATATTTTAGAATGGAGCATCACAGGATCTCGTACCAGACCATTGCGTGAAAAAATTCCCTGGGCGTAGTTTCTTCCCAGCCCTATGTTTGCCGAATGAATGACGACTAACAGGGCTTTAATATGATACTACGCTAAATCCCATGCGACAACTTTCTTTGAATCACTGAAATTGCGTGTTCTTGGAAAAATTGGTCTGAACAATAGGCTTGACTGTCTGACCGATAATTTAATCAAGTATATTTGACACACCCTTGTGTGCAGCCGTCAGGCACATTTTGACAGAGACTCAACTTGGTCAAAACTAGGTAGTGCTTGCGGCAATAGGATTACCCAAATTTGGTCTCATTTTGTTACTAAACAATTTTTAATACGTATTGTTCCGATTTTTGAAGAAAGTGATAGAATATTTGTGCTCGGGGTGGTTTTTTCCTGACAACCTTTTAACTAGCAGTTTTTTTACAGAATTCGAAATATTGTTGTACTAAGCTCAAATTAAAGATATTTCAGCTGTGATTATTTTTGTAAAGTTATGGGGATTTGAAGATTGCCAATTTAGGACAATTAACTCGTGATATCTTGCTATCTTGATACGAGCAATCTTGTTTTAGATAAGTGCAAAAAAAATGCAAAATTAATTACTTTACATAGCGTGTAGGGGATGGTTTCCGAAAAAAACCAATATCTAAAAAAGTTTTTGAAATTTTATCGTTTTTTTTTTGTAATTTTCATCATTTATTTTATTTTAAATTACTCCATAGAATTTGAAATGCAGTCTGAATATTCAGGGTTTTGCCCTGATAAAAGCAGTCTTTTTAGAATTTTGAAATCAATGGTTATTATTTTGACCACCGAAGGAGGGAATTTTAGATGCGGCTGCTTTGTTTGACGCGAATCAAGTTAACACAAATTAAGCCAAATGGGATTGAGTGATCAATTGTATTGAAATTCTTTCAGTCAAGATTTGGACTGTGAATAATTTGATCAATTTAAGGCAAATAGTCACTAGCAGTTACTTCACGACTTCTTTGCTAAAACAAATTTTGTTTGAAAATCTGATTAACACAAAAAAATGACAATGAGTGCAATGTCAATGAATGCTTACGAATTGTCCAATTTTGAAATTGCTTCATATTTATTGACCTTGCTATAACAAAGGGTATTGCTATCGGGCACTAGGCTTTTTTCCCGTAAATAACTTTGTTCCCAGGACTCATCTCCTGGGCTCATTCATAGACTGGGCATTTTAAATATCCGGCCTTATTGCGCAAGCAATTAGCAAGCATTAGCAATTATAGACTTTTATGTTCCGGAATATAGACTTTTTTCGGGCTAACAACTTGTTTAACAGAATCACTCGAATCACTTTTGTCTTCGTTCATAATGAAACCAATTTTCTATGCGTTCCCAGCCAATTTAGACTGCAGGTAACGAATATGCCTGGACGGCAAAATTCGTGGGTTCGAATCACATTAGGTCATGTTTTTTTTTCAAACAACGGAAATTAATAAATTTATCGGCCAATTATTTGTGTGCTAGTTGTAGGCTCAGTTGTCACTGTCACATCTTGGAAGAGTTTTTTTTGCTGCGGGCATTTTTTTAATGTTGCTTTTATGGCCTAACTTTGGGTCGTTTCAAGGGAAACACAGTTTTTACACTCCTCTCCGCACTTTTCAAGTTGGTTCTGTAATAACCAATCGGTATGTTGAAACTTATGTTTTTTTTTTCATTATGGAAAGATATTTCCAAGTCCAAGGAAATTTTTTTAGTTTCTCTCAAACTTCTGATGGTTTTCAAAAAAGCTGCATCAATTGAAAGACCGCCTTCTCCCCTGTGTGCTTGCTGACTCTCCTAGAGGCTCTTTTTACTTGACCCCTCTGACTACAGCCTTCGAAAAAATCTGTGGGTGAATATTTGACCCATATTTTTGATTTTTTTGTTCTCTCGAAAACCACCTCTCAAATCTGAGTTTTTGGTTTCAATGAATAGAACGGTTATTAAAAGATTCCTGTATAAGCGGCTGCGCATAAAATTTTCAACATCAAGTTATGCCCCTCGGAATAGTCAAATTTTTTTATTTTGACCGTTTTTTGAATCTTTTTGACTTTTCTCGAAAACTTAACTCTCAAATCTGATATTGTCGGTTCAATGGAGTTAACAGGCAGTGGTTAGCTCCTCTGTATTAGCGGCTACTCACGAAGTTTTTTTACAGAAGAAAGGTATCGGTAAAGTTTTTGACTGTTTTTTAAACTTATTGAAAACTCTCGAAAACTACCCTGCGATGTGTGAGATTTTGGGTCCAATTCAAAGAACAAGTTGTGGGAAGCGCGTTTGCTTATGTGACTTTTATAAAAATTTTCTGAAACTAAGCTTTGATTTTTAGACCGTTTTTTAGACCGATTTTTCTCGAGAACTACCATAACAAATCTGAGATTTTGCGTTCAATCGAAATAACGGGTTGCGTGAATGCCTTCTTCATCAGCGGCTACGCCCTGTTTTTTGCCCAAAAAGCTATGATTTTTTTCAATATCAAAAAATTGTTGACCGTTTTTTGTTTTTTTTTCCTCGCTAACTATCCTGCCAACTGATATCTTAGTTTGGTTCGACTCAACAGATTGTTGGAAGCTTATTTTTTCAATTTGCTTACCCCTGATTCTTTAAGAACCAAGTTATGGCCTTCAAAAAAGTGGAAGTTGTGAAACTTTGAACGTTTTTGGATATTTTTCAACTTTACTGGCATTTTTCGTGCCGCATCTGTATAACAAATTTATTCAATACCTAACACGTAGCTTCAGCCGGGCCCCTGGTTGTTTTTATCCAGACTTACGAAATTTTTGGTTCACCTAGTTTTTTTTTAAATTTTAAAAAAAATTGTCGACCTAGATTTTTTTATGTTTGTTTTGTATGGCAAGTGGTGCAAAGGTCCGCTTTGCCTCTGTGTCGAAACTTGCGTTTTATGTTGGTTGTACTTTTACCAACTCGATTTCTTTAAATCTCATTTTTGTTTAGTTTTTTTTACTTCTTTCCTTTTAGTATGTTTTGGTTTATTTTATATCGACTTAGTGGCCTCTGTTTGCGTCATTTGGTGACCGAAAAAGTTTTTTGTGTGCGTTCGTGTGTTCTGAGGGGAAGGGGGTTGGGACTAGCGGAATCCGTAGGAGATAAAGTACTGGATAGCGATGGCAACTAAGAAAGAGAACAAAACGAAGCTACCCCACAAAATCCCGCAGACGATGGCGTGGGGCGTAGCTGCTACAAAAGCAGCTGGGGATGGGGGACATGAAATTTTTAAATAATCTTAGTTTTTTGAAATTTTTTCTACAAGAAGGGTTTTGCTCAGGTACTTTCAGCTTTGTTACCGATTGGTAATTATATATTCAAAAAACCATCTGGCGTAGGGGTAGAACAACTGCTTGTTATGGCAAAGGTTTGTCCTTCGAATCTGGTCGGGACCTTTTTTTCTGCAACTAAACAAGTTTTTGTGCTTTTTCGGACTATCGCCCATATGTTTGTTTTTGCCAGCTTTGTTACCTTGGTTCGGCTGTTTTTGAAGGTTGAGCTTTCTTCCAAGTTGCTGTAATGACAATGTTTGAGTACAAAGCTCGGGATTTCGGTTGCAGTCGAGACCTGATTTTTTGCAATTTGAAATTTTTCGACTAGCTTAAGTTATCGTCTGTCTGCTGATTTTTTTTTTCGGCTTAGTTCCGCAGAATGGACTTGGTAAAATGGCTTCTTTCTGGTTCCTTGTTTTGTTTCTAATGATGCAGGTAACTTTCTTCCAGATATTTTGGTCTTCTGTTGCATTTTTCATAATTTTTTTTCAATTAAAAAAAAATTATTTGATTTTCATCATAATCATTCATTTTTGTGACGCAAGTGGTCTAAAGCTCAGCTTTGCCTTTGTGTCGAAGTTTGGCCTGCGTTTTTGAGTAGTTTTCTGAATGCGTTTTTGCCGCTGTTATTAATTAAACTTACTATTTGTGACCTGTGAAAAGTCAATAATGAACTCGAATTCAGTCTAGATAGTATCTATAAGCATAGCTATTGGAAATTAAATGTTTTTTTTTGTTCTAGATTGAGTTGGCTCAATCATGACGGGAAGAGAAATTATAACTCTGCAAGTTGGCTCCTTTGCGAACCACATCGGAACGCACTGGTGGAATCTACACGAGTCTAACTGCTATAGTGAAGATGCTCCAAGAGGAATTTTCAACTACGACATTCTTTTTCAACGGGGTGAAAACTGGAAACGGGAGGTCACTTTCACCCCTCGTTTGTTGCTCATAGATGGCAAGGGGGCGCTAGGACCGACTGGTGCAGATTATTTTGAAAATCTCTACAACAATGAGACTTCAAGTGGATTATCTGTGGAAAAACTTAGACGCAGTCTGAACTGGGATGGACCCGTTGACGTGGTCTCGCAATATGGCGATGTTCAGGTGAATCAAAGAAATGATTTTCTGAAGGCTTTGAATGAAGAGGAAGACGAATTTGAAACTGAAAATAGCGAAGACATAGACGTTTCTTGTGTTGCGTCATCATCTAAATCTCCTCGGGTCGAAGTATTGGGCAATTCTAAATCGAAAAAAGGAAAAGAAATGCCTTCAAAATCTTTTAGAGAACAATATTTTGATCTTGATGATAAGATAACGAATTGGACTGATTACTTAAAGCCAATTTTGCATCCGAAAAGTCTAACAACAGTTAAAGAACATACAAACCAACAAAGCATTTTGAACTGCAATGATGCTGCGCAGAATAAAACGCCAGGATTTGAGAGTGGGTCGGAAATATTTTCATCATATTGGGAAGACTTAGAGCAGAATTTGTTCTACTTGCTTGAAAAATGTGACAGTGTACAAGGGTTCCAAGTGCTGTCAGATGTCTATGACGGTACTTTCGGTGGGATTTCTTCAAGTTTAATTGAGAGTTTTCGAGATGAAATGCCGAAGAAGTCAATCTTCACCATTGCATGTTGTGAGCAACCGACTGATGATTCTGCAGTAAAAGAGTGTTTCAAGTCGAACAGAGGAACTCATATTGTGAATTGTGTGTCTGCGATTTCTTCTTTCCTCGCGAATTCTGCTTGTGTTCTTCCATTGTCTCTGCAATATGATTGGTTCCCGAAGAACCTCGGAGTAGCGAAACGCGAGTTCAGATGTTTTGACATAAAAGGGAAATGTTTCCACCAGAGCGCAGTGCTATCTGGTAGTTTGCATGCCGCTTTGGCGCCTTCTTATTGTTTTGGTGATCGATTTGTGCCGCTGTCCGATTACTGCAATTTATTAGGCGAGTATTTGATGATATCAATGCAGTTTAGAGAAGTGATTTTTTTCGCGATCACAGCTAAGATATTTGGAATTTTTCTAGTTATTTCGTTTTATTGTATCGATTAGCAAAAAACGGTTCAAGTTAAATATAGTATAGTGAAGTGTTTCGCTTTCGTGTATTTTGTTCAACCTAAACTTAGTAGGATTTTTTCGTTTTAGCCTTTAATGGAAGAAAGACTATAGTCCAGAACATCGACGTCGGATACCCAAATCAACTCAATTCCTTGAAGTTTGACTCACTTTCACCCATCGGAAAAAAATTGGTTCCAGACAATCCGGGTGACCTCGGCCTGGTATCGACCTTCTGTGGACGTTTTCGAAATGGTACCAGCTTGGAATCAATTAAAGAACAATTAAAACTGTGCTTTAAACCCTACTCTTGCCAAGCATTCCACGTTAATTCCCCGATTTTAATTGAGTCTCCCTTTCCATCGAAAATATTCGACTCAGAAGACAATAAAACCACAGGAAGGAGAAATATTGAAATGTTTACTAATTTGGCTAACGGATCGAACGCAAGAGACATGCTAGCAAGTTTAGTGGACGAGAAAGAAGTTTTGAAATCGTTGCAAGTAAGAAGTGCATTGAAGAATTTGCAAATGGACTCTGATCTTTTCAAAGAGAGAGTTGAAGATATCCTTACGGAAGTGGACAGATACAGTTGAAGTATTGCAGAAATTAGGGAAGTACTGGGCGAAGTGAGTCGATCTGTTTCGAATGTATCCACTAGACACATCTCTGGAGCGCGAGTTAGTGTATTGTGGAAACTTCCGATGGAAGCGGTCTCTGAAATTTTGGTGCCAAGTCATTCATTGAGTTGCTCGGATATTTTGACATCAATTAAAACTTTTCAAAATGCTTGTTTCATTTTGATGTTTCCAGCAACAGAATGCATCTAATTCTATTTCAGGCGAATACTGAGAGAGCAATATACCTTAAAGGTTAAAGTTCTGGTCACCTTAAAATGTGTCCATCAATTTAAAACTTAGATTTAGTATTTCAACTATAGATTGGGCGCTGGACAAGTGTTTCAGTTAAATAAAATTGTAAAATAATCAGACAACGCTGAAACACCGATGTTTTCAAATAGTTTCACAACAGTTTTGGAAACACCGATGTTTTTAAATAGTTTTACAACAGTTTTGGAAACACTGATGTTTTTAAATAGTTTCACAACAGTTTTGGAAACACCGATGTTTTTAAATAGTTTCACAACAGATTTGGAAACACCGATGTTTTTAAATAGTTTCACAACAGTTTTGGAAACACCGGTGTTTTTCTGTAAGAGAACAAAGAGATTGAAGGAAATGGCTAGTTAAGAGAGCCAGTTGTGCTCTCAACATGTACCCGCTAGCTGAGGGAATAACAAATAGGATTCCAGACATCAAGACTACGGGACTTCAGGTCGAGTTGTAAAAAAGAGACTTCAGACAGAAAAATATAATTAATAATTGAAAGCGAGACCATAGACTTAAAACTTATTTTATGGGTCTAGGACAAGACAACAGGTTGATGGCACTTCATGTTAAGGGTTCGGTTACTATTTCTTATTACACTTGCGAGATTAAGTGTCTTGTAATTGGTTTCTAAACTTTTCCCCCGTAGACAAATGTTATGTATGAAAATGAAACAAAAACTAACCGGGAAAAATAAATCACCGTACTTTCCTTTGTCGGGTTATCTTTTTTTTCGGCTTACTTGCCAAATTGGGGAATCAGCTTGTGCTGCTGCCATTTTTCATCGTAGATGCAAGTGTTTTTGTTTCATTACTGTAATTTGTAAAATTAATAGCCCTGACATTGTATCTTTTCCTTGGGTTTTTCTCGCTTAAAATATTATTTGTCCCCAATGGTTTCGCCTTACTTTTTATCGGCTTAGTTACTTAGTTTTTGTAGCTTCAAAGGCAAAAGTGATTTCAAAATTTAAAAAAATTTAATTGTTTGCATAATATATGTTTTTTATGACCACAATTTTCTATGGTATTTTTTTGTTTTCAGCTCAACGGGCGTGTGTCCACTTTTTGTGGACTTAGTGGTCGTTCGGTAAATACTAAAAGCTTATTTAATACTTGGTTGTTTTTTTTCGACAGTTTTTCTGAGATTTTTTTCACTTTTCACAAAAAAAAAGAATTCGATTTTGTTGTTACTGTCTCATTTGCTATTCACTAGCTTGCAATGCTGCGCTTGCGTTGTATTGCAAGTGATACGAAGCTCGGCGTTGTCTCTGTTTAGTTTTTTGTGCTGATTACAAAATGTATTGTGTTTAACTATTTGTCGATCACTAAAATTTGACTGAAAGTTTTTCTTAGCTCTCTAAATGAATCAGTTTTTGAATTGAATAAATTATAAACCTACTCCTGCTAAATTTAAAATCCTAATTTCAAACGTACTACAACATTTTTTTTCTCAAATTTGGGCAAATTGATAATTATATTTGCGAGAATAACTGTCTTGTAATCGGGAGCTAGACTTTTTCCCGTAAACAACATTTCTTGCGTATTATTAAAGAAATAGCGCGGAGAGTTGCTTTATTAGTTAGCCTCATTAACTTGGAGACTTTTTCCCGCTTGTGCCGCGGTTGCCTTTGTGTCTTAAGAACGGGTTCGAGTTGCGGTAGAAATGCGTTTTTTTTTTCACTATGATTTAAATTGATTTTTTTCCGGGAAAAATTGAACTATCGGATTTTCGTTTGTCTGCTTATATTTTGTCCTCTTAGTTGTCAGATCGGGGGATTTAATCGTGTTTTCAGTAATTTTCATCGTAGAGGCGAGTGTTCTTGATTTACTTCTACAATTTGCAAAATTAATGGCCCTGACGCTGTATGTTTTCTTTTGTTTTCCTTTTCAGTTTTTTTTTCGCTAAAAATTGCTTTATCGTCTTAACTGGTTCTGGGTTATGTTTTATGGACTTAGTCATCTGAATTTGTGTTGCTTCATGAGCAATAAATGGTTGACTATATGTTTACTGAGAAATAAAGGAAGTTTGTTTTTTAAGATTTCAAAGTTTAAAACCTAATTCTTCAGTTTTTTGTGACAAGTTTCTGATGGCTTTTTTTGTTTTCGGCTCAATGGGCGTCTCATCACTTATTGTCGGGTTAGTGGCTGTTTGATAATTATGGTGCTCGTTTTTTCTGCTGTTTCACTGAAATAATTTCATTTTCCAATTTTTTTGTTTTTCGATTTGGTTATTTCTGTCTCATTCTTCTTTGCCAGCTTGCAATTCTGCGCTTGGTTTTTATCGCTTGCTTCGCCTCTGCGTACGAATGTGATTTATGTTTGAAATCTATCAGTTTTTTGTTTAAATCGGGGACTACAAAATCATTCCAAATTGAATCGATGCAAGCTAATTGTTTTTTTTTAAATTCATAATTTGAACAGCCTAACATTTGTATTTTGTCAATATTTTATATAGCAAAAACAGTTCGAGACCAATTAATTGGCAGTCGGAACATTCAGGGTTTTGCCCTGATACGAGCAGTCTTGTTTTATTTTGATACGGTTGAACTGTTTAGGTATACCTCAGGGAAAACCGATAAAGATAGAAAGGGTAAAAATATTCAATGTGTTTTTCTTGCCCGGGATCTTGAAAGTTTCCAGGTAATATTCCATGCAACGTCGCCAATGATAATCACTAGTCTAAATGCAAATTGTTAGCTAATTTTAAACCAGGTGCAATATGAATTTGAACAAACATTGAAACAGTCTGGTAGCATCCGAACTATTTTCAACATCAGATATCTGATTAATATTTTTCTGATATCTGTAACTATTTCTCCTTCTTTTGCAATGGGGATAATCATTTGTTACTATTCGTATATGTTTTGTAAAAAGTTTGTATATGCTTAACCGTTATGTGCCATATGAGAGGGATGCAAACTCTGATAGCTATACCAAATGAAAAAGACTCACGTATTTAATTAAAACAAGTTCAAGAAACGATTACAATAGATGTTCCAATAAAAATGATTGAATTAAAAAAATAAAAAACGGGATAAATTTGAAAAAAAAATTTTTTTCTTTTTCTCGCTCCCACTTTTCTTCTTGTTCCAATTTTCCGGGTTTTATTCAGACTAATTTTAGAAAAATTGACTAGGTATTGACATCAATCCGGAAATCTTGTGATTGCCAATCAAATATTCTTGCACTTGATTAAAGTGCGGCTTTTACTGCTGGAATAATACTTAAATAGCTTGTTTCGATACTAGATTTATTTATACGTGGCAATTTATTTGTGCTCATAATTGTTGCAAAATGAATTGAACCAAGCTAAGTGGTCTTAATACTTCTATAAACGACTCAAATTTTAAATTGATACTATCAGCCTAAATTTCATCGTGTGTCAATATTTCAGTTACCAAATACTATCCTAGACCATTTGAAGGGCAGTCTAAACATTCAGGGTTTTGCCTTGTTACGAGACGTTTTTGTTCTCAGTTTCACCATTTTTAGGGAAATAAGGGATGTTGAAAAATGTTTTTGGGAATCGGGAATTAGACTTTTTTCTCCCGTAAAAATGTTTTCTCACAAATCTTTTTTGCTTTCTTATTGGAGGTTCGTTCCCAATTGGCCTAAAAGTAACACCATCGCCCTTATACCATAGGGTCAGGGGTTCGAGTCGCGGTCGCATCATGTGTATGAAACTGAAACTCTTCTTCGGTGAAAATTGAATCGTCAGACTTTCGTTCATCTGCTCAAGTTTTGTCAGCTTAGTTGCCATATCACGTGTTTTGCTTGTGCTGTGAACAACTTTTATTTCTGTTGTAAATGTCTGTTTTGTTCTGTAGTTTCAGGGTTTTCCCGGCTCAAATCTGTTTTTTTTTTCCAGCTCAAATGGTGTCTGCTCAATGATTTTCGGCTTTGTTGCCACTTGACTGATTTTGCTTGTGCTGTAAGCAATTTTCATTGTAGTTTAAAGTGCAGGTTTTGTTCATTGTAGTTTCAGGGGGGCATGAAAAAATTTTATACATTTTTTTTGCCCTAACTTGTGTCTGCTCAAATTTTGCCAGCTTAGTTGCCTTATCACGGATTTTTCTTGTAATGTAAGCAAATTTTATTGAAGTTGCAAATGCAAGTCTTTTTCAATGTAGTTTCAGGGCAGAGTAGCAGCTTTTTATTCGTATTATTAAATTATTATTTTTTGTTATTATTTTTATTTGTGTTATTAAATTTTTTATTCGTTTTATTGAATTATTCTTTTATCACTATTTTTTACTTATTAATTTTTTTCTTGAATTTCTTAAATTATTTTTTTTCGGCTCCACTTTTGTCTGCTCAAAGATTGTCAGGTTTGATTCCTCTTCGTAAGTTTGTGTTGTTGCTAATTTACTATTCAAATGTCTGGCATGTTTGCCTAAAATTAACTTCTGTTGAGACTTACCAAAATTTATCTTGGTAGACCTTGTTTTTTTTCAACATTTTTCTAGTTATGTTTTGATGTTTGTGTTATATCGCAAGTGATGCGAAGCTCCGCTTCGCCTGTTTTAAACTTACGATTTTCTATGTAGCAAAGTTCAGTAAATAATTTGTTCATTTCAAAAACCGATTTGTTCGAACAACTAAAAGAATCTTTAGTGAACTTTTAGTGACAGACAAATTTAAGTACACGAAATTTTTCTTAATAACCCAAAAAGATAATATTTTATTGATTTTAACCCTTAAGCTTGAGGTACTATCAGCATTTTCTTAGACCCAACAAATAGACCTGAGTCCACAAAATAGTGGTATCAGCCTTCACTGCATCCGTTATGTTCTCTCTCTAGTAACCGTTTTACAGCTAGTGCTGAGAGCTCAGGAAATAAGGCGGGCGACTCTTTATCTATATAATGTACTTCGAAATTTAATTGATAGTTGTTTGGTTACCCAAAAAATTTAAAGACGATCAAAATGCAAATAGATTGCTGAAGTTTTAAATTGTTGGACTACTTACTTCTAACTGATATATGCGCGCGTTGTCTTTTTTTTATTTACCTCGGCCCCCTGGTGCGCAACTGACGATAGAATCTTACTTCTTTCAGCGAGGTAAAGGTCTTAAACAATCCGACTCGAATTAATTATTTTTTGCGGTTTTTGTGGTTTTTAGCCCCGAAAGCGCGCGTCCGACATGCTCAAACCAAGCCTCAGAAACGTCACAACTTTGGTCGGACGAAGCCTCAAGTCTTTTGGGGTTAAAAGAGTGGTGTTCTGGGAAAAGTTAAAAAGATGAGGAGTGGCAGGGGAAGGACAGTATGAGCAATGAGCAGTTTGGGGAGACGTTGGGGTCAATTCGATTGAGGTACGTATTCAAGAAAGGGCTGTGCCGGGATCCCAACTGAGAAAGGGTTCTCTTAGTGAAACGAGGGAGGGATTCTTCGGCAGTGGACATATCAGGTGGTTTGAGGGGCAGAATGTGTGCATCTGATATGGCCTGGCTAACTCTGTAGGTGTGTATTTGGTTGTGAAGCAATTTGAAATTATTGAAGATGAAAGACTTTCCTTCACAGAATTTTTGAAAGGCGTAAGAGTAATAAGTTTGAATGTGATAGTGTCAATTGCAATTCATTTTAGTCAAGCAACGAAAGTCAGATATTCCGTGCGGTTTTGGGATGATGGAGATGAAAAATAGCGGATGTGATGGAACGAAGATTTTGAGGGCAAACTGCGACGCCAGTAGATAGTGGTAGTGGTTCATGTTCAAAAGCTTGATTTAAGATGTTCAGAAGCTTATTAAGATCTAGCGGAGAGCAGCATTTTGAATTGTTCGCAGTTTGTTAAAAGATGTTTTACTGACAGCGTGGGAGCAGACAGGGCTCGCTTAATCTTTGGTCTTATCAAAGCTATAAAGTAACCAGTAAAGTTTCATTGGACTCGCCAAAAGAAGTTTCGGATAGAGCCTTCAAGATCGATATCCTGCGCGCGGTTTTTTGCGGCTTTTGGCTCGCAGTGTTCTGCGAAATTTAGGGACGGGTCGAAGAAGACAGCAAGCAATTTGGGGTGCTTCTCGAGAGTCAATGTAGCGTTATTCATTTCCGCATTCGGGTCAGTGTTAAAGTATTTGTTAAAAAAGAAAAGGCCGGCCGAAGCTCAAAATGAAAAATTACGGGACCTTTAGTTAAAAAATTTTGTGGACTCAAATAGATAACCGAATAAGATTGATGATGCCGTTAAAATTTTGCTGGACTGGGCCAAATTTTTTGAGCCTTCGAGGCTTAGCTTAAAGGATTTTCTCTTAGTTGCTCGCTGAGCTTTATCACTAGTGTGGGTTTTCAAATTTGTAAACTGAAAGCGTTTGCAATGTCAACCGGCCGAGAAAATTTTTTATCATTCAAATTGATTGGGTGGGTTCCTATCAGCCTTGCTGCCATTTAATGACTGGACCACTTTCCAGATCTTACTGGACGACATATGGCATATGAAAGTCTAGAGAAATTCTGGCCATTTATTTTCTTGTTTTTTTTAGAAGTTTTGGCGATGATCTTTTTGCTTAAAACATGGAAAAAGTGTCAGATGGAGGGTCGGATGGATAAAAAATCTTATCTAATTTGATCTCTTTGTTGAGCAAGTTTCTTTGTTTCTTTTTCAAGGTTTGGAATAAAGAAACGATGCCAGCCAGCGGGATTATAGCGATATGCTGCAGCAAGTATCTTGACACGAAATGTCCGTTTCGCGGCGTTTACATTGTGCTGCAATGATGTCTTTGCAAGGACCTGAATTTCATTGGTAAAACTTTCCCGGTCTGCCTTTTGAAATTAATCTAAGGTTTATGGCGAGTGAATGGTATATATCATGCACTTGGAAAGATAATAAAATTGGGAGATTGTCTGAGCCTAGCTTTAAAAGAGCTTGCCATGAAAGATCTGATAAGGAGATATATCCCAGGGAAATATCTGGGGATGATGCTGAGGTGTTACTGTCGTATGGGATTCTAGTCTGATGATGCTCGTTTAGTGGAGTAAAGATAGATTCACATATTTGGCTCCTAGTCTGGTCCTTTCACGTTTGTCTTTCGGGATATTGGAGTACCAAAGAGAGGAGTTGGCTTTTGCGTCACCAATAACGATACTGTTTTCATCAGATAAGAAAGCTATAAAGTATGTGAGGCAGCTAGAGCGGGCAGGGATGTAGAAATTTGTGATTCGAAGATTTAGTTTCTGGTCTACTTGTACGCATTGCGCCTCCAACATTCGTTCTTCCACCATTTCTGCTTCCTCGTATTAGGGGAATTTTGAATGGTAGCAAGGAGTTCTCTTTAAGACTATTTGATTTCCTTAAAGTTCAATTCAATTTGTTATGCTATATGGAAGTAAAAAATGTTCTCCAATCGCGAAAATTTAAATGGCTTAAGAAACGCAAATTACTTCTAGTTTCAAAATTGGACTTAAATTTTTAGATTTCACTGATTTCGCAGGGGATTAAAAAATCATGCCATTTTTTTATTATTTGTTATTTTAATGAAAAATGTATCAATCTTAAACGGTGTGTAAAAAGATAAGGGTTGTAGTCTGATATATTATTTCTGCGAAATTCGAAAATTGAACAATCTATAAAATGGTCAATCCTTTTTTTTCGGTAGTACTTGAGTTAATTGGCATTTTTCCACCAACTCTTATTCAGAGGAGCTGATATCTTCTCTTTTTAAACACTGCGACCATGACATGTAAACTTTGTTCAACGAAAATTTGATTGTAGATCATGCGTTTTCTCCCGCTTTTTTCGAAATTATAATATTTCGGATTTGGAGTTCAGAGGGAGCGACGCCTTGAACCGCCTATTGGAGCCAATGGCAGTTCAAACACACTTCGTTGGCCCTTTGATGTGTCGGCGGATGGAGCAAGCAAAGAGTATGATCTATAAAAGGGACCAAAAAGAGGAAGTAGATGTCTTTTTTGGGAAGGCAACAACTGCACAGGAGACGCGGAATGACGAATTTTTTTACTGGCGTCCCGTTTGTACTTGTACTTCTATCTCTGGTCTTCAAACATTAACTTATTATCGCCAAAATATTCAATACCACAACCGCCGCTTTGAATTTTTTTCCTGCTCTGTTCAATTCTGTTTGTTCATTGGCTCAGTTCAATGTTAGTCCTCCTGTAGTAGTGATATCCTGAAAACATATTCTTTTCTCGGATTTCGCTTTTGTTCAAATAAGATCAGAAGGAAAGAACAGACGATTTGATATCAAAAGCGGCGGAGAAGAAAGCGCTTTAGAAGTATGAGAGTAGACTTGAGAGAGCGAGAGAGAGCAAAGGGGGTAGAGAACAGAGCAAAATGAGAGAGAGAAGAGAAGAGAGGGAAGGCAGGCAGACAAGGACGGCGACTGATGCTATTACTGCTTTTAAAGCACCGTGACCACATTAGATCTATTCCGGCTATCCAGATTAGATCTATCTATATCCCCATCAGTGGAAACACAGAGAGGGGAGGGGGTACATGTGGGGGATGAAGTGTATGGGAACAAAGCGGAAGGGAATAAAGAACAAACACCACTAATAATTCATGCGCTGCTGCTTGTCTCTCTTTCTTGCCAGAAGAGACTGCCTCCTCTCTCATTCCCTTTGTTGTTCATACCTGCCCTCCCCACTTCCCCTCACCTAGCAACTTAGCCGATGAACGGAACAGCATAAAACCATTTCAGTGTAAAATATTCAAATAATAGGAATAAATCAAATAGTAACTTGAAATGTGTGGATTTTTGTTTTTGACAAATAGTCATATAGCCACACCTCGCATTATGGTTTTAGCTCCAACCACGCCGTGGGGAAGAGGTTTTGATTCGTACTTGTTTTTATACGCAAATCTAGGCACTAAAAATAAGCGAAAAGGCGTCCAACAGCGTAGTGAATGGAGGGCATTGGATGTCGCCCCCCGTTCTGGTTGCCATGTCATTTTACCCAACCCCCGCCTCCCTGAAAAATTCCTCCGTACCCTACTGAAGGTTTCGAAAATATATCATAATGCAGCAGCTTCAGTCGTTATGTGATTCAATCTGCAAACCGTGCGATTTTTTTGTTCGCCAGTTAAGTCCGAATCACCAGTTCAGCCGGCTTAAGTAAGTAAGGAGACTTAGTTTTTATTGTAAAGCTATAAGGAAGAAGATGTTAGAACTTCACGCCATCTTGCCCAAAATGATGGCTAAATGAGAAGAAAAAAGCTCGGTTTAATTTTTTGATATAAATTTTCGACCAAATAGCTGCTATTAGAACATTGTGCTGCTTGCGCAGCATCTCTTTTCTTCAGCTAAGCTGAGCGGCTTTTTTTAGTTTCTGAGGGGTGGTAGTGGTTCAACACCTTGTTTTGACGTAGAACGAAACAAGACTGCTCGTATATCAGGGCAAAGCCCTGATTGTTCCGACTGTCCCTTAATTCATATCGAATAGTTTTTGGGAAAAGAAAATATTGAAAACAAAAAATTTTGGAAAATATCTAAGTATAAAAATTTGAGTCGTACGAAATTAATAAGACAGATTAGCTAGCCTCAATTCAATTTGGAACGATTGTGTTGAGTGGGATTACTTGTCGCGCATAATTTAGTTCAGAGCATGGCTAATTTGGCATTTTTCAAACTCTCAGAACTTTACAAAAAATAATTGGAGGTAAAATATATATTTTTTAAAATATGAACTCAAGAAGTCGATCTTCAATGGGGTATAAAAATTTTTGTTGAAAACCATTATTTTGATTGGCGAAAATTGACCCACATATTTTGAATTTCGTATAAGTAGCGTATAATTGGATAACTTATCAAAAAGTTATCTAAAATACAGCAACCGGTCAAGGCTTATCTTTTAGGATTGATTTTACTGCTCGATTATATTTTTGCCGGGTATAAACACAGATTGCTGTTAGAAGAACACTTTGTCAGACATCAAAAAAAGCGAGGTTTACCTCCAGATTATGATAAGTTTTGGCTATTAAGATATTAAGAGTCGATGAACGTCATTAGAGTCGATGGTTCATACTGTTATATACGTCGTGATGATTTTGTTTATTTTTTCAGTAAATGTCTTAAAATTAGCTCAGGCTGAAATTTACTTTTCGCGGTATGACTTTTGATTTCTTTTTAGGTTCAGTTTATTTCTTTTGTTAAAATGAAGGCAAACTCCAGTATCGAGCAGCGAAAGTTTAAAGATTACGTTTAAAGTACAAAATATTATACTTCGCATCTATTAATACACTATTTGGATAAATTAGCGTGCTTGAATTTAAGTGGGAATGATTTCTTAGGCGGACTTAATACCCTTAAAGGGCATTTGCTACGCGTTAATTGCACCACCGAGCGTAGTGTATTAGTATGACTCTACTTTTTTTCCAACCCAACTCGCAAATACAAAAGCTCATTTAGTAGCACTGTTGCTATAGTCAAGATTTGCAGCATTTAAAATAACATAGCTTCTGTTTCTCGCATTTTTTACTTATTTCAATCGTTCTTTCGAGACTAAAAGAGCAGGAAATTCAGACAAAAAATGCAAAATTATTTCTTTTCTATAATTTCTTTTTCGATCTTCTTTCCTTATTTGGTCAGAAAATTCATTACCTGTTCAGAACCCGGCTAGCTTTGTTAAGTTTGAGCTCAGAGGATCAATAGTCTCAAAATAGTGTTTAAAAAAAGACGAAAATGGTCTGAAAAATCACCCCAAGCATGAATTTTTCGTCGCTTGCAAAAAAAAACGTGCAATAAGGCGTGAAATGTATTACTTTGTATTATACGCTGTTTATATGGTGGAGATAAAGGTTAAGTTTAAGCGATGTTTTTGGCCTGGATTTTGTTGAGACCCCTCGGAACATTCAGGGCTTCAATAGAAAAAAAACATTTGGAGAACTTACTGGGGTTTGCTCTGATCAGACCAGACCTATCATGTTTCTTAGTCATACAGTTAACTCGCTGCATTGCTTGATCACATACTTTTCGTGACATTTGGAATCGGTTCCGTGATACTGACAGGCTGTACTACCAGTTAAGCGAATAGCATAAAACTGGAATGCCTAAGACGACTAAAAATGTATTTTTTTGCGTTGCTTTTGAGTTAAGCTCAATTTCTGTGCGTCTGATTTCTTAATTTATGAGATCGGATCGGAGCATGGTACCTAGTTAAAAAAGTGGCGCACCGATCTCAGTGATCAAAACAACGATACCAAAACAAAGAAACTTCATCAATCAACTTTGTAAACTTCTTTTAAAAAAGTGAGAATAATTTAAGTAGATTCAAAAATTAAGCTATTCGACACCAAAAAAAAAGAACTTCGGCAATCAACTTTGTAAACTTCTTTTAAAAAAGTGAGAATAGCTTAAGTAGATTCAAAAGTTAAGCTATTCGACACCAAAAAAAGAACTTCGGCAATCAACTTTGTAAACTTCTTTTAAAAAAGTGAGAATAGCTTAAGTAGATTCAAAAGTTAAGCTGTTCGACACCAAAAAAAAGAAACTTCGGCAATCAACTTTGTAAACTTCTTTTTAAAAAGTGCGAATAGCTTAACTAGATTCAAGATCAAGTTTTGGACCGAGTAACCTAGCACAATATCTTAAAACAGTAATTAAAGCCACAAATATTCAAACCGGTTTTCTCGACGCTGAGAGAAAACGTTTTTGATTATTTTTTGTCGGAACAATAATCAATATTGCAGTCAGAGATCATGAGAGGAGTATCTTATATCGAATAAATTCTATTTCAGCTGCATTGAAATGTAGAGATGCATTGATTTCAGATCGGTCATGGTTTCCAACCCATATTTTGCTCATGAAATCGAAGTTCCCCTAATGTCAAGCAGAAGGAGAAACTGCAAGTTCAAAACGGATCTCATCAAGATTCCGGATGTTCCATAGTCAGTTTCGGAAGTTTTTTCGGACGGACTTGGTCTTTTTAATCTTTCGCTTTGATGAACAAAGTTCAAAGATGACACAGGCTGAAAAGATTCGAAATGAATCGGCAACTAATGAAGGCAGACTGAAATCTTGTTCATTCAGCTGCTCTATAGTTCGCAACCGTCAGTCAAAACTAGTTATGAAGGCGAGTTAACAGGTAAGCTCATTCAAATTCCTGTGATTGCGAATAGCGAATTTAGTTTCATAAATCAAGTTTGTTGTTGTATTAATGGGGAATGGATCTACGAAAGCATGCGAGGGTAAAGGAGCTTTTTTTATTTAGTTTTTTCTCTAGGTCAATGGAACTGATTTTCAGAGCTCTCCTGAAACAT
Source organism: Symsagittifera roscoffensis (assembly GCF_963678635.1). Classification (NCBI taxonomy): domain Eukaryota; kingdom Metazoa; phylum Xenacoelomorpha; order Acoela; family Convolutidae; genus Symsagittifera; species Symsagittifera roscoffensis. Next base: position 35,575,116 of record NC_087063.1, on the reverse strand, counting down.
CAAAAGATTCTAATTTTTAAATTGTTCCAAACATGTAGGTAAGATTGAGAAGTGCTTTTTTGATACTGTTAACAAAATTTTGATAAAATGTGTAGTTTTTTGACGATTGCAGCTTTTCAAATTTAGCATGATTTTCGATAATTTTTTACGGCTGGACAAGCAAAGGGCGATGAATTTTTTACGGTCGGACAAGCAAATGGCGCGATGTGAGGGATGGAATGCTTTTGCTCGACAATTTGCAAATTCCAAACACTCCTCTCGCCACTGCTCCCAACCATTTAGGCCGCGCCTGATTTAATTTTTTGGCCTCGAATTGTTAAGTTGAAATTAAACCAGGGCCACTTGTGATTTTCTTCTGGGTCTTTCAGTTTTTTCCATATCTCTCGCTATTTTAGTTCTAAAATAGAATGTCTCATTTGTGTCATATCTTGGCTTCCGCAAACAAAATTTCAAATTTTTACCTGCTGTCATATTGATTTAGGAAAATCTAGATTTTAACATCCGTCTCGAATTGATCGCGAGCGAGATGTAACTAATTGATATGAAAAGTGCATCCTTGTTTTGCTATGATTAGCCCAGTGATGAAAAGTGAGAGTATTGATGTTATTTTGCAATCATTATCTTTGTTGCCGGCTTACCTCTAATGCTAATTAATATATGCCTATCAATTATGATTGCATATTTCCGCATCACAATCAACAGTATCTTTTTTCTATTTTGAATAAATTGTTCATTTTAGTCAACTTAGCAGCTGAAACTAGTCACTCTTCTTAGCGTTTATTTTTGTATAGGAAGGTGAAGTTCCGATTGTTGCCTAGCAGCAGCTTGAATTGGTAGTCACCCGAAAACCGACAGCAACTCAAAGGCCGCAGAAATTTTCTCCAATTGCAACAGTTCAGTTGCCGACCAAAAAGACATAACTGAATCGTTGAGTCATTGGTAAGTACATTTTTTCTCACAAAAAAAATCCGTTGTTTTGAATACTTTGAAATTCCTGCCAGCCATTGGTCCTTATCAATATATACTTTGAATGTTAATGAAATTTTGAATTTACTCTCATTTAGCGGGCTTTTTGTCTGAAAGGCGTTTAACTAGAATTTTTGTTTCGAATACCGAAATCTGCATAACTTGTTTTTTATTCAATTTTTTCTTTTGTTAATATAGTCGACTATGATTAGTATCTCAGCGTTCTAATTTTTTTATTCCTCTCATCGCACGACAAATAAAAAAGCGCAAATTGGAAAAAAAAATTTAAAAAGTTTCATGAATGTGGTCGGAACTTTTTATGCTACTTGTGCACAGCAACCGGTTACTCTCTTTTGTTGTGTCATTTTTTGCTACCCAACTGACTTGTCGCTCTTTCGGTTTTTTGCTCACATATGAGTAACACTGATCCTAAATTTTGTAAATATGAAAGTTTTTAGACGGTTAGATGTTCATGATAACTGTTTGATGCTAGCTGTTCTGTTACTACTTTATTTCTTAACTATCTGTCAGATTTAGATACCTAATTATTTGTTTTTAATAGTATCTTTTGTTTTTATATATCAAGTTTCGTCATTAAATGTTTCTGAATGTGTTGAATTCAAGATACTGATTTAAGTCGTGTGGTTTTTCTCAATCTCAAATGCTCTTGCTTTATTTTTGTTTCAAAAGTAACAGAATAACTATGCTCCCGATGAATTTTATTCAGACCATTTTCAGCGATCGAAATAATGATCTTCAAGGCATTTTGTTTTTGCCCAATGAATAATTCAAAAGTTTTTGTACATGGTCACTTAAATTCGATTGCTCGTTTTGTGCATAGTTTCTTCATGCGGTTTGATAGATTTTTTTATTTAAATGTCTATGTAGGAAATGAAGAGAAAAATTCTTTGAGAGGAAAATCTTTGTCAGGAAATTTCCTTATATTTGTCTAGGCTCAAGTTCGACTCTTCGCGGTTTAACTTTTGGTTTTGTTTTAAGTACTAATTAATCTCATTTGCTTAAAGGAAAGCAAATTAAGCACTGCGAAATCTTAAGTGCAAGTGGCTTTTAAATTCAATAAGACTACTCGTTTATCAGGGCAAAGGCTTGAATGTTCCGACTGCCCCTTAATCCATATCGAGTAGTTTTTGGGAAAAATAATGAAAAACTGAAAAGTCTGAACAAAATCAAAGTTCAAGTGTAAATTAGGTGTCCTAAATTTTAATACCAGTCAATTTCACACCTTACATTTTAACATCTAGTCATTTCGCAACTTAAATTAATGCTGTACGATATTTTATTTCTTATCACACCAAAGTTAATCCTGGTTAACGCACGCATCATATTAAAAAACTTGGTTTGTTTTAGTTATACATGCTTGAATGAGGCTTCCTAAATTACTTACCTCTTATCGAATTTATTTTCACTAAACCATTATGACTAGTAAAAAAACCTGCTTGTGCTATTTCATAACAATTCGACGTAAAATTTCTGACAAATATAAATTTCTGACAGTCACTTTATACTGTACTCCTGTGATAAGCAAACGCAAACCCAATAAACAAACTATGATTGAGTCTCCTTTCAATTATGATTGAGTCTCACAGTTTCATCTAAAAGTAATGAGCAGCCTGTAAAAAGACGCCGTCGTACAAAAATTTAACTTTTTCGATGCATCGAGTGTCCATAAGTTCTTGAAAAAGAAAAAGTTTCGTGTGTTAATTGAAAGAGTACAAAACATAGTGTCCATTTACGAAGACAAAACGTATTTGTATTTTTCAAAGCGTTATCTAGTTTTTATTAATCCCGAGTAAATTTTATTTCATTTTTGTTTGTTCTTTCGTATTATTTAAATTCAAAATTTAATCCTACTCAAACTTGTGTCAGCTTTTTTTGAAAAGACGTTTCTTTGCAGACTCCTGGAAATGTAACTAAACGCAAGAGTTTGACTCCTGCGCTATCAATTTATTCCCAGCACAATCTCTCTTATTTTCGGGTTGCTAGCTTAAGGCTAGGGGCTGGCAAACCCTTTAGTTTTTCGTTAATGTGTCAACAATTCAAAAAAGCTGACAAAGCGATCAGGTTATAGGCTTAAGTTCGAGAATGATTCTAAAAAGGAATGCTTTTTAGGTATTGGTTAAAACCCTTTTTTAAGTTTCTAAACCGGCTGAAAGTGTCTGGAAAATTAGACCATTTTAGTTAAAGGCCGTCTAATTATTTGAACTATTGCTTGCTAAGGTTCATTTTGAAATAATTCATTGAAATTATTGGGAAGGCCATTTCATTTCGTTTTGGAACGATTTATTGAAATTATTGGCAAGGTCATTTCTGCTCAAAATGTAGTCGGATTAAGTAGAAATTATCTGGCTTTAAATGGCAAAAAAAATTTCTCTTGTTTAATTCTTTGATGTTTACCGAAGTCCCCTTTGAAATAAGTTTTCTTTTCAGTTTGGATTAAAACACGGTGTTAAGTCAAAGAAATGGTTTTGAAATGCAGCGATGTTATATTGCTAAGGCAACAAAAAGTAGGGATCGAAATGAGTTTTTGATTGTATAATAAGTTAAGGATTGTATGGAAATAAGTTGCTTAGAGTTAAAAAGGGGAACCGTAAAATATTGATTCATACGAAGTTAATATGACCGATTAGCTAGCGTCAATTGAATTTGAAACGATTTTGTTGTACGGGATAATTCCCCTCGCATAAATATTTTGCGCCAACTTCCCTGCAAAAATTGATTGAAGGTAAAATATCTGCTTAGATGTAATTTCAGGGAGGCAATATCTTGAATGGAATGTCGAAGTTTTTGTTAAAAATTTGTAATTCGATTGCCGAAAATTGACTGAATAATAAATAATACCACCCCAACCATAAATATTCCGTTTTCTTTGGAAGTCGGAACAAAAAAAAAGATATTAGTTTTTGAATTCCCACTGTCTTATGGCTATATTATCAAAATTTCGGTATTACTTCTACTACTCCAATGCCAAAACTGTACCTAGTTGTTAGAATTCACAGAAGAATAAAAAGCGCCTAAGGATCATGTTAACTCAGATAGGGTTATTTTAATGAAAACAAAATCAATTAAAGAACCTCTTTCTGATCATCTTAAGTCGATGCAAGCTTAGAAAACTTTGATAGAATTGTTAATGGTTTTTAACTGGAGTTTAGAAACACAACAAAATCTGTCTCTTCGCTCTGTTTCAAAGTTTAAGAGTTTCAATTAATTAAGTTCTAAGAGTCGTTTTGATTCGGTTTTTGCTATCTTAATTAGATTTTACTAATTTTTTTATCTGAAAACGTGATTTTTTAAAAGATTTAGTTGTGTTATTTACTTCATCGGCCAGAATGGCTTTGCGAAATAAGAATTTCACTGACTTATCATAGCCCACGTTTTCTAGAACGTGTCGCTTAGCATCATAATCTTTCACAAAAATATATTAAGACTTGGGAGAATGGCCGAGGGCTAGTAAACGATCAAAAAAGGATTTGGGCAACGTACTAGCTATCAATTGTTTCACAGGGTTTACTTATTTTCCTGAAAAATCTGAAATTATAGAATTTGATAAGCAATTTTTAGTTTAATTAATTTCTGTCAAAAAATGATAAAACTTACATTTACGCAATAGAAGGGACAGGTTTTCCAATAAACTTCACGTTTACACATGCGCAGGGCAAATTTTTTCAACTGGGCAAATTTGTCTAAACAATTCGCTTATTTCATTGCATAGTTTCGTCGCAATATTTCTATTCCGGGTTTTTCTCACATGATCTGAACATTAGCGTATAGCTCACTAAGACTCATATTATTTCCGAGGTATCTTGGCCCAGATTTTAAAGCTTATGGGTGTTGAGCGGATAGTGGTGAATCTATTCGGGAGTCTGTTAACATATTGTAGTTCAAAGAACCTTGTCTTTTGCCCAATCGTTTTTATTTACAACAAATTGTTTGTTTTTTTTTCGCTTGTGTGTCAACTTGGAATTTGAAAGAAAAAAATGTAAAGATTTAAAAAAAAAAATAATGGCACTTTTTTCTGTACTTTCATTTTGAATAAGTGGTTTTGTCCGTTATTTTCTGCGATATTTGCACAGCATGGTTATCCTCTAGGATTTTCTCGAGGGTTGGCGGATTTTCAAAAAAAAATCCAAAATTTTGTTAACCCTTTTTAGGTCGACCAAAATGATTTTCCAAGCTCTCCCAAAGCACTAGCGTTGCAGGCAAAATTTTGAAAAAACAGGCGCACGTCTCCATCCCCTTTTCGGCGCGCGTCCCCACCCCCTAATTTTAGCGTCCGTCAGCCAAAAATAGATATCTCTAAATAGTACAAAGGGGGGATAATTTGGGTCGAAAGGGGGTCGAATCCTTGAAGGGGCAAGGCGATCCCCCCCCCCCCTAAATCCGCCCCTAGTTATACTTGTCTGGTCTTGGTGTTTGTTGGTCTGTTTTTATGCCTCCTTATAAAATGCTGTCAATCAAAAGTGCACAAATTTTGTAAATCATTTTGAGCATATTTGTTAGCATACAAAATGTTAGATTATTTTTCAAGTTATTTGTTATGTACGAGTTTTAATGTGAGTTTACTTTATCTTGAGTTGTCTTTTGTTGCGAGTTGTCTCATTGCGTAAAATATAAAAGTTTACGGCACAATTTAGAAATATTCACCAAACGCCGTGGGTTTTGTCGCGGGCTAGTGGGAATAAAAGCGCCTATCTATTTTGGATTGGTTTGCCAAAACGGATGTTATAAAGTGCCGCTGGGTATGTTTCGGTTGATCGGACGTTTCGGGGGAGGGGGCGTTTCGTTAGATTTCTCCTTTTAGCCGCATTTTGTGTCCAGGTGTCTCTTCTGGAATTGAAAAAATGCTTTTGAGCAATTTCGCGGACCATTTTTTCGCAGTCTTTTATCTCTTAAGAAGGTGTTTACGTCTTTGTTCTCAGTTGGTACTACAATCAATTGTAGACAGACGTAACACGAGCCACCCTTGTGCTTTGTTTTTTCCCATTTTCTACTTTTCACTGCCGACAACAAAGCATGGTCCCTTGTTTGTACCTGCTCTCTAATTGAGCTGCTCGCATTCTGCGGGACGCACTTGAGCGCAACTCCCTACAAACACTCGCAGTTGGTGTTTCTTTTTATCACTGAATACTTGAATGCCTCCTTGTGTTCTAAACCTGGATGTGCCGCCCGCTCGCCGCTAAACGTCGCCTTCTTTCTCCCTCTTCTCAACATCTCACGCCACACTTGTGACTTCTCAGGATCTTAAACCATCAATACCCCCAACCCTCATAAAACCTAATAAATAAAAAATGCCCCTCCGCAAATATGTCCCCACCTGATAGGCTGTGGTGTTTTTCGGTACAAAAGTGTGCGTAGTATTCCTTGGATTTTGTGTCGCCGCCGTTATTTCTTTTCTCTTTTCTCTTTTTTACTTGAGTTCTCTTTATTCTTCTGCTTGCCAACCCTGTGAAATATTCTACCGGTCTCCTCAGATCTCCGCCGTCCTTCTAAGTTGTGTACTTGTCTTTCATTTCCACCTCTTCTCAATTTCTCATCTCTCTCTACTCCGTTTGAATTTGCAGCATCCTTTTGAAGAAGAAGAAGAATTATCAACCAAGCACAGCACTTCTGTTCCAGTTGCCTTAACTTCCTCCCTCTGTATGACCGGACACTGAAGTAACTTTGAATCCAGACCAGATCTGGAGAAACAGCCGCTGGATACTTCCACCTCTGTTCATCACATCAAACATCAGTCAGTGGAGTTGCAGATAGAAACGGAACGGATAGATTGGATGATGAATCCACTTGCTAATACTTGGAACAAATGAACGATGGGGATTTGAAAGAGTAGTTCCGACCAGAAAAAAATCAAGTAACTTTGTTGTCAGCTTCTTTGATTGTCCTTTTTTGCGTGTTTAGTTTGACATTTGTATCCTCTTTTTGAAGTAACTCATCTTACAAATGTCCAAGTGTGTCAACGAGACACTATTTCTTCTGATAAATCAATCGCGCATCATCAATTAATCTACTCGCCTAGTACCTTTTTGGCAAGCACCACTTTAATTATTCAATTCTCGTTTCAACTCATCACTGCTCTCTTTCTTCTGCCTTTTTCAAAATCTGCTACTCTTACAAAAGGACACTCTTAAGTGCCGCCAATTGATCCTCAGTTGCAACTCTTTCACAACATATTTGCTGTGATTTCACAACTGAAGTGATCCACTATGACCTGACATATTTGGATCCTCTTGATCGCCTCTGAACAGTTTCATTTTAGCCATTTCATTTTTCACCAAATACTCGTTACTCCTCTGCCATTTTCTTCACTTCGTGTTGATGAAATCATGTAAGTTGATATTTCTGTGTTTAACCAAACTGTTTGCGAATATTTTGCTTCTTAATTTAATTTTTTGATCTGAATTAATCAAAAAGAATTAATCGAAAGACGGCGGGCTTTTTTCCACGTTGTGTGAGCAGTCAAAAATTTACCTTGATCTGAGAGGCAGCGGATTGTTTTTTTTGTGTCAATGAACGCAGTGAATATACTTATATAGGTCGTGATGATTTTTTTGTCATTTTTAGTATAAAGTTTGTTCACGCTCAAATTTGATTTTTCGCGGTTTGACTTGTGATTTTTTTTCAGTTCACTTCCTTTGTTACAGTCAGTCAAACTGCACAATTGAGCAGCAAAACTGTAAAGGTCACAAAACACGTGATTGACTTCTCGTTTCAAAATAGATAAGATTTTAGTTTTTTGATTTCCCAGCGGAATAAAAAGTTACCTAATGATCCAATTTTTCGAAATTTTATAACTTTATAATTTTATTTTAAAAAAGTGATAATTTTAAATTTTTCTTGATATTAGAAGAGCTTTAGGGGCCACTACTTTTTCTCAAATTGATTTAAAAAACAAAACAAGTTAGTTTTTTATGTTTCTTTCATTGGCACTTTTTCAACTCTGGTGGCTGTGTAGGTAAGTTATCGGGGCAAAGGCAAAAATTCAACTGAAACATTTTGAAAGTCAATAAAACTTTTAGAAATTTCGCACGTTTTTTCTTCTTGGTTTTATCCCTTCTCACGCTATGTAAAGAATAAAGTGATGACAGTATCTGTGTTTTCATTTCGCGTAACGCTTTAATAGGAAGACATAAATCGCTTGTTAATTATCCCAATTTGAAATGTGGTCTAAGCAGTCTCAAGTTCAATCCCCTATAAGTTTCAGAACAAGTGGTCGCTTGTTTATTTTTTTTTTATCTTTGAGCTTCGACATCAATATTTTTCAGATAGTGTAAAAATTGCTCGAAAAGTGGCCGGTAATTGCGTCACTTTCTTCGAACAATTTACTTTGAACAATATTTTTATGATGTTTTAAGACTTGACTTGGAGCAAAAAATGTTTTAGAAGATTAAAATCACGGATGAATTTTGTTTTTTTTTCAACGCAAAATCAGGTAGCTCAAATAATCATTGTCATGGGTCGAGTGATATATCGTATTCAGTCTTGATTCGAAAGAGGTTTGACAATTTCCCAATAGTTTTTATGTCAAGAAAATCCGTTTGAAGTTTTTTGATTTTGTAACCTAATTTGCAGTGACTAAAGCGATCGATCAGGCTTTTAATTTGAGGATAAGCTTTTACTTCAGCCGTGAAAAGTTAGTTTGATTCCAGTTAAAATGATATTGAAGTATTTTAGCGCTATCTTGGGAATAAAAGTTTTGCGCTTTCGTTCAAATCATTCTATATAACTACCGACAAAAAACGGCACATTTTTATTTTTTTTTAAAATGTTTTTTTTTTATTTTTGTTGTCGGAAATTTCTGTGCTACTTGTTCAGCAACCGGCCATTCCGGTTTGAGGAATCGGATTGTTTTTTTATTGCCTCAAGGATTCTATTAGTTCCATGATAAATGTTTTAACATAAAGGTTTTACTTATCGGCTATTTGTTCCCGCCACAATTTGGAAAAGAACTTTGTATTGATTACTTTTACCATGCAAATCCACGTACCTCAAATACACCTTACATAATAATGAGTCTACGTGGTATAAATATTTTGCGCTTTTTTGGTTGCGGCTTATGCTGCAATTAAAAATTCAAAAACAACTGTTGGGGGTTTGGAGAAAACGGTCTGCAGTTTTTGTTTTTCCGACCATATTGGAGTGAAAAGCGAGTTGAATTACACTCAAGTTATCATTTTTAAAGATTCTAAGAGTTAGCTGATTTATTGTTCAATTAGTTTATTAACTAATAGTTAAAGCTTAACTTAGTCGCACCACCACTAAAATTTAAACGCATGATACTGGTCGGAACATTCTGTTGGTTATTTTTTATTGTAGAGCGTTCAATGACATCGAAAACGAAAGTGTCAAATATCGACAAAAGTTGATGTTAACGTAAGTTTTTCCGTAAAGTTTGGAAAACTTTTTGCGCATTTGAGTGAAGTGGTATCGCTCGGCCAAAATTGTGACGCAAGTTTGGTAATTGCCAAAAATCTTGGGGGCTCTAATTGTTTTGGAAATCTTGTTTTCATACTTCTTTTGAAAATTCTGAAAAGCATACAAAGAGCGGCGTTCAAACGCCCAAAGTTTAAGTTTTTGCATTTATTCGCAGATTTTTCAGTTTAAATTGAGTTTTCTGTGAGTTGGCTTAATTTTTAGTGCAGAAATTCCGAAGGTTATGTGTTGAATGTTTTTGAGCGCCAAAATTATTAAGTTTTAGTTTTTTGGGTGGGTTTGTAACGTCACGTACTTGCCACAATCATTCTATTAATTTTATGATGAATGATTTAACATAAAGGGGCTACGTAAGATAAAGTTTCTGAGCTTTTTTGGTCGTAGTTCATGCTGCAATTAAAAATTCATAAAAAATTTTGTGTGTTGGAAAAAACTGTCTGCATTTTTTGTTTTTGCGACCAATTTGGAGTGACAAGTGAATTGAATTACGCTCTGACACAAGTTAGAATTGTTAAAAATACTAAGAAATAGCTGACTTTTTGTTCAATTACTTTATTAACTAGTTGTTTACACAAGCAAGGCTTGTGTTATAGTATGAACTATCTTTTTTTTCGAAACTAAGTAGCAAATATTGTTGCGACGCAAATATTGTTGCGATGAAGTGTGTTCATTTCGAAAGCGTCATTTTGATCAATAACCAGCTATTAAGTACAGCCAATGCTCAGGATTTTAACACAGACTATTCTTGTTCCGACTTTCGTAACGAAAAAAAAACGGAATATTTGTTCTTGGGTTGGTTTTTTTTTTCAGTTAAATTTCGATTTTTTAGCTAGCCATTTGTGACGGGTTTTTTTATCAATCAAAGAGTATTGTTGTCTTGAGCTTAAATTTGGAAAGATATTTTACTTGTGATCATTTTTTGTAAATCATGCGGCTTGAAAATGGTCATTTTGGTCAATTTGGGACAATTAACTCGCGATATTAACGTGTAAGCGGAGATATAATCCGTCATAGAAATCGTTCTAAATTGGTTGAGAGAAGCTCATTTGCCATAATTGATTTGTTAATAGGAGCGAAATTTATCACTTTATACTTGGTATGGCGTGTGGGGGGATGATTTTCACAAAAAAAAAGTTTCAAATTGAACAATAAATTCATTTTATTTTTTCTTACATTTAATTTTGTCTTGCTGTTACTGCTCAACAGACTGCTCTATAAACTGAGGCATGTTAGTTGGGAAATTTCTTTTTTTTTCAAATTGACTGGTACTGCTAATGCGTCATAATTGGCGTGCGTCATTTAAGAAATTTTGTAGACTTAAATTTTACTCATGTAGTTTTTCCCAGTAGCGTTATCGGTCAAATTTTTGCTTGTGTATGCGAATTGCAACTTCGCCTCTGTGTAAAGCTCAATTTAGTCGCACCACCACTAAAATTTAAATCAGGGATACTGGTCGGAACATTCTGTTGATTATTTTTTTTTGTAGAGCGTTTAATGCTACCGAAAACGAAAGTTGCCAATTTCGACAAAATCTTCGACAGCCGATGTATCATATTAAAGTCCTCTCAGCCGTGCACTGAAAATGATCTCCATTTATTCTGATTGACAATTAAACACATGGTATTATGGTATTATTAGAGATTAACTTTTACCTGGAAGCCTTCGAGGAAACACTAAATTGGGTGATATATTACAATAGGTTGTAGGTTCAATTTAAATAGCTAGATCTCTTTTGTTATACTTCGATCATTATTCACATTTCATTTTAAAAGCCATTTTTTGCCAAAAGAAGAGTAAAATTTGAATTTTTGAAAAGCATATCATCTGGCAGAGTAATGTATTTACCGAAACTATCATTTCAATTGATTGCAAATGAAATGACTATATTATGCATTCTAGTTCTCAAATTCAATACATGCACTGTGCTCAATCTTACCTCCTATTGTAACAGTGGTAGGTGAGTTAACCGATCTATCAGCAACCCGAAAACGGGCAGACCAGATCAGTAAACCGAAAATGAAATTTCCTGATCAGTACATCGAAAGTTGTGACGGTGTTCAGTTAACCGAAAATGTATTTTATTAAGTAAGAACGTTTTCAGAGTAGCAACGTTTATTTTTGATTGACCATTAAACTTGATAGAAAGTTTGCGGAATATAGTTATAAATTAAATTCTGCAGCTAAAGAATTGAAATATTGCAGTTAATATGGGTAAAAAGTCTTTCTATTTAGGATCATTTTATCCACGAGGGATAGGACCAACATACGAGCTGTACAGCTCATTACGGCGAACCGCTGTTGTACCCCTGCTTAAGAACTACATGCAATTTTTTGGTTATTTTTCTGGGCTGAGTAATGTTGCCTCACCCTCAAGCAACGAGCACGGATCATGGTGGGCCGCGAACATCCGACCTTTCGATTGAGAGGCGGAGACGTAACCACTTCACCACTGCTCCCTATTCTATTGTATTCGGTAATGCGTTCATTTTAAGCTTAGTTAGTACTTAATATGACGCAACCTGGTTACTTAATTGTTTCATAATTCGATTTACTGATATGATTATCGATTTATTGCACGCACACCTACAGCTATGGTAACATATCACCCTAAATTGATCTCCGACTTCAGTTCCAATGTACATTTAATTATAAAAATTTGAACGGTAATTGATTTAGGTAGAAACAAGACCAGCTAGTTATGTGCAAGTAGCACAGAACTTTCCGTCTACTTCAATTAAAAAGTTGTACAAAAGCAAAAAAAACGTTTGTTTTTTCTTTTGATTGATTTTTAATGATTTTACCATAAACTGTGCTCTTAATTTCATTCACTCTGAGTTTTTAATTAATCTGACTAACAGTTTCTTGATTCCCACTTTATTATATTCGGATCATTGAATCATAATCCGGACACATGACTTCGACCTCTATTCAGTTCTATCGTCGGAACAGAAGATTGTTCTGCATAGAGCTGAACGATTTTAATTGTTCCGATCTCTTTAGAAGAGTGGAAGACACTATAACGTAGGGTGCGTTAAATATTTCAAAGAAATCTCGGTGAGAATTGAGTGAGATATCATATTAAAGTCCTGTCAGCCGTGCTTCTGATGCTAAAACGATATTTCAAAAACGTTGAATCATTGTTGAAACTCATCTTGTCAGAATGTGGCGTCTCATATCAGATGTTAACTAAATTTTACTATCCCATTCCTAACCTGACTTTGGAACAATTTTTCTTATATTTTAGTTCTTCGAATTTATTTGACTCTTAATTTCAACCCACTTCTGTACTCCTGAAAAAAAACTGGTTGTCGTTATTTTCTATACTAAGGGGGGTTGCCATTAATGGGCGATCCTTCATTTTATTTTAATCTTGACTATTCGTCTGATTTTTTAATATACTAAATTGGCGTGTAACCTGTATTTTAGCTTGTGTATCGATTAGCACGCTCGCTACCATAATGCAGTTGTCTCGCTGGCTATTTAAAATTTTGTACTCAAGTTGGCTATGACCTTCGCCGCCGAATATTTTCTTAAGTGATTCTTCGAACTAATCGAACTATTTGCTAATTCGTTTTTTGTTCATCTGATGCAAAAAAAACGGACAAATATGGAGCAGTTTATATCTCGATAAGATCGTTTATGGAGAATCAAGCTGTAGGCGACCCAATTTTGGCTGAAGCTTCCGACCCATTTAGATAAATTTACATAAAATTTGGAGTCTTCTTTAGAACTGTAAAAAACGAAGTGGTATTCATTCATATAGGCTGCAATAATTTGTGTTTTTTAAGAAAAAATCTAAGTTTTAGACAAGCTCAATTTGATTTTTCTAGGTTTGACCCCATGTTTTTGTTTCAAATTCAGTTTATTTTCTTTGTTAAATGGACAGCAGATTCCACTATCGAACTGCTGAAGTGTTAAGGTCACGAAAAACGTGACTGAATTCTAGTTCCGAAGTGGACTTCAATTTTCAGATATCCCAGTGGAATAACATTTTCAATCTATTGAATCAGTTTTCTGAAATTGAAATGGTTTTATCAAAAAAGTTTCAATCATAAATTGGCTTCGACTTTCAAAGAGTTTTAAAGCCATACATTTTTGACTTTGAAATTCGAAAGTTGAATTTTTTTCAAAAAAACTAATTCAATTTTTTTTTGTGTCTTTGCTTTCATTGACTTTTTTTCCCACTGTCTCTTGGCTATCTTTTATTTTTTGGGCCTCGTGCTGATTTTTTTGCGGCACCCTGGAACAGCTGTTTCTCGGCACTCTTGTACTTGTTCACTCTTGTAGGGAACCGCTGCGAGGGCAATTTGTTTGCGCTATAAATTTCTCAGTGATGATTAAAATTATCCGAATAAAATGAATAAAAATTGATTTTTCAAGCGCGTTTTTCTCAAATTTGGTTGGTTTTAGACAAAAAATGATGAAGACCAATCTTGCTCAAAACTTTATTTCAACAGAACTAATATGGTGCAATTTGTTTTGCAAAGTTATGGTCCAAAAATTGTACCCTATCAATTTTGGCTTTGTGAAGTCAATCAAAAATTACTCCAAACCTGTTTGTTCATTTACCGACAAAACTATATCATTCTCCTATGTAGCCCAACAAAAATTGAGAAGGTTATCATTTTCTCAGCTTTGTATAAAGATATTTATTTTCGTTTGATAGCCAAAAAATGGAATGATGTTTGATTGACTGAACAACGCGAAAAATGATCGTTTTTGGGGTAAATTTTTGTGCGAGAATTATGCGAAACAATCTGCACCATATTATTTCTGTTTACGCAAGCAAAGCTTGTGCGATAGTATGAACTCTGTTTTTTCTTACCTACGTCGCAAATATTAGTGTTCATTCTAATAAGTACAGCCAATGCTAAGGATACTATATAAAATGCGTCCTCTATAAATTGATGCATGTTAGTTGGTTATTTTTCAAATTGACTCGTACTACTAATGCGTCATAATTGGCTTGCGTCACTTAGCAATTATGTAGACTCATTATTGGCGTGCGTCACTTAAGAAATTTTGTAGACTCAAAGTTTTACTCATTCAGTTTTTTCAGTAGCGTTATCGGTCATATTTTTGCTTGTGCATGCAAAGTGCAACTTCGCCTCTGTGTAAAATTTTACACTAGGTTTGTCTTCATCTTTCTTTGTCTTAAATGAACCCAATTTGAGAAAAACGCATATTAAATTTCAAGTTTTATTAGTTTTATCCAGATAATTCAAATCAGCACTGCATTACTGTTGAGCGCTGCATTTTGGGTACCTTTGAAGTTACAGATATCTTGCTTGAGTCGGAAACTAAAGCTAAGTTTTTGTTAGTTATCGATTTTCCACTTGCCGCATTCGAAATTTTTGAGTTTAGTAAACCTGGGTTTTGGACTTTTGATTGAATTTGCAACTAGTTCATAAGGCTGAGTTTTATATAAAAAAAGTGTTTTCAAAATTTAGAGTCTGTTAGTTATGTTTATAATTTTTCTTCGAAAATTGGGGGAAAAAATTTCATTTTGTCCGTTTTTTAAAAGATTCTTGAAGCTCAAAGGCTAATGTGATATATTTTTCTTCGAATTTCGAAAGTGAAAAATGCTTTAAAGTTTTTAAAATTTTGTCGGTTTCCCAATTGAGACCAGCTAATCGATCCACTAAGCTTGAAATGTACACTTTTACTTGTCTTTGAGTGTGTAGGGGTTCTATAGTTTTTCTATAGGCATGTTAAAGGGCAGTCGGAACATTCGGCGTTTTGCCCTGGTGCTTTGATTTGTTTTTGCGAATGATTGTCTTGAATATGAATCTGAAAGTTATTGTGCCCTTTAATTGAGAACGATTCAAAACCAGGTTGACAGCTGTGAACACACTTCGAATCTGACAGATTTTTTTGGCTTTCATCCTTGTAGATATGAATCCATGCAATTTCATGCTCGAGATGCAGCGGTTGCTCACCGAGAACCGATTACTTCTCAAGTACCTTGCATCCAGGGTGACCACTTCGGGCGTGAAAAAATACAGACTAGCCTGAATACGCAGCGAAAACTAGTATTCCACAAAAAATTTATTTCGAATGATAGTTTAAATTACAACAAAAAAGAACAAAATGATTATTTCAAGATCACGTTTACAATCTTCGCTGAAATGTCATCTGATCGGGAATTAATTCCCCTTTGTTCGTTTTGGAGTCGCTCTTTCTTCTCCTTGATATTTTGAAGGACTTTTTCGGCTTCTGCCAATTCTTTTTCTGTTTCTGACAGTTCGCGCTTGAGGACTTTTGACGATCTCCGTTGGTAAATACCAATTTGCCGACGCAACTCGTTGCTTTTCACTTTCAATTTGTCTTCTTCTTTCATGCGCTGCTTCTCAGATTCCTTATAAAGATGGCTTGCTGCAGACATCTGATTCAGAAGAATTTGGGACAGAATGTATTTCTCAAAGGACTCTCTGTCGAAGGTAGGAACCCTGATTAAAGCAGAATGTCAATGAAAACTTTGCCCAGCAATAAAATACAGACCAATGTAAAAAAAACAGACTTTTTACAGACTTTACAGACCGGTCTGTAATTACAGACCAAGTGGTAACCCTGCTTGCATCTATGATGTGTTCGGAAAAAGCGATATTTTCCTTCCACTTCGATTTGACAAAAAAATTTTAGGTGAGAAAAATATCCAACCTTTGTTCTTTTTAGACGCCTGTTATTACGAAAGTTAAGTTGTTTCGTGTTAGTCTAAATAAGGCTGAATGCCTTGCATCGCTAATTTCTAGTTTAGATGGCATGTTTTTAATGTTTCTCTTTGATTTTTGGTCCGCTCTTGTAATATTGGTGCGATCTCACATGCGTAATCGTAGCTGTGAGACGTGCTGGTTGTATTGTATTTATCGAGATGATATTAACTTTTTATTGTTTTAATAAATCTATTTGTAGTTTGATTATCTGTTTGATGGTAGGGGAGGATAAAATAGGCACAATGTTTCCAATTGATTGAGCAGAAAAGATGCGGCGGCCTTTGAAGTAAAATTGAGCAGATGAAAGCACAACAGACAAACATTGCTGCGCTTTTAGAAGTGGAGTGGAATTTAAATACAGGCTCAATTAAAAGGGAGCGGACAGGGTGTGTCTGTTTGCTACAGGGTGGGGTTGTTAATGGGCAAGGGCGGGCAATCACTCTTTTCCTGGATCAACTGCTGCTGCTACTGTTGCATACCTGGATCAAATTCATCCTAAACTTAGCGGCGAATAGGGCAAGCAAGAGTAAAAAAATATATTGATTGGAAAATAAAGGCAGTGTAAATCAATCTCTTCCCTTGTTTTGGTTAGCGTGAGAAGCTTTAAAAACAGCCGGGTGAGAAAAATGGGTGAGCGGATTTTTACTCGAGCGTGAAGTATGTGGTTATTAGAGAATTCGAACAGGGCGTTGCCAATAAACAGTGTGAGGCCGAGGCGAGGGAGGTGAGGTTGAGGGAGGGGAGGGGAGGGGATTAAAAATAAAATGAAGACCTCGGGTTCAGAGTTTAGTGCGAAATGGGAAATGAGCGGCGGTGCTTAGGATGAAAGAGCGATGGCGGTGGCTGTGGCGGTTGCGGCGGTGTCTGGGAAAGGACGGGACGATTAAGATGAAAGATGAATTGGGGAGAAATAAAGTTGGGCCGGGCAGGGCAGGGCTAGAGGTGATACTTTTAACACGCTTATTTGGCCTTGTTATTGTTCTTTTTCATGTCTCCCGCTTCAAAGAGGCTCCCTCTCTTTTATAGTTCCAGAACAGAACAGAACTGCAAATAGGGGGCGGTGGCAGTGGCACAACTCACCACACCACACCACAGTCCCATCACCAGATCACTCTGTTCTGCTAGTTTCTCTCTCTCTCTCTCTCTCTCTCTCTCTCTCTTCGAATCAAATAGGAAAAAGAAAGAAAGGGAAATGAACAAATAGATGAAGGGACACACCTCCCTTTACTTTCATTCCTCCACTTTGAATTTCTCCTTTTCATCTTTCTCCAATCTCCCTCCCTCATTTCTTTTCATCCCTATTTCCAGCGCCCTAGATGCCATTGCCGTCCTGCCGATTTAAACGCCCTCACTTATTTTCAGCCTATTCTAGCGCTCAATTTCCAACTCCAACCCCAAAGTAGGTATCGACATTACATACTAGCGCTCTTTCTTAAGCTACTCTAATTGGATGCATTTTCAACCAACCAACTAGTAACCAATCCCATTCCATTCGTATCTTGAGCCAAATCTAGAGTAGCTAACTGTACGTCCTGCTTTGAAGTGTTCATATGCCTTCAACTGGGAAAAGATTATTGGTGTTGATCAATTGTGTTGTTTCTTTATACTTCTACCTGTGCTTCATATATCTTTTCAAGTTGAAAACAATGGAAAAAATAACTGAAAACAATCAATCCAAAAGTGAACACTGTACCCTCGATTTTTTTTTTTAAAAGTATGGTTTACTGCTACCCATCCTTTTCTGAAGCATGCTTGGAATGTATATAAGGAAAGGCATTACATAATTCCCTTTTAGTACACCCATCATCGAGGTGCTTCTATGGAGGAGCTAACTGGCTGTTAATTGGTTTTTAAGTGGTTGTTTATTGGCTTTTGTTTTGCTATAAAAGAACCGAGGAAACTTTCTTCGGTGAAGTGATCGAATTTGGGGGTTTGGAATCTTTAGCGTCCCGCTGTGCTCAATCTGAACCTAGAAAGAGACAAAGATCCCTCTTCCATGTATCAATTATGTCGTTATGGTTTCGGATGCGTAGAACCTGTCAATTTTAGAATTGATACCGCAACGGAATACTTTTGATTATATGTATTCAAGTGTCAGTTTGACTCTTTGAGGCCACTCGTTTTCTATTCGATGATGATGGATACAATTTTGGAGTGAATGTTAACTTGTATTATAGCACTTTGTAAATGTTGAAAGGTAAAAACTGGAGGGAAATATCAAGTAAAAAATGAAGTGGGTAATTCGTTTCTGTGTGTATTTAAGTGTATTTTCATTCACTGCCTCTGAAAAGTCTCAATGCATTGGATACATATCTGTCTTGTCTCGCATAGATAGTAGGTACCTAATAAAGTGTTTATCTATGTACACAACACGACAGCTTAATGCAATTGCAAGTAGTTTGATATCAAAGTGTTTAGTAAGTTGGTGCTAATTGGGTCTGTTTATATGACCCTCTTTGAAGGAGGGACGTAGGGGCTGTTTAGATTGTGTGTGAAAGAGAGAGAGAGAGAGAGAGAGGGAGAGGGGGAGAGGGGGAGGGGGAGGCCTGTCTTATGAAGGAGGTATGTGCAATTCTAGCTTAGATTAGACTGCCACCTCCGAAAGTGGGACACCTCCACCTTACACCACTCCTTTGATAACTCGGCCGCCACTCCAGAGGCAAGAGCAAACCAAGCCAACCCAAGCCATGCTTCACTTCAATGGCTCTCTGTCTCTCAGACACTAACCAGACGCTGTTTTCATTGCACACTCTCACACTATTCTGTTTATGACAGCAACTTCGCTTATGAAGTCACCTGGTGCGAAACCGTGAAACCGACGACGACCATAACGCCTCGTCCCGTCCCGTCCGTCTGAATGACTAAATGACCACTTCATAGTCCATATACTTATTACGACACATGTCTGATGATGTATGATTCTTTCATAGAGTAGTTGGTTTATTTGTTGGTAAGAAGGTTTATAAAAAGTTATTTGCTTTATTGCATGTATCACATGTCGTATCTTTCGGATCATTTAATCAAAGTATTTTCACAGAGTCGTTCAATCCCGTTTCGGCTCAATCGCTCAATATTTAACTTATCTTTTATGGGACTTGATCTGAAAAGTCTTTATTGTCTCATAAATGTTTGGTCGGGCCGACCACTTTGTTTTTCATTTGCTCAAAGGTAACAAGTCTGTTTGAGAGTAGAATCCAAAAATACCAGATCTATTACTCAGCCAATAAAAGATGTGAGATTTGTTTGCTGTTTTGTCTCCTACATTAAATCGCAAACATCTGCATCAAAAGTTCTCTAAATGCGAAACAACGTGATGAGGATTCTGAACAGTTTCGCTTCCTGTTCCAGTTCATCAGTTCAAAGAGATTAGTTGAAACCGTTACTTTTGGGCGGATAAAATTGTGTCGTCATCTTTGAAAAGTCATGTCAAATCTACATTGTTGTTGACAAACTTGAAAGATCTAATAAATGAGAAGCGACAGTTGTTCATCATCGGTAGCATGAGTGAGGTCAGATCCGAATACATGAGAAATACCAAACCAATCTAACCTTTTTTTATCGTAAAAAAACTTAAAAATCTTGGCGAAAATTTAATTCACAACTATTTGGTCGTATGAGCCAATCGAAGTTTCAGTTCAATTCTTTAAGGAGGAAAATACAAATCGATTTCTCGAGTTAGAGGCGCCTCTCGAAATGGGATGGGTAGGGCGACAATTCGTAACAGGCGTCAATTTGGAACAAGGCATTGGCAAGTAGAATACGCTTGCTCCGCTGCGCTTACATCCGGCACGAGAGGAATCTTGCGCGTGAATCAGTGTTCCCCGCTTAACCTACTGTTACGATTGTCGCCTGTTCCGATTGTCGCCTGTTACGATTGTCGCCTGTTCCGATTGTCGCCTGTTACGAATAGCGCCTCACGGTTGGGATGCCGGTTGATTTGTAAAAACACTAATCATTGTCCCTTTCTCTTATGAGCTGACCCATAATCGACCACAAGTACAAGACTACGGGTCTGGCAAGTACTACAGTGCGGCATTGCATTGTTCGCTTTCGATTGCCTTTTGAGTTATTATTAGTTTCAACTGTGACTTTTTGGGCCTTGTGACCTCAAAAAAGAACCTTTGAAGCCTTAGTTGGCCCATTTTTGAATTGTTTGCTCTCCACATTTGTTTACTTATTTGTTTTTGTCGCCACCTCCCCGTGTTTTCTAAAAGCTTTTCAAATCTGAAGTAAACAATGATTTCGGCTGATAGCGGGAGCTTACAAACACTGAAACAACAGAACCTGTTGCATTGCGGCACTCGGCGGAACAAAAGTACAAAGAAAATAGGATAAAAGGGAGGCATTTAATTGTATTTCTAACTGGAGATTGTTTGTAATTGTATTAGTGTGAGAAAAATTAACATTCGGTGCGAGAGAAAAAAATAGCTAAGCCGTTTTACCCCTCCCCGGCTGGCCCCGGAAAAAATTAAAGAAAAGCAGACAAAAGACTGTTTGCTCAAATCAAATTCATGTGCGGTGCTTGCTTCCCAATTTAAACTGATGAATGAGTGGTGTGGTGTTAGTTGAAAGTGAGAGAATAAAATACAAGAAGAAAGGAACGAAAACCTCCCCATTAGATCTGAAAGTCATTCATTGTCATCTGAAAATGTCTGATCTTGCCTCAATAATATTGTATTCTAGTATAGCTGCCCGCTGAGAAATTTCTCTTTGGGATTTTTCCCTGTTAGATCTTTTTGCCCTCTTTCTTTTTTCTTTTATTGATACTATTATTTCTGGGATGGCTTTTCTTTTATGATCGTGGTCGCAGTCTCTTCTCTTTTGCTGCTGCTGCTGCTTTATTCGCACAGGAGTTCAAAGAGTAGTTCTCGCCAATTTCGACTGGAGAAGAAAGGTGTGCTTACGAGTTGATTAAGCTAGAATAAAAGTGCGATTGTTATTGGGCGGTGAGATTTGGCGAATGATCTGTCTTTGATTCTCTAGCTGTTTAGGTGCTGCTGCTGCTGCTGCTGGTGGTGGCAGTGGTGCTGGCAATGTAAAAGTATTGGTGCTGTTTTTCTTCTCTACTCTATTCTCTCTTTCGTTCTTTTGGTCTTTGTCTTTGTGCTACTTTGGTCTCAGAAGTAGATCTAAAGCGAATAGCAAATTGAAGGGACTGCTTTTATTGGCCCCAATTACATCAAAGCATCCGCCGCCGTTCTTTGATACAGTTCCGCCTTATTCACACATAACGGAACACACAGATACGCTGCCGCCGCCCGCCGACCACCACGGCAACATTCACAGCTAACTCCGGCACAGCCGCAAAAAAAAACGTAAAATTATATCAAGCAGACCAGTTTTAATTGTTGTTGCTCAAGTTGTACCAAAAAGTACAAATTGAGATACAAGACTCAGTCGACTCTGTGAACACTATTTGAATCTGGAATTATTGTTTATTTTTTATCGCTTCTTTTCATTCCAGTTGGAATCAAGTCCAGTCGCTGGAAAACAACCCTTGTCTGACTCCGCTCCACCAATCGGTCTGCTCTGCTGGAATTAGATAAATAGGACTTCTTACTTTGTTCAAACGTAAGCTTCTATTCGATTTCCCTCTTAGTCCAATTTCACTGGCTGAGAGTTACCTCAAATTTCATAGGTCCTCCTCAAAACTCCCTCCGCTTCGCTATTCCCCGGCTCTTCTGGCTGTTCTGGACAGTAAAATTTGAGTTAGACAGACTTGTACTTGCAGTAGAACCGAGCTCTCACCCATTTTTACAATTCATACATTCTTTCTTTCCTTCCTTCGTAATTGGTCTTACTGCAAATTGGCCAGTTCTTGTTGGAAATTTAACTTTAAACCTGATCAAATTACACTTTGTTTATTTATCTCGCGTCTTTTATTTTTAACGAGCTGTTTGAAAAAAGTGGAGTTGTTGATTAAGTTTCATCACTTTAAATCATCTTGGGCGCTGCTTGTTGCTTGCTTGCATTTTTCAACACTTATCCTAGACTAGAGCAGAATGGATGGCCTGAAAAACCAGAGATGTTACTGATATGAATCCTGGTCGACCTTTATATTTCAGGTACGTCCCGATTTTTCCAGACCTTCCTTTGAGTTTGGGTTTGTTTCTAGGTTTTTGGGAAATTGGGCCGGGGCTGATATGAAAGCAATACCGCTTCATCCCACAGCTGCAAAAATTGAACTTGACTCGATTTATTCTATGTGAACAAAGTTTCCCTATTTTGACTTCCTCGTTCTTTGAAATTTTAGAGTACATTTCAAAAGGCCCATTTATCCACCTGCAAAAAGCTTCGAAAGTGATTTTTAACGAGCCTTAGCCAAAAGAGCAGGAAGATAAAAGGAGCCGCCAATTAAGTAATTAGCAGAATTAAACTAATTGTAGGCTGAAGCTAGCTTGGCTGTTAATTTTGCCGAGTGCTAGTAATTGTCTCTGAGTGAACTTTTAATTATTGTGCGCTGATCAAGAGCCAGTTCCCGTTTGAAGTCGAGAGTCCCCGTCATTTGGGCAAGTTTAGCCGAGGTTTCGTTTGATCACGCACTTAGAATTCAGCCAATCAGGTCCCATCTCTCCGGAGGTCGAAATCGGTCATCACTTTTTAAAAACAGCTTGTTTGTAATCTAACTCGCATCTAGTTTTGTGATCCCGCCCCAATTTGAGTTTTTTTTCTTGTATAAAATTATCAACCGCCACAGGTAAGTTAATAATACATACTAAATTTGCAATCGAATTAAATTTATTCGGCTATCCTTTTATTTTAATTTCAGTTAGATAAACGCCCTCTTTTTAAGAACTTGTTAACCTGATGTTTCACAAAATGCGTTTTTTCTCAACACAACAGCAGTCTCTTTCTTTTGTCGGTATTCCCTTTTCGGCTTTTTCTTTCAATCTGGTCTTTTTCAGGCAGTTTGCTTGCTTTTTTCTATAAACAAAAGCAGTTCATCTCTTTGGTTTGTAGTGCTAAACTTGAATCTGTTTATTGCGCGGCGTTTTGTTCCGGTCGAATTTTGTCCCCTCCCTTTTTAGTGTTGTGCCGAGGGGAGGAAGGCGGCTTCTGGCTGTACAAATCTGTTCTCTGCTTTCAAGTTGTACCACTCCCATTTCTGGCGCCAACCAGCACAATATAAATTATTGACTGAAACTGAACTCCAATTTTATTCTCGTCACGGTTAAATTCAAGTGGCTGGTTAGAGAAAAATTATTGAAGATTTTTTATTATTCGATGACTGAAATCTCCTTCAGTAGATCAGGAAAAGTTGGAAGTTTCTAGATTTATTTTAAGATTTGGTTAAAAATTTTAGTTTACTGATATTTTTGGATGCCCAATAATCTTATGGATCGAATATTTTCTGAGCATGCCTCCTTGAATTGAATTTCGCTTTAATCTCAGTCTCAAATCACCAGTAGTTTTTGTTGCGTGCCTTCCCGCCCCTTTTTCTTTTATCTTTCGCTCTCGTAATTTGAATCTGATCCCAAATGTACATATATCTCAACTGAAAATATCATCTGAGATCTGACATGACGTGACTTGACGTGACCGGTTCTTGCGGCGCGGGCTTTGATTGCAAACCGATCTTGTCGTCGTCTTCATCAATCAAACAACATCAATAAATCTATTATGTATATATTAATTGTAGTGGTAAATGGTAATATTAATAACAGTATCTGATGTTTGAAGTGTGCATAACTAGCAGCTTTCATCTTGCTAAATAGTCGGCCCCCTCCTTCATATCTCGGCTAGAATAAACTGTAGGCCGCCGCCAATAAGCCGACTCTTCAGATTGCTGTCTACGCTGCTACAGTACTTTTCTCTTTATTCTCTCCTTTGTAGATATAAAAGAAACGAAAGCACAGACGATCCCCGCTTTTCATAATTCCAGTTTTTTATTTAACAAATCTTTTTTTCTCTCCATCTGCACACTTCAGTTTGTTATACTTCTTCAAGCTGCTCAATTGAATAAATTGTCTTCCCAGCTGATGTGCCTAAGCTATTCTTATTCTCAATGACCTCGTAGAAGCTGCATCTTTGTCGCCGGATACCTCTTCCAGTGGAGTCTCTTGGAACCTGAGTAGCTACATATATCAAATTGATGTGCTTAGTCGGGCGCCACATTCATGTTTAAGTTCTCTTCAGTGGAGTGGGCATTCAGTGTTTTTGTTGTGTCCTAAGAAGAGACCAATGTTTCAGTAGTTCGCAGAATCATCATTCACATTTAGACAGACATTTTATGTACCTTCAAAAACTTCGCCGCTCAAGTCTCACAAATTACCTTCGGTTCCGATAGTAAGTATTTTGTTAATTATGATTTAAACTTGAGTGAAATGTTATTTTCTCTAACTTTTTAGTATTACTATTTTTAAATAGACAGAGCTGGGGAAAATGTGTTTCAAGATTTTAGACGTTTTTTTTCTGCTGGCGCGGATCGCATTTAAGCGTCGCAAGAAACTCCCAAAAAGTAAATGTATCCACTTGAGTACAATATTGTAGTTCAACTGGATCTGCAATATTGAGAAATTGTAGACCCGACGACTGAAGCATTTCTCACTTCAAACAGTTCATGACCAAATATTTGTTGCCGTTCCTTTCCCTCCTTCCACTTTTTGGCTCTTTCGCTTGTTTGGTTTGGTTTCATTTACTCGCCTGCCGCTCGCTCGAATGATTGTGCTTTCATTTAAGACACCTGTGTCTCGATGCAGTTTGGATGTTGGCTTTGATGTGATCTAAAGATTTTACCCTTGAGTTCCTGAAACACACATGGCCATTAAAAGGTTTTTTAAGTCGCCGACCAAACTTTGCCATGCATACTTGCGCTGCTACGTTGACCATCCATTGAGCTATCCAACTCTCCAATTTAATTCAGCCAATTAAATTGCTTTCCTTTTAATTTTTCAACAAATCCCTTTTAGTCATTCTAACTGAATAATAAATATTTGCTCGCTTTGTTGCGGTTGTTTATTAACTCGCTTTGTTTCAGCAACTGCAAAACAACAACAAAAGTCGCAATCAAACAGGCCATCGAGCGAACCTTGTGAAAAAGATTCATCGAGCTTAAATCGCCTTCAGTCTCAGAGTGCGAGTCAGGTTCATACCACCATATCTTCAGTAAGCGACCACTACCCAAATTGGGCAACCTTACTATTGTATTACTCAGCATTCAATTATTGTAGAGCGAGTGGAGAAAGCCAATCGTCAATCAGTTGGCGAAATAATAGCAACCTCTTAGATCCTCGCAAGCAACCCAATTGCGATCTCGAATCGCAATCGGTAGCAGTGGTCGAGACCACGTTATCTTCTTCAAAGTCCCAATCCCTCAAACCGTGTCAAAGACACATCAAACTAGCAAACACACACAAACAGCACCCTCAAACACCAATCGGCAGCAGCCAAGCCTCATCAAGTTCCACATCACAAAACTCAACTGTGACTACGGAAGCTTCCTACAAGGGTAAAGAGTTGTACAGCAGTTCGAAAATGACCATTAGTGGTATGGCCGTGAACGAACCCCTAGGAGTGCTGAATAAAACATCGCCAAACCCCAATTTCGGAATGCACAACATTTCTGCACAGCAGCTAATGGCTCAACAGTTGATGTCCGCCAAAACATCTCCAGGGGCTCATCATAATAATCCACAACAGTCGATGCCCCTGAACCTATCGCAAACACACCTCACAGCAGCACATATGGGCCAACACAGTCCAACGAAGAATACTCTCCTGACTGGCAGTCATGTCTCCGATCCAGCGACTGCGGCTGCCGCGAACTCTCTTGCTGCATACCAGCAACTTAGCTTCCTAAATTACCTCGAAGAAAATCTACTCGCTGCTATGCTGGCTTCTGCATCGAATCAACAAGATACACTAAAAATTGAACAGGTCAGTGGCAGTTATCAGCATTTTCTATCATATTCATTTTTGGGTCAGTGGCAGTTATCAGTTTCTCAAATCTTAAAAAATTTTTGTTTGAAATTAAATTAGCCTGCGTTTTAGCTGTTAAAACAGAATCCCAACGAGCCATCATCAACGTCTGGGACTACTGTCAACAGTTTTGCTGCTGGCCGAAACCCACTTGCGTCTTTGGCAAACATGACCCACATGCAAACACACAATCTCACTTCTCATTTAGCTGCCGCGAATGCATCTGGGATGCATTTTAGCCAAAATGCTAACAAATTCTGGTCACCAACATCTTCGGCAACAGTTAGCAAAGCGGCCACATCTCCATTGGCGCCTCAGAAGTCTCCAGCGTCAACTGAAGCAGTGAACTCGAATGATAACGAAACTCCATTGAAATCCGAGTCAGCAACTGACGTTCCTCAAGATCTCTCACTTCGAGGCTCTAAGTCTGAGCTGGAAAACAAAATAGCTGAATCCGGTTTGCCTCCATTGCCTAAGTTGGAAATTCCATCGGAAATCTCTCAAAAGTCGTCCGATGGTAAAGAAGCTTTTAACCCTCAATCCCACATCTTGTCTGCTGTGAAGCGACCTGGCGCCCCTTTGATGCCTCCAGCAAGCATACATGCTAAAATGGCCAGTCAAGTGTCTCCATTTCATTTTACTCCTCAGAGCAGAGCATCAGGTCTTGCACCGCCAATGGGAGCGCACCATATGCCAATAATGTCAAACAGATCGCCTCTTGATCCCGCAACATCGGCAATACTCGCTGCTCAGAAGCTGCAACAAAACGCTTTCGGAAACTTGGCATCTTTCTCCAATCACGCTCATCCAGGATCTTTCATCCCGCCACCGAAACCAGTTCAGCCAAGTCCAAATGGTTTCCTTCATTCTCCCAATATGATGGGAACCCCGATTCTGAATATGAACCCTTTTCATCAAAGTCAGGTGAACCCAGCGTTTGGAAAAACTTCGTTACCATCACCTGCTCAGATGCACTCTATGTTTCATCAGAATCAACTGGAAGCTCAGGCGAAGAACGGCTTTAGATCTGAAAAAGCTGCTGGCCCAAATGGATCTACAACCGGAAGTGGCACTACGGAAGACCAGTCCTGGTGGAGTATCCGACCTCCTGTTAAGCAGCCAATCATGCCAGATGGAAAGCCTCTGGACCCTCTAACTGCATCCATCATTTTATCACACCGGCACCCTTTCGATCAGAGCCTAAACAAGGATCCACACCTTATGCAGATGTTGTACAGCGGTGGACCTCAAGGGGTCAACTCAGCGCCAACCTCAACCGTGTCCACAAGACGCTGCCGACGATGCAGGTGTCCCAATTGTGTCAATGCTATCAATTCTAATAATCCTAACAAGAGAAAGGAACATATCTGTCATTACGAAGGATGCGGCAAAGTATACGGGAAGACTTCACATCTAAAGGCTCACTTGCGATGGCATGCCGGAGAACGACCCTTTGTGTGCAACTGGGTGTTCTGTGCCAAGGCATTCACTCGATCTGACGAGCTGCAGCGACATCTCAGAACGCACACGGGTGAGAAGAAGTTTGTTTGCAACCATTGTGGCAAGCGATTCATGCGATCCGACCATCTTTCGAAGCACATAAAGACTCACTCCAAGCAAAAGATGATGAATGACGGAGATGAGTCTAATTTTGGCTCTCAGCGTCTAAGCGTATCTGAAGATGGCTCCAATGGAACAAGAGGTGATGACTCAGAAAGTATGGACGCAATGAGTGGACATCCAATGGTGGATATGGACGACGATGATGATGACTCGTTTGACTCATCGGACGACGAAGGCGCTGTCGTCAATGTCGATTGATTTCATGACTGCCGTGGAACGATTGTAGCTTCTCGAAAATGCTAGCTCTTGAATATTTTTGCGGACGTTGCCTTTATCCCTATCGATTGATGTGTCACAAAGAAGATGATCAGGATCACTTGAATCCATTTCCAACAAAACTCCTCAAAATCTTTATTTTATACCAGAGCAATGCAACGTATCGCTATATTTAGAAGCATTTCTCAGATTACGCATAAAACTCAAATATAACTGTTCGTTACGATTTTGATTTCCGCTGTGCGGTAAGATTCATCGTCTTGTGACAATCTTGGAGATCTGATTCCAGAAGTTAATCTTTATGTCGGCTGGGGGCTTCTATAGGTACTTGGATCTGGGAAAACGCTGACTCAACCCCTTTTCTAATATCGATGCTTACTTGTTCTTCTTTTCTCTGCTGACATTTTGCTGATGAAATGGATGAAATTAATCATACAGTGACGCTTTAAATACTCATTCTCAATTTTAATGGCTTTATCTTGTTGGTGCTATTTTCAACTCTTTCTATCTCTCTCGCGGACATGCAAATAAAATTGAATATTTAATTAGCGGCTCTAATTTGACGTTTTCCAGCTTTACCCAAGTGCAATAATATTGAAAGCTCGTTTCTTTTCGTTTCAGATCTTGTAGCGTAACAAAATAAGAAACAATAATCTCAGAATCAGGAGCTTTACCATTTTTGAAGGGCTAGAAAGATTATAGCGTTTGCTGAGAAGTTGATCCATAACGGTGGTCTGACTTCAACCTAATTATCTGTTAATAATGTTGCTAATACTAATCCTCCTCTCGTTGGGCTAAATTAGAAAAGATCCTATCTCGCTTTCGTGTCTATCCGTTATATGTATATAGTAATAGTACTACCTACCTTTCTTTTCCCAATTAAGTTTCATCATTCCTTAAATATGTTTTCAATCTACTACCCTCTAGCTGAGAAAGACTTTTTCCTTGAGCTTGCGCTTGAAAGTAGCAAAGAATCAGGAAACAAATCCGCTTATTTTTTCGGACAGTATACGTAGATTTAGTTTCTTGTTGTTCAAATCATTCTTGTATTTTGCTTCAAATTCTGAAGTCATTTCATGATTGGTGGCATTGATGTGGCGACTGGCAGTCGATTTGCTGTTCAAAGTATCTGTTGTGTCATTCACTTGTATTGTATCAACATTTTGTGCAAGGTTTTGAAGCTGGGAGCAAGGGGAGGGGGAGGGGGAGGGGGAAGGGTGGTGTGGTATTGCTTTTATGAGACGCCTCGGGTGACTGTTAGTGGGAGTTATGTTGGATTGGGCTGGTTCGGTTGGGGAAGAATAAAGTAGAAGTGGTTGAAACGGAGAAGCGGAGTGAGATAAAGAGTCAGGGTGGGGTGGGGTTGGTGGGATGAAAGGTAGTTGTAATTTGGGGACTGTAGGGACTAAGGAGGGCTACTTAGCATTAACTAGGGTGAGTTTAGTGGGGCTGAAAGAGAGAATAAAGGGAGACTTCAAACACCGTTTATGATTGTGCTAAGACTGAATTTTGATTAAGTACCTGATTGAAGTTAATCAGAGATGAAAGCAATCTTGTTTGTCTTTGTCTGCAAACATAAACAGCCGTTAGGTCGCTACTCGCTACTCCTCGCTATCTCGAAGCTCCTCCGCATCGAATCCGACCAGTCAGACTCGACGATATGAAATATACAAAACAAAACAACAAACGCCGCCTTACCATATTAGCCAATACTATTCCAAAGCATACATTTCCAAACACGCCAACATGACTGAATAATACTATTATTATGTCCTTACCAACTAGGTAACTAACTAACATGAAAGAGTCACGGGGTACTCTTTGAGTTTTGGCTAATTTTGTTTTGGCTTTGAGGTGGCAATTTGGACTTGAAATAGGTCGGCCGTTATATTGTCGTATCTGCCTAAATAGTTCACTTCAGAAGTGGCGGAGTATAGATACTAGTTCAAAGCAAAGTTAGGAAAGAGGGGGGAATTAAAGTGGAGCAACTGTTAAGTCGCCCTAATGCCCAGTACTTTGAAGGTGAAGCGAGGGACTGAGATCTAAGCAAGAGAGAGACAACACAACACTACAATCAAAAACAACATAACAGACACTATCAGTACGGCACAATAAGGGAGGGGAGGGGGGAGGGGGAGTTGCAATAGAACTAACTCTTTTTGAAGTTCAAACGACAAGTATCAAAGTGCCTCCTAATACTGCTAGAGCAGCACTAAAGTATTAGTAGTTGTAATATCAGTTAAATATAAATTTATTTATACTGCCTTTTGTACTCACATCACACGGAACAGATCAGATCAACCAGTCGGCCGGCATATCCAGCCGATAGAAAAGCCAGAAGTGCTTTGCTATTACTAGTAGTCCCAGCCCCCCCCCCCCCTCGGCCCGGCGTCATATTACATATGATAACTGGGCCGGAACTGGGACTAAAGACAGCTCCGCTTGAAGTTGTATGTAGTTGCAATCCAATCCAATTCGATCGATGAGCACTGTTATATTAATACTATTCAAAGGGACGCCGCCGCGGGAGACATGAAAGGAAAGTGTCTTTCAAGTTCAAAAAGAAGAGACCAGTTGTTGCATTCGCCATTAATTTTTCATACTATTCCTTTCAAGTTCTTCACATCCCATCCCCCATCAACACATCAAACAACGCCCAATATACACTTGGCTTAATATGTAAAAAAAACAATGTAAGCTTTCTGAATCTAAACAAATAGAATTCATCTTTTTAGCCAGAAAATTTATACCCAAGATATGTTAACATTCAGAAGCGGGTGCCACCTTCCCAGGAATTCCACTCAATCCCATCACTGCTCAAACTTCGGGTCAGTTTAGGGCACTTTTTGGAAGGTTCGGAATGAAA
Source organism: Symsagittifera roscoffensis (assembly GCF_963678635.1). Lineage (NCBI taxonomy): Eukaryota > Metazoa > Xenacoelomorpha > Acoela > Convolutidae > Symsagittifera > Symsagittifera roscoffensis. The sequence continues at coordinate 35,544,366 of NC_087063.1, read as the reverse complement.
TCAGAGTATATTTGCGCTTTTTTAAAAAACAAAAGGCCTGTTCGGCTCAAAGTTATTGTCATAAAATACTAATAAATGGGGACAATCTAAATTAGAGCGAGTGCCTGCGCCTAAAAAAACGTTTTTTGATCAGAACCTACCAAAAAGTGACCCAATCTGTCATTTCCTCAAAATTTGCCTGCGGCTCAGACATTTTTTGAGTGCATGTTTGCCGCTCAGTAAAAAAAGAATCTTTTTAGGAGAGCTCGGAATTCCATTTGGTTGGCCTGAAAAATTACTTGAAATTTTCAGACAACTGCAAGTTTTTCTAATGTAGTTTGACCTATGGCTTTTCATATCAGTATGGCTTTTGGCGAATGAGTATAATTATTGATCCGACAGTTTCACGAAGAAGGAGGGAACTATGGCGTATCTTTTTTTTCCTCAAGATTTTGATCTGAAAGAGAGCTCTATGGGACCAAGTGTAGCATCTTAAAAAAACCTTTTCAGTCATGATTCAATTTGAAAAATGCTAAAAGTTGTTTCAGTTCTGAGTTGTTGTGTTTTTGAGACTAAAGGTCACATTTACGAATGACTCGATAGTAGATTGAACTATCTATTTAACTATTCTCCTATTGTTTGTTTTTAGGCTATTATTGTTCCGACTTGATCTTTATTTCAAGGGTCAATCTCAACTTAGGGATGAGTTGGAGATATTTTGGTTGAGGTTTTAAGAGAAAACTTAAGAACAGTTTTCAGCTTCTATTTATATATTTTTTGGAAAATCTCTCAATTTGTCATAGCTGATAAGAAGTTAGTTATTGGCTTCGTTATCTCTCCTGATAGTCATTCGACATTCGTATTTTACGAGCATAATCGTTCATAACTTCGTAGTTCACGAGTAGAGTCGTTTTTTTTCTCAATACTTAACACGTTATACTAGTTATTCCAAATACTTTAAGCGTTGGTTTTCATTCATTTTTCAAATGGATATAAACATTTTGTTTTTAGTGCTAATGTCACGCATTTTGAGCTCAATAAATATCATGTTTCTGTTTCAATATAAAATCAGAACAAGCGATAAGGCATTAGAAAGAATAAAATTTCTAGCTTCATCATTTTTTAACCAAAAGACATCCGAGACAAATTGAAGGACAGTCGAAACGTTGTTTTCTGATCTGTGCCAGCCTCGGTTTTTGCGTCACGCAAAATTTTCAATGATCGAAATAAGCAAAATTCGATTATGGAAATGAAGTTTACAGCAAAGTTTCTTCATTTGAGGATAACGATGACAAGATCGTTAAAATGTTTCGCTTTATCTGCGACATTATTTGGGCCATGAACTTTTTCTACTTTCATTCGAAACAAAGTATTTGATTAGACAATGCGCTACCATGCGCAAGTTGTATCGCTAAGTTCTGGCTAGACTCATGGCCTTACTTCGAAAATTTATCAATTATGTAGCCTAAAAAGACTTCAGGCTTTTTTCCGTTAAACCTTAGACTCTGAAGCTACAAATGATTTCATTGCGCCTGCGGTTAGCAAGCGCATTGTACTAGGGAACTAGATTTCCCCCGTGAACAATTTCAAACAGAATTGGTTCGCGAGATGTTACGTGCCTCTTACAAATTTTTAATGCAATGACGGTTGACGCAGACTATACTAGAGGCAACGACGATGCCTCGCACACTTAAGTCTTAGGCTTGATTCAGGGTGGGAGTCGGTTTTTTTTTCCAATTGAATTGTTTGTCTACTGATTTTTATCGGCTCAAATTCTTAATTTCAATTCATGGAGTTTCTCATTGAAGCTATTTTTGCCTGATCTTCTTGTTCCGACTTTCGATACGAAAATAACGGAATATTTGTGCTCGGGGTGGGTTTTTTTCTTCAGACAAATTTCGACTTTTTAACTAGCCATTTTTGACGGAATATTTTTATATCATTCAAAAGCTATTGTTGTCCTGAGCTTAAATTTGAAAAAATATTTCACCTGTGATCATTTTTCGTAAAGTTATGGGGGTTTAATGATTGCCATTTCGGCCAATTTGGGACAATTAACGCGTGATATATTTCTCGCCATTAACTCTTAAGCGGAGATTTAATCCGTCTTAGAAATAGTTCAAAATTGGTTCAAGGAAGCTTATATGCCATAATTGATTTGTTAATAGTAGCAAACTCTATCACTTTGTACTTAATATGACGTGTGGGGATGTTTTCACAAAAAAAAATTCAATCTATATTTTTTTAATTTTAAATTTTATTTTATTACATTTGAATTTTTCATGTTATTACTGCTCTATAGACCCTAAAAGGCAGTCGGAACATTCAGGGCTTCGCGGGCAGTCTTGTTACTTTTCGTTTAGCTATTTTTCACGTAATTTAATCGCCGATTGTTAAAAGAAACCAGAAAAGTGGGAGCAGGAAAATGAAAAAAAAAATCTTGTTTCGAATTTTTCCCATGTTTTATATTTCTTAATTTTAATCGTTCTTATTGGAACATTCATTGTAGTCCAAATATTCATTGTAGTCGATTCTTGCACTGCTACGGGCTATCATTGTTGATCCGACTTTCGAGGAAAGAGGAATATATATGCTTGGGGTGTTTTTTTTTTCTATTTAGACCAATTTCGTTAACAAAATTTGCTGATTATGGAGATCAATCCTCGAATTGTTGTGATTTCAGTGAGGGAGAGCTCACCACTATATCAACTTGACTATACTGTCGCCTTGAAACGAGTGTAAACGACGACTTGCTTTATAGATTCATGCTGAAAATTCATAGTTAGTAATATTTTTATCGAAAATTTTTCGAGATCAATTAATAGAAAGTTGGAACGCTTAAGGTTTTCCCCTGATATACGAGCAGTTTTGTTTCTGTTTAGAAAAAAATTGTGAATTTTTAGACATAAAAGTTGTCTGTCAGTATATGTTCGGAAAAAGTGACGCAAACTTTAAGCTTGACGTGTGTTTTTAGAGCAATTGCCTTATTTAAATTAATCGTTTTTGTGGGTCAATTTTTTTTACCAGCTGAAAGATAGTAATGCCCTGAGCTCAAAATCAAAATTTGATTTACGTGTGCCCATTTTTAGTAAAGTTTTTGGGATGTAAAAGTTGACAATTAATACGCTCCATTGGATCTACTTAACAACTACCCCCCTTTCTTTTTAAAGGGTAATTTCTAAGTAGATTAAGTTAGTCGGAATATACAATGCTTGAAGTGGTTTTTTATTCAGAAAACTCTTGTTCCTTGGGAGTTCGATGTCTTGCTCTGCATGGGGCCAGCCGGGTGTGCACGTCACTATACTAACCTGCCACGAGTCGTTTAAACTGTTTCTTTTTCCTAAACGTGGCCAATTATCCCGCACCACAGATTCGTTCCAAATTGAAATGAGTAATCTAATTGGTCTTAATAATTCCATACACGACAATTTAATAATTTTAGCCTAAAAATCATAGTTTTGCCATTATTTAATTTACCAAAAACTATTCGAGACTAATTAAAGGGCAGTCGGAACATTCAGGGCCTTTTAATTATAGATACGGCAATTCTATAGTAGATACTATAGGGGGATTGTCAAGTAAATCCGCGCCATTTACCAGTTTTCTTTTAACGCATAGCGTGTTAGTTGTTTAAAATTTTTCAAATTGAGCAAGCTTTTTAAGTGATTTTTTTGCAAATTTTGGTCGACCTTACGTTACCATATTTTGGTCGGACTTATGTTACCACGGCGGAAAGTTTTGACCAAAGGAAATTTCGATTTTTCGGCGCTCACACCCGCCTCAAAATTAGTGAATATTGGCAAAAAACATTGTCAGAAAAATAATTGCGTCGGTCAGCCAAAAATGGCTGTCATAAAAACACCATAAGAGAAACTTTGGAAACATTTGGCAACCAGATTTTAGCATCCTCTCGGTTTTAGATGACGTCAAGGTCCGAAAATTTTTCAATTTTAAAATTTGAAGGCTTCGTGGTTGCATCAATTGAAATTTTGATGATTCATTCTTCTTGTCGGTCAGGCTATCAAATTAATTGTGCAGTTCTCAGTTCTATGCAGTAATTAAAATAGCGTGTTACAGTTGAATAGTACTACATGATCAATAAAAGTTGATTGGAAAATTATTGAGGAAAAGAAAAGATTTTTTATCCAAGCTGAGCTCTCTCACAAGTGAAGTTAGGCTTCCTTCTTAAGAAAAGATCCCTTCGCAAGCGCAACTACAATATCTTTTACAACTTCCTTAGACCCCCAGTTCAAACCAGGTCCGTTTGTTTGTTCACGAGATGAAAGATCGGTTCACCCGCCCTTGGGAGTTTTCACATACGACAACACTTCCCATTCAAGTGCAATCTGCGCTCAACAGGAGAGACAATGCAAGAGCAATATTAGTGGAGGCTGTTCCCATGACAGAAGGTCCAAGAGGCAGAAAATTAATTACTAATCATAATCAGTTTAATGACAAATACTCATTAAACTGTTACGCTTTTCTCACAGATTTTTCTAAACTGAATTATGATTGGAAAATATAACTCTATTTCGTTTGGTCCGTCTGTCTTGAGGGATTTCTCATGCTAGTTTTCTGTTCTATTGTAGCATATATCTGTTTCCTTTTGCCGATTGGTTCCGCTCTTATGAAGTTGATATGATGTGTTTAACTAGAAAGAGGCAAAGCAGTTTGATAATTCACTTCAAAGTATACATCAAAAAGTGCAGCCTATCTTGCGGCCGCTTTGATTCCGTTTGTATTCGCTTTTATGCCAGCTTTTAACTCTTCCCATACGCCATTGTTCTTATGTTTGTGTTGATAAAAAAACAGATGACAAATAAACTTAATATATGAAAAATATAACTGAAGAAGGAAATTAACAATCACATGATGATATAATTTGACGTGGTAATCTATCAATCATCAGAAACCTTCTGAAATAGCCCAAATTTCTGCAACAATGCGCAAGCATTTTAAGCTTGATGAAGTCAGTTTTTTTTGCAATATAATAATTGATTTGTTAACGGATTTCAAGTCATTTTATTAAGAGTCGATGAACGTAGTTCAGTCTCTTATATAGGTCGCCATTTTTTTCTCGTTTTTTTTCGGAAAAATTTATCAGGCCCAAATTTATTTTTTCGCGGTTTGAGTTTTGATTTCTTTTTAAATTCAGTTCATTTCCTTTGTTAAATAAAGCAAACTCCACCATCGAGCAGCAAAAAGTGTAAAGTTCGCTTCTAGTTTCGGAAGAGGAAATTTAATTTAATTTTCAGGTTTCCTAGCGAAAAACAAAAAAAAACTTTTCTTAATGATTTAGTTTTCTCAAATGATTTTGATCAAAATAAGTGCCGATTAAAAATTGTGCTAGAAACTCTGTAGACTTATTTTTGTTCCGACTTTCGTAACGAAAGTATCGGAATATTTGTGCTCGGGGTGGGTTTTTTTCTTGAGACAAGTTTCGACTTTTTAAATAGCCATTTTTGACGGAATTTTTTATATCATTCGAAAGATATTGTTGCCTTGAGCTTAAGTTTGAAAATTTTTTTTACCTGTGGTGTTTTTTCGTAAAGTTATGGGGATTTAAAGATTGCCATTTTGGCCTATTTGGGACAATTAACGCGCGATATATTTTGCGCTATTAACGCGTAAGCGAGATTTAATCCGTCCTAAAAATTGTTCCAAATTGGTTCAAGGAAGCTTATATGCCATAATTGATTTGTTAATAGGAGCAAAATCTATCACTTTGTATTAAATATGACGTGTGGGGTGATGTTTTCACAAAAAACCTAAAATTAAAAAAAAAATTGGAATTTTTTTTACATTTAATTTTTTTTTATGTTATTACTGCTCCATAGACCTTAAAAGGCAGTCGGAACATTCAAGGCTTCGCCCGGATACGAGCAATTTTGTTTTATTTGAAATTGGAAATTTGCGATTTTTTCAAAAATCAAGTCATTATTTTTCTCTGTTTACTTGCGTATTAAAGTCCATTCAGCCATGATGTACATTACAAAATGTAGTTGTCTGTGTCGAGAAAATGTGCTCTTTTTTTCTGATTTTCACAACAAAATCCGCGATACATGATGACCCGAATAAATTTAAATGAATAAAACAAAATGAATATAAATGAAGTAAAAATGAAATAAATTAAACGAAGTGCAATTCTACGTCATTTTAGCTTACATTTTCTTTCATTTTTTGCCTATCTCAATTTCTTAAAAATTCAACAGCTTAAGATAAGTGAATTCCTAATTCAATTAGTTTTTCTTTTTTCCTTCGTATTGATTTTTTCTCTCTTAAGCATGGTTGTTAGAACTTTTAATACTACTTCCACAGCAGCTGGCCATACTTGTTAATTTCATTTTTACATCTGTTTTTCTATTCGTATACAAAGTTTTCTTTGTATTTGAAATATAATTGTTTTTGCGACTTTCTAAGAAAGTAACGAATTTTCTTGCTCGAGTGCTTTTTTGTTATGATCAATTTTGGTCGTCGGAATAACAGCTGTCAGTGTTAACTTTTTACATACAAATAAAGACATCGAATTCCTGGTTTCAAGTTATATATTTCGATATCTTTATTTGTTTTTATAAACCTATGATTGTTTTAGGTAAAGCTTTGAGGGTTGCCAAATTTATCCGAACGTACAAGAATTTATCTATGATGCCTAGAACTTAAGCGAAGAATATTCCTAAAATTGTCGAGATCAAAAAATTTCCAAAATAAATTGGCCCCATTATTTCTCTTGGAAAAACATGCTTGAAGTTACTTCTGGTATTAGCTGTGGGGAGCTTAATACATTAGCAATACTTTTTTACGTCGGACAAAACGCTTGCTAGTAATATTGGGTCCTTTCTACTTTCCAACTTAGAAAGTAAATCTCAAATTCGCTGAGAAACATTTTATTAGAAAAGAACAATAAATATTAGAAGAAAAGAATTTAGCACTAAGTTGTCTCAGACTTGATCTTTATTTCAAGGGTCAATCTCAACTTAGGGATGAGTTGGAGATATTTTGGTTGAGGTTTTAAGAGAAAACTTAAGAACAGTTTTCAGCTTCTATTTATATATTTTTTGGAAAATCTCTCAATTTGTCATAGCTGATAAGAAGTTAGTTATTGGCTTCGTTATCTCTCCTGATAGTCATTCGACATTCGTATTTTACGAGCATAATCGTTCATAACTTCGTAGTTCACGAGTAGAGTCGTTTTTTTTCTCAATACTTAACACGTTATACTAGTTATTCCAAATACTTTAAGCGTTGGTTTTCATTCATTTTTCAAATGGATATAAACATTTTGTTTTTAGTGCTAATGTCACGCATTTTGAGCTCAATAAATATCATGTTTCTGTTTCAATATAAAATCAGAACAAGCGATAAGGCATTAGAAAGAATAAAATTTCAAAATTTCTAGCTTCATCATTTTTTAACCAAAAGACATCCGAGACAAATTGAAGGACAGTCGAAACGTTGTTTTCTGATCTGTGCCAGCCTCGGTTTTTGCGTCACGCAAAATTTTCAATGATCGAAATAAGCAAAATTCGATTATGGAAATGAAGTTTACAGCAAAGTTTCTTCATTTGAGGATAACGATGACAAGATCGTTAAAATGTTTCGCTTTATCTGCGACATTATTTGGGCCATGAACTTTTTCTACTTTCATTCGAAACAAAGTATTTGATTAGACAATGCGCTACCATGCGCAAGTTGTATCGCTAAGTTCTGGCTAGACTCATGGCCTTACTTCGAAAATTTATCAATTATGTAGCCTAAAAAGACTTCAGGCTTTTTTCCGTTAAACCTTAGACTCTGAAGCTACAAATGATTTCATTGCGCCTGCGGTTAGCAAGCGCATTGTACTAGGGAACTAGATTTCCCCCGTGAACAATTTCAAACAGAATTGGTTCGCGAGATGTTACGTGCCTCTTACAAATTTTTAATGCAATGACGGTTGACGCAGACTATACTAGAGGCAACGACGATGCCTCGCACACTTAAGTCTTAGGCTTGATTCAGGGTGGGAGTCGGTTTTTTTTTCCAATTGAATTGTTTGTCTACTGATTTTTATCGGCTCAAATTCTTAATTTCAATTCATGGAGTTTCTCATTGAAGCGATTTTTGCCTGATCTTCTTGTTCCGACTTTCGATACGAAAGTAACGGAATATTTGTGCTCGGGGTGGGTTTTTTTTTCTTCAGACAAATTTCGACTTTTTAACTAGCCATTTTTGATGGAATTTTTTTTCTATATCATTCAAAAGGTATTGTTGTGCTGAGCTTAAATTTGAAAAGATATTTCACCTGTGATCATTTTTTGTAAAGTTATGGGGGTTTAAAGATTGGCATTTTGGCCAATTTGGGACAATTAACGCGCGATATATTTCGCGCTATTAACGCGTAAGCGGAGAGTTAATCCGTCTTAGAAATCGTTCCAAATTGGTTGAAAGAAGCTTATTTGCCATAATTAATTTGTTAAAAGGAGCGAAATCTATCCTTTGTACACTTTATATGGCGTGTGGGGGGATGATTTTCATTAAAAAATTCAAATTCAAAAAAAAAATTCATTTTATTTTTTCACATTTAACTTTTTAATGTTATTACTGCCCCATAAACCTTAAAAGGCAGTCGGAACTTTCAGGGCTTCGCCCTGATACGAGCAGTCTTGTTTAATTTTAATTTACTCTTGCAATTTGTAAGTTTACTAATTGTTCTGTATAATTTTCTTTTTATTTCAAATAAACCCACTCTATGAAAACGTTTGAACAGATTTTTGATCAAATCCTAAAATCTTCACCAATTTCCGAATTTATATTTTTAAAAATGTAAAATTCAGAACTGAAAAATTGCAAACAATGGTCTATAGTATAGTTATAGGATAGAACATTAGAACATTAATCAACTCATTTTTTGTCAGTTCGAATCACCATGCAGAAAAATTAAAAAATGTTAGCTACCGTTTTGAGAACGATAACTGGTTTCCGGGAAATGATTAGTTGTAATTAGTATACGACAATTCATAGAAACCTTGCTTCGAAGGTTTCTATGGCTTGGATGGTTTCAATTTCTTATTTTGATGTATTTGCATATTGACGTAGCTTGAAGAACAAAATATGTACTTATGCGTTTTTGCGTAGGCGGGAGGCGTAGAACTTGGAGTTTATACACTTTTGTTAGCTCAGAAGTTTTATGACAGTTTTTTTTCGAATTTGAACAATATTTGGGATGATAATTTTTGCACGACTGAAATAATAGATTAGAAATGGAAGTTTTTTGTGAATACAGTTTTCTAGCTATTTAATACCAGGACAGTGGCCTTTATTTCGAGAAACTATGTTGGGACTAAAGGCTGACTAGCCTTTCAAGTAGTTCTGCCAACTTTTCAAAACCAGACAAACAAAGCTATTCAATGTTTGGTTTAGGCATGCATGGGGCCTTGTACTTCATTCAAAAGTTTGTTTATTGTTTCGAAGCGAAGATACTAGAGGCAACGACGATGCCTCGCACACTTAAGTCTTAGGCTTGATTCAGGGTGGGAGTCGGTTTTTTTTTCCAATTGAATTGTTTGTCTACTGATTTTTATCGGCTCAAATTCTTAATTTCAATTCATGGAGTTTCTCATTGAAGCGATTTTTGCCTGATCTTCTTGTTCCGACTTTCGATACGAAAGTAACGGAATATTTGTGCTCGGGGTGGGTTTTGTTTTCTTCAGACAAATTTCGACTTTTTAACTAGCCATTTTTGATGGAATTTTTTTCTATATCATTCAAAAGGTATTGTTGTGCTGAGCTTAAATTTGAAAAGATATTTCACCTGTGATCATTTTTTGTAAAGTTATGGGGGTTTAAAGATTGGCATTTTGGCCAATTAGGGACAATTAACGCGCGATATATTTCGCGCTATTAACGCGTAAGCGGAGAGTTAATCCGTCTTAGAAATCGTTCCAAATTGTTTGAAAGAAGCTTATTTGCCATAATTAATTTGTTAAAAGGAGCGAAATCTATCCTTTGTACACTTTATATGGCGTGTGGGGGGATGATTTTCATTAAAAAATTCAAATTCCAAAAAAAATTCATTTTATTTTTTCACATTTAACTTTTTAATGTTATTACTGCCCCATAAACCTTAAAAGGCAGTCGGAACTTTCAGGGCTTCGCCCTGATACGAGCAGTCTTGTTTAATTTTAATTTACTCTTGCAATTTGTAAGTTTAGTAATTGTTCTGTATAATTTTCTTTTTATTTCAAATAAACCCACTCTATGAAAACGTTTGAACAGATTTTTGATCAAATCCTAAAATCTTCACCAATTTCCGAATTTATATTTTTAAAAATGTAAAATTCAGAACTGAAAAATTGCAAACAATGGTCTATAGTATAGTTATAGGATAGAACATTAGAACATTAATCAACTCATTTTTTGTCAGTTCGAATCACCATGCAGAAAAATTAAAAAATATTAGCTACCGTTTTGAGAACGATAACTGGTTTCCGGGAAATGATTAGTTGTAATTAGTATACGACAATTCATAGAAACCTTGCTTCGAAGGTTTCTATGGCTTGGATGGTTTCAATTTCTTATTTTGATGTATTTGCATATTGACGTAGCTTGAAGAGCAAAATATGTACTTATGCGTTTTTGCGTAGGCGGGAGGCGTAGAACTTGGAGTTTATACACTTTTGTTAGCTCAGAAGTTTTATGACAGTTTTTTTTCGAATTTGAACAATATTTGGGATGATAATTTTTGCACGACTGAAATAATAGATTAGAAATGGAAGTTTTTTGTGAATACAGTTTTCTAGCTATTTAATACCAGGACAGTGGCCTTTATTTCGAGAAACTATGTTGGGACTAAAGGCTGACTAGCCTTTCAAGTAGTTCTGCCAACTTTTCAAAACCAGACAAACAAAGCTATTCAATGTTTGGTTTAGGCATGCATGGGGCCTTGTACTTCATTCAAAAGTTTGTTTATTGTTTCGAAGCGAAGCATATAAAAAATCTGCCATACTTTTAAATGCGGGCTTCAATATCCCGCCACCTTAAGTAAGTTTTTCAACGTGTTTTTCTGCATGTTTAACTAAACAATTTTTAATATTCCTAGCCCTGTAATATGGGGCTTTCAGAGTACTCTCAGGAATTGCGAATCTTGGTTTCAAATATGACTCCTCAAATTCTTGTAGTTTTTCAGATATGACATTTTTTTTGTCCGTTCACAATAGTTGTTTCAAAATTTTAAATTCTTAGACTTATAGTTGGGGGCTGTCAGATTACTCTCAGGTGCTGCTAATCTTGCCTCTAAATATGACTGCCCAAATGCTAGCTGCCCAAAGTCATAGCTCGTTTGCGAGATATGACTTGTTTTTAGGGTTTTTCAAATTGTTTTTTTTAGAAAAGTCAAATTTCAAATTAAATTTTGAAAACTGAAATTTTTTCAAAATTTGAAAACCCAATCCTGTTGTTGGGTACTGTGACAGGATTACCAGAAGTTGCAATCTTTGCGTCCAAAAACTACTGCGAAATTGCTTTTTGTTTCGGAGAGGTTAAAGTTGTTAGTCATTTGTAAATTTTTCAAGAAACTTATTTTGGTTTCATTACGAGACCAAACTGTGCATTCTGTGTTTTGTAAACGGATTCCGCAACAGGCCAAAATCAAATTTGTCGCGAAATCTGCAACATTTCTACTTTTCTTTGATCTTTTTGCTGTTTTGATTCCACAAAAATACTTAAAACATTGTACCGCTCAAAATCGCTCCAAAAATAGGCAAATTTGCGGAATCCGCAACTGTTTTTGCAGAATCGAGAACAGTTTGTGAAATCCTCAAACAAATAATAAGAAATGTGCATAGTTGCATTGAGCTGTTGTGGAATCCGCTACTATAAGCGGAATCCGCAAATTGTAAGTGGAATCCGCAAATCTTAAGTGGAATCCGCATTTTGTTTGCGGATTCCATATATTTTTTTGCGGATTTCATTTACATTTTGCGGAATCGACTTACAGTTGCGGAATCCAGAACAACTAGCTATATTTGCTTGTTGCGGAATCCGCAACAAAACAATTGTGCCGACAAAACTTACGTTACAGCTATTTGTACGCGGAATCCACGAAATTTTTGTAAGTGGAATCTACTTACTTTTTGGAACATGTTTAAAGATTTGTCCCTGGAATCCAGGAACATACAGACACAAAATTTTGCGCCTATCCAGTGCACAGATTGGCCTCGTAATGTTTGAAATTAATAACCCTGTTATTGGGTGCTGTCACAGTACACTCGAAGAATGCAGATTTTGTTTCCAATATATGAGGTTTTCATTATTTGTCAAAGGTTCGAAGCACCGGAGGTGCGTTACACGCTTGTCGAATTGATTGGCAAGATTTTTTCTGTTAATATTTTTTTGTCTCGATTCAAATGGCAAAACATCTTTTCGCTTTATTTTTTGACGTTACCGACATACGCTTTGCTGTAAATTTTCTCCTTATTGTTCCGACTTCTGAAGAAACGGAATATTTATGCTTGGTGTGGCTTTTTTATACAGTCAATTTTCGGCGATCGCGGCAATCGAAATAAAATTTTTTAACAAAAAGTTTTGATGCCTAATTGAAGATATTGACTCTTGGAAATCAAATTCAAAAAGATATTCTGCCTCCGATCAGTTTTGCAATGTTTTGGGTGTTTGAAAATTGCCTATTTTGCCATGCTCTGGACTAATTTATGCGCGCTTTGAAGATTTTATAATGCTGAAAGCGTGACGCGAATTATTCATGCGTGGCACAACAAAATCGTTCCAAATTGAATTCAGGCTAGCTAGTCGGTCGTTTTAATTTCGTACGACTCAAATTTTCACTCGTGATCTTTGATATTGTCCAAAATTTTTGTTTTTCAATATTTTCTTTTCCCAAAAAAACTTCGATAAGGATTAAGGGACAGTCGGAACATTCAGGTCTTTGCCCTGATATACGAGCAGTTTTATTTTTGCCTTAAAATGATTTGAAATATAATTTGCTTGTGCCACGGCTCTCCTGAGGGGCCAAAAAATCGCACTGACGAAAAGCTCAAAAAAATTTTGATTTTGAAAAATTGTTTTTCGCATTTTGGAATTTTGAATTAGAAACAATTCTATGCCGTCTTTTTATTCGTAGAAAATATCAATGTCCGTTTTTCGAAGGTGTAAGAGACTATTTTTGGTTCCTTTGACGTCTTTTTGAGTAGTGTCATATTTTTTTTGAAGCAACAGCTTAAATCCAGCCATTAGACTTCAAGTCTATCTTACCTCCCATTGAGTCTCCTCACCTCCCAAAGACTAACAATACAGTGCCTGCCTGTCCCCGCCCACTTGGTTTGATCCTAAACTGATTCCTTCCGTGGGATGGTTTCCTATATTTATTTGAACACCACCACCCTCTAATGTTTTAATGTTATATTGTCGGCGCTGAGTGAGTTAGTTAGTTGTTCTGTTCTGGCTCTTGATGATTAACGACCTGAGACGGCACCGCCTTGTTCTAGACCGCCCCTCGAGTGAATTATGTTTGTTTTTATCCCGCTTTGATTTTTACGACTTTACGCGCTCGCCCATAAAATGGTAGCAAGAGCATAACAAGACACCAACCAATTCAATAGCTACAAAACTGTACGCTTTTTAAACGAAGTCCATTCTGGCCGAAGATTTTTCAAAAAGCTTCGTTATGCTAGATTTTTTTGCTTATTTGATGATTAATTTCAGGTCCAAACAAACTGACTAGATTTTATTTTAAAATTTTTTGCTAAATGGTCAGTAAATATCCGGATAATTTTTTCATCTTTTTTCAAAGCGTGTTCATAATGTTTTCTGGTTTCAGTGTTTTATAAGTGACCGGTTTGGCAGCGGATGCCACGAGGAATGCAGTTCCAAATTGTTTGAAAGAAGCTTATTTGCCATAATTAATTTGTTAAAAGGAGCGAAATCTATCCTTTGTACACTTTATATGGCGTGTGGGGGGATGATTTTCATTAAAAAATTCAAATTCCAAAAAAAATTCATTTCATTTTTTCACATTTAACTTTTTAATGTTATTACTGCCCCATAAACCTTAAAAGGCAGTCGGAACTTTCAGGGCTTCGCCCTGATACGAGCAGTCTTGTTTAATTTTAATTTACTCTTGCAATTTGTAAGTTTACTAATTGTTCTATAATTTTCTTTTTATTTCAAATAAACCCACTCTATGAAAACGTTTGAACAGATTTTTGATCAAATCCTAAAATCTTCACCAATTTCCGAATTTATATTTTTAAAAATGTAAAATTCAGAACTGAAAAATTGCAAACAATGGTCTATAGTATAGTTATAGGATAGAACATTAGAACATTAATCAACTCATTTTTTGTCAGTTCGAATCACCATGCAGAAAAATTAAAAAATGTTAGCTACCGTTTTGAGAACGATAACTGGTTTCCGGGAAATGATTAGTTGTAATTAGTATACGACAATTCATAGAAACCTTGCTTCGAAGGTTTCTATGGCTTGGATGGTTTCAATTTCTTATTTTGATGTATTTGCATATTGACGTAGCTTGAAGAGCAAAATATGTACTTATGCGTTTTTGCGTAGGCGGGAGGCGTAGAACTTGGAGTTTATACACTTTTGTTAGCTCAGAAGTTTTATGACAGTTTTTTTTCGAATTTGAACAATATTTGGGATGATAATTTTTGCACGACTGAAATAATAGATTAGAAATGGAAGTTTTTTGTGAATACAGTTTTCTAGCTATTTAATACCAGGACAGTGGCCTTTATTTCGAGAAACTATGTTGGGACTAAAGGCTGACTAGCCTTTCAAGTAGTTCTGCCAACTTTTCAAAACCAGACAAACAAAGCTATTCAATGTTTGGTTTAGGCATGCATGGGGCCTTGTACTTCATTCAAAAGTTTGTTTATTGTTTCGAAGCGAAGCATATAAAAAATCTGCCATACTTTTAAATGCGGGCTTCAATATCCCGCCACCTTAAGTAAGTTTTTCAACGTGTTTTTCTGCATGTTTAACTAAACAATTTTTAATATTCCTAGCCCTGTAATATGGGGCTTTCAGAGTACTCTCAGGAATTGCGAATCTTGGTTTCAAATATGACTCCTCAAATTCTTGTAGTTTTTCAGATATGACATTTTTTTTGTCCGTTCACAATAGTTGTTTCAAAATTTTAAATTCTTAGACTTATAGTTGGGGGCTGTCAGATTACTCTCAGGTGCTGCTAATCTTGCCTCTAAATATGACTGCCCAAATGCTAGCTGCCCAAAGTCATAGCTCGTTTGCGAGATATGACTTGTTTTTAGGGTTTTTCAAATTGTTTTTTTTAGAAAAGTCAAATTTCAAATTAAATTTTGAAAACTGAAATTTTTTCAAAATTTGAAAACCCAATCCTGTTGTTGGGTACTGTGACAGGATTACCAGAAGTTGCAATCTTTGCGTCCAAAAACGACTGCGAAATTGCTTTTTGTTTCGGAGAGGTTAAAGTTGTTAGTCATTTGTAAATTTTTCAAGAAACTTATTTTGGTTTCATTACGAGACCAAACTGTGCATTCTGTGTTTTGTAAACGGATTCCGCAACAGGCCAAAATCAAATTTGTCGCGAAATCTGCAACATTTCTACTTTTCTTTGATCTTTTTGCTGTTTTGATTCCACAAAAATACTTAAAACATTGTACCGCTCAAAATCGCTCCAAAAATAGGCAAATTTGCGGAATCCGCAACTGTTTTTGCAGAATCGAGAACAGTTTGTGAAATCCTCAAACAAATAATAAGAAATGTGCATAGTTGCATTGAGCTGTTGTGGAATCCGCTACTATAAGCGGAATCCGCAAATTGTAAGTGGAATCCGCAAATCTTAAGTGGAATCCGCATTTTGTTTGCGGATTCCATATATTTTTTTGCGGATTTCATTTACATTTTGCGGAATCGACTTACAGTTGCGGAATCCAGAACAACTAGCTATATTTGCTTGTTGCGGAATCCGCAACAAAACAATTGTGCCGACAAAACTTACGTTACAGCTATTTGTACGCGGAATCCACGAAATTTTTGTAAGTGGAATCTACTTACTTTTTGGAACATGTTTAAAGATTTGTCCCTGGAATCCAGGAACATACAGACACAAAATTTTGCGCCTATCCAGTGCACAGATTGGCCTCGTAATGTTTGAAATTAATAACCCTGTTATTGGGTGCTGTCACAGTACACTCGAAGAATGCAGATTTTGTTTCCAATATATGAGGTTTTCATTATTTGTCAAAGGTTCGAAGCACCGGAGGTGCGTTACACGCTTGTCGAATTGATTGGCAAGATTTTTTCTGTTAATATTTTTTTGTCTCGATTCAAATGGCAAAACATCTTTTCGCTTTATTTTTTGACGTTACCGACATACGCTTTGCTGTAAATTTTCTCCTTATTGTTCCGACTTCTGAAGAAACGGAATATTTATGCTTGGTGTGGCTTTTTTATACAGTCAATTTTCGGCGATCGCGGCAATCGAAATAAAATTTTTTAACAAAAAGTTTTGATGCCTAATTGAAGATATTGACTCTTGGAAATCAAATTCAAAAAGATATTCTGCCTCCGATCAGTTTTGCAATGTTTTGGGTGTTTGAAAATTGCCTATTTTGCCATGCTCTGGACTAATTTATGCGCGCTTTGAAGATTTTATAATGCTGAAAGCGTGACGCGAATTATTCATGCGTGGCACAACAAAATCGTTCCAAATTGAATTCAGGCTAGCTAGTCGGTCGTTTTAATTTCGTACGACTCAAATTTTCACTCGTGATCTTTGATATTGTCCAAAATTTTTGTTTTTCAATATTTTCTTTTCCCAAAAAAACTTCGATAAGGATTAAGGGACAGTCGGAACATTCAGGTCTTTGCCCTGATATACGAGCAGTTTTATTTTTGCCTTAAAATGATTTGAAATATAATTTGCTTGTGCCACGGCTCTCCTGAGGGGCCAAAAAATCGCACTGACGAAAAGCTCAAAAAAATTTTGATTTTGAAAAATTGTTTTTCGCATTTTGGAATTTTGAATTAGAAACAATTCTATGCCGTCTTTTTATTCGTAGAAAATATCAATGTCCGTTTTTCGAAGGTGTAAGAGACTATTTTTGGTTCCTTTGACGTCTTTTTGAGTAGTGTCATATTTGTTTTTTTGAAGCAACAGCTTAAATCCAGCCATTAGACTTCAAGTCTATCTTACCTCCCATTGAGTCTCCTCACCTCCCAAAGACTAACAATACAGTGCCTGCCTGTCCCCGCCCACTTGGTTTGATCCTAAACTGATTCCTTCCGTGGGATGGTTTCCTATATTTATTTGAACACCACCACCCTCTAATGTTTTAATGTTATATTGTCGGCGCTGAGTGAGTTAGTTAGTTGTTCTGTTCTGGCTCTTGATGATTAACGACCTGAGACGGCACCGCCTTGTTCTAGACCGCCCCTCGAGTGAATTATGTTTGTTTTTATCCCGCTTTGATTTTTACGACTTTACGCGCTCGCCCATAAAATGGTAGCAAGAGCATAACAAGACACCAACCAATTCAATAGCTACAAAACTGTACGCTTTTTAAACGAAGTCCATTCTGGCCGAAGATTTTTCAAAAAGCTTCGTTATGCTAGATTTTTTTGCTTATTTGATGATTAATTTCAGGTCCAAACAAACTGACTAGATTTTATTTTAAAATTTTTTGCTAAATGGTCAGTAAATATCCGGATAATTTTTTCATCTTTTTTCAAAGCGTGTTCATAATGTTTTCTGGATTCAGTGTTTTATAAGTGACCGGTTTGGCAGCGGATGCCACGAGGAATGCAGTTCCCGTTGAGACTGCAAGACGTCGTTAGAGGAACTCGGCTGACCCCCCCCCTCCCCCCCGATATTCCCCTCCCCTTCAGATGTATTGATAATGTACCCGAAAAGCCAAAGAGAGACTCTTTCAAGTGGAGGCTGTGTGAAATGTAGAGTGACATGAAAGAACGCCGCCCCATAAAACAGAAGCACCGAGAACATTTAATGCTACATTAATTTCCAGAGGCGCCTAACGGCACAGAGAGCCAAACCAGTTTGATATTATAGCTTTAATTTGAGATCAGACGATATTGAGAGAGCGAGCTAGCAGGACCGCTGGCGCCTCCACTCCACTTCATTGATACTACTGGATACTTGAAGAATATGCACTTACCAGCCATTCCTTTCCCCAGTCCTGTCTGAAATGATAACTATCTCTCCCTCCCCCTCTCCCTCCCCCTCTCCCTCCCTCAGCCCTAACACACTGTCTGTTATCACGACTAAATTTTGATGCAATTTTTAGGATCCAAAAAAGCAGTTTTCGTTTTTCTGAAAAATATTTAAGAAAAGCTTAGAAGTTTTTTTGCAAATCCTAATTTACGTAATTCGTGTATATGTACATGATATTATGTGAAAAAGCACATTCTTCCGTGGTCGGTCGAGATTTCGATTATATATAACTAAAGTATCCAGAAATGTCAAAAACAAGAGTAGCTGGGCGCTGTGAAATATACTTATTCGATTTTTTGAAAATTTTTTATTCTTTTTTTTTTTTTGATTTTTGTTCAGTTTTTTTTCTCGAAAAAGATAATTCTGTACAGAGGCGGATTTAGGGGGGGGGGGGCACGGACGCCCTCCCCCCCCCCTCAGGGATTCGACCCCCTGCCGACCCAAAGGATCCACCCTTTGGTACTTTAAAGAAATCCAGTTTTGGCCGACCAACCTTAAAATTTTTCTGAAGGCGCCTTTGGCGCCAATATATACTAATTTTGAGGGGGGAGCGCGCGCCAAAAAAAATGCAATTTTTTGGTCAAAGTTTTCCAAAAAGTGCCTAAAAACGCCTTTTTTGGCCTATTATTTCAAAATTTTGCCTGCGGCGCAGAAAATTTTGCCAAAATAGCGACAAAACAGTGCTTTGGGAGAGCTCGAGAAATCAATTTGGTCGACCTAAAAAAAGGTCGACAAAATTTTCGAATTTTTTTTTGAAAATCCCCCCCTCGAGAAAATCCTAGATCCGCCCCTGATTCTGTAGCCGATAAAATTATACATTAGAAACTTTTTTTGTAGCATATCAATTAAAAATTTATGTTGAGCTACTTGAGAAGTATTTCATCGTAGAAATGAAGCGTTTTCAGTCTTAGTTAAATTTGAGTCAGTTTTTGCTACACTAGGATGGTTTTTTGATTTTTTATAAATCTGAATCCACAATGATTGCACTTGCCCTCCATACGAGAATTTTTGAGATTTAAAATCGGGTGGAAAAACTCACTCTCAGTCATAGTTGCTTCAGTCCCCTTCCCTTCCCTTCCCTCTAGTAGGATGATGGGGGGAAAGTAAGTGAAAGATGTATTCGACTATGTCACAGATTTCACAGAAATTTTATATCAGGATGTTTTAAAATTCTCCGTGACCTCCATAATAGTTCCGTCTCCCAGGACTGGAAGAAAACTGTGGCCTTCAAAGGATTTATTTCATGCGATTTTAAGCACCCAATATGAAAACATTTTAGGCACCCGACATGTTTGTTGGATAAAATTGTGTCATCTCTTTGATGAAAGACTCTTTTTCTGTAATTAAATAAAATCATTTTCAGTAGCTTATAAGTTTTCGTTCTGCAACCGATGTCAATCAGTTGTGTTCGTTATCTTATCATCAATACCCAACCGCGTGTAGCCTTCTTTTAGTCTCTTATTTCGAGCCGATACTGTCAAGTTGGATTATTTGTTGATTTTCAAGGATATAAGATTAATTTAAAATTTAGGTGGTAGATGGTATGAGCCCATTCTGATTGGACCAGAATTCTGAGTCTGCAATTGGAGAAAGACTAAATCCCACTTCAAAAATGCCTCTATCACATGGTACTCCTGCTTCCTATTGCTTTCAACTGGTCATAAAACACGCCTGTTTAGCTCCGAAAACAGATTGAACAGCAAACTAATTTTGTGTAATTTATAGTCTGAATGCGAAATATCCACCCAAATCTGATGGTAAGGTTAATAGCTGATAAACACTCTTTTCAAGTAGCCAACAACAAAGCACCATATCTTGGTCGGCAAATTATTTATGGAGAGGGAACTATTTACAACAGCAGCACAGCATAGTTAAGTTTGTAGTGGGCAATGGAAGTGAGACATGAAATGAAATGAAATGAAATGAAAGTAGTTCTGAGAATTAGTGGTCGTAAAACAGTTTGAATTAGCGAGGGGAAGATCTTAGACGGAAAAGCAAGGCCCCGTTTATTTTACAATGCAATCAAGGTAGGCGCTGCTCACTTGATTAGGCGAGCCGAATTATCATTACTCATTCGCACGCACTTCACAAGTCTTTTGAAGGTTTCACCAGTCGCTGGTTTTATGACCACCCAATTTACAACACAGAGAACCAGAGAGAAAGAAGCCATTAAAACACCAGCGGTATTTGTAGCAGAAATTACAGAGAACATCTAGGCTTCGGTTCAAAAATCATGCGCCAATGTTATTGTTCGGACTTTCGTAACGAAAATAACGGAATATTTGTGCTCGGGTGGTTTTATTTTTCTTCAGACAAATTTCGACTTTTTAACTAGCCATTTTGACGGAATTTTTTATATCATTCAAAAAGTATTGTTGTCCTGAGCTTAAATTTGAAAAGAGTTTTCACCTGTGATCATTTTTCGGAAAATTATGGGGGTTTAAAGATTGCCATTTTCGCAGTTTGGGTCAATTAACGAACGATATATTTCGCGCTATTAACGCGTAAGCTGAGATTTAATCCGTCCTAGAAATCGTTCCAAATTAGTAAAAAGAAGCTTACTTGCCCTAACTGATTTGTTAAAAGGAGCGAAAATTATCCTTATGGCGTGTGGGGTGATGATTTTCAAAAAAAAATCTCTAATTCCAGAAAAAAAAATTCTCATTTTATTTGATTACTATTAATGTTATTGCTGCTCCATGGACCTTAAAAGGCAGTCGTGTTTGAGGTGTAGATGAGAGAGGGAAAGAAAACTATCTAATCAGCAATTCCACCCTTTTGCAAAAGGAAAAAAATTCATTAGTTTTCCAATTTTGGTGAATGCTTGAAGTTACAATTATAAACTACCGGTGATACAAAATTTTAATAGTTATTGTAGTTGAACGATGTTTTTGTGACTTTAAGTCATCTCGGCATGCCATTTAGAAGTTTTTTGTTTTTATTTCAGGTGTTTTGGATGCTTGCTGGAAATAACTTTGCCAACTTTCTTCTACGAAGCTACAGCTTAACTGTAGTCAATGGCAAAAAAGCTGTGTCGTTCTTAGGATTGAGATCTCAGTCTGCATTGCGATATGTTGCCACCAAACCCGAAGCGGTTCCAAAAATACGAGAGATTGTCATTGATAGACAAGAGAACGACGTTACAGTGTCTGGTCGACTGAAAGAGGGCGCGACTCGACGATTGAGACCTGTCGCGGATCCGGCCAACACGACTGACTGTCCGATTTGCAAGTACAACATAAATGTTAAAATGGAAGATGTTTTAATTCTCCGACAGTTCATTGACCACAACCATAATTTGTTTTCCCAAGAGGAGACAGGTATATGTGATGACCAGTATGAAAAGTTAGTGGAGGCGGTCAGATTAGCCCAGGCAAATAATTTTTTGCCGAGACCGAAGGGTTTCCAGATGCCTTACAGATTCAGCGAAAGAGTGTCCATGCAGAATGTGCAAATCAACTTCCTACCTCACAGAGAAAAAGAGTTACTGGTTAAAGGCAAATTTGGTCTCGACCTTTACGAGGACTGAACTCAATTGAACTGATTAAAACTGCCATTGCTCAGTTTTCAAGTTGAAATATTTTGATCGCAGTTTAAACATTTCTGTCAAAAATTTTGTTATCAAAAGATCATAGTTGTCTCAGGAATGAATATTTTTGCTAGCTTCTGTTCCATGAATACCGTTATTAGAACATTCCTGGTTACTTAATTTCTTATTTAATTAAAAGCATAGGAGAATGAACTAGAAAAACCTGTGAGCCTTAAAAATTTATTGATTAAAACAGACATCCGTCTTTTTGAAGGTTTTTTTTTGTAAACGATAAACTCGTTTTTTTTCTGCGGCGGTTAACATAGTTCATCACTATTCATAAGACTTATTACGAGGGGAATGGATCAGAATGGTTGATCTACTGTGAAGACTGGGCTGATTCAAAAACTGTTCTTACTTTTTGTATCTAAGTTATAATGCTCAATGCCTTACAAAAAAGGGTTTTTAATTTTTTCTCCAAAATATTATTTGAATTGATAAGGATGGTCGAAATAATTTGTGCTTTTTACCAGCTGAAAGATATTGTTGGGAGGAGGTCAAATGTCAAAAATTTCACCTGTGATCTTCCTTCGAAAAAATTATGGGGGCTTGAAAATTGCCAATTTTTTTTGCTATAATTAACGTGCGATGTATTGCGTTCTTATTATTTGAGGCTAGTCATTTAGTCCTATTTTTTTAAAAAGGCTAAATACATCCGGTTATATTTAACATAGCTTGTGGGGTAATAAAATGGAGAAAAAAATTTTTTTGAGTATTTTATCATTTTTTCTACAAAAAACTTTTTTATTGACCTAGAAGTGCAGATGGGACATTCAGGGCTTCGCCTTGATACACGAGCAGTCTTGCAAACAGCCTCCTGTTGCAGTACAAATAAACATGTCATCGTCATAAACCTTCAGAAATTAGATTTTCAATATTTCAATTGAAAATATCAGATTATAGCTACCGTTTGTAATACAGATATCTCGAAATCAAAAGCTTCTTGAATCCGTGAAAAGAACTGTTGGTTATCGATAAACTGTCTATCATGTTTTTGATTTGAACTCTTTTACTTCTAACAGTTAGCTTATTTTTTTTGTTTTTTTGAATTTTGCAAATTTTTTGTTGCAGTTCTGCGAATCGTTTTCGATTTTGTTTGCAAAATCCATTCTTGTCGGAGTTTTCTGTAATACTTGCATAGCACTAGCTTAATCTTATTTGGTAGATTTTTGATCTCAAGTAAAGGCAATTTGTCTGTGACAGTTAGTTGGAAGAATATTTAATGATTTTTTAAACTTCGGACTCCAATAATACATTATTGCCTCAAATGTCTTAAAAACTCTGATTAAATTCATGATGGTATTTTTTTTTCACGAAACTAATTTGACAAGAGTGAATCAATTAATGATTCTGTTATTTCTGCTGGTAAGTCCAAAAATTGAAGCAAGAATTGAAACAAAAAGTCGTTCTCTTTTTGTCGCGATGTTTGTCCAATTGTTAATCGCAAGCGAAATGATATTGAAATGAAACAAAAAAAGCTAAAGTCAACCTTCTATCTATTTTAAAAAGCTACATGTGATCTGATTATTACTTTAAGCAAAAAAAGCAAGCTACCCAAGTGAAATTTCATTTTGTTTATTACAACTTGAGCATCAGTAATATTTAGAAAAAAGCAGAGGTGCTTTTCGCAAACTCATGAAAAAATGCCAGGAAACATTTTGAAAAACAAACATATGCCGGAAAAAATGAAATTCAAAAGGTAGAAGTATTGAAAAAAATACAAGAGAAGTTTCTGTTTGATGTAAACAGGTCTTATGAAAATGTAGGGGATCTGTTTTTTTATTTATTTTTTTAGATGCTTTGAAAAATATTTTTTATCAATAACTACTTACATCAGTTTTTTTTTTAAAAAAAGCAACACCAATAGAATACCGCCAACTCCGCACTTTGCTTGCATATTCCTCTAGTCTCCTTTTATCAAACCTCACAAGCCACAGCCTTCGAAAAACTGTGGGGAATATTTGACCCAATGTTATGAATTTTTTGTTTTCACGAAACTTACTTCTCCACATCTGAGTTTAAGATTTCAATTGGAAACTAGGTTATTAGAAACTTCCCTGCATAAGCGGCTACGCCAACAGTTCTTGGAACCAAAAAGCGAAAATGTGATTGTTATAAAGTTTTTTTCAAACTGTTTGACTTTTCATGAAAACTGTCCTCCCAAATTTTGGGTTCAATCGAGAAAAAGAGTCAAGAGAAGCTCCCCTGCATTGAAGGCCACGCCCAATATTTTTGCACAATAAGTTAAGGCCCTCAGAAAAGTCACCTTCAATTTTTTGACAGTTTTGTGAAACTTTCTAACTTACCAAGAAAACTCCTAAATCTGTGATTGTGATTTTTCTCGAAAGGATGAGTTGTGTTTAGCTCCCCTGCATGAGCAACTACGCTTAAATTTTTTTACAACAGGTTTTGAGTTTTTGATAGCTGATAGTCAAAGTTTTGAGTTTTTGATAGATTTTTCGGAACTTTTAAATACTCAAAAAATTCCCCTGCTATAGCTGCTTGGTCCAATTTTTTTCAACAAAAAGTTATCATCCTCGGAAAATTCTATTGTTTTGGTTTTTAGGCTGTTTTTTGAATTTTTTGGAATTTTTGATTTTAAATGAAAAAAATAGGTTGTGGGAATTTTCACGGCATTAACCAATTTCTTACCAAAAATTTTGTTGTCCTCGGAAAAGTCAACTCCGTGACCTTTTGACCATTTTTGGAAGTAAAATGATTTTTCTCGATATTTACCCTCCCACATCTAAAGTTTTGATCTTACCGAAAGAACATTTTAAGTAAAACTCCCCTACATAAGAGGCTACGAGCATTATTTTCCACAAAATTGTAAAAATTTAAAAGGTATATGGAGTGTTTGCTCCAAAAAATTTGATGAACTTTTCAAAAAAAAAGAAAAAAGTGTTAAAAAAATGTTTTGAGATTTAAAAAACTATTCACCCACACTCCATAATAAGTAAAAAGTGGGATATATTTGGGTCCGAGTTACTTGATAATTAAGAAAATTAGCCTGTTTTAACCAATTTAGAATGATTTGTGCGACGGAATAAATCGCATACGCTGCTACAATATCAAGAAATATCGCTCATTAATTGTCCCAAATTGGCCATGTTCAAAACCCCATAACTTTTTGAAAAATGACCAGGTGAAATACTTTTCTAAGTTTGAACTCAGGACAACAGTACTTTTCAGACGGCATGAGCATGTTTTGTCAAAGCGGCTAATAAAAAAGTCAAAACTCGTGGTAGTAAAAACCAAAACCTCCTCGAGCACAAAACGTCCGTCACTTTCTTCAAAAATCTGAGCAAAAAGGTTTAATTTTTTGCTCAATTTTTGTGACGCTAGATTGCCTGAAACTTAGGGAGAGCATCAGAAATTTTTCAGGACACCAGAAATGTCAAAAATTAAATTTGTTGACAAAAAACAATAGTCAAGTTTATATGCAGTATTTTATAAATTTTCGGTTTGAAGCAAGTTTTTATAGCGGAAAACACTGATTTGGCTGTTCACAAAACTAAATTATCTATTTTTATGTAAAGGCCAATTTTTAGGAATAACCAGGTATTCTGGAGCTAATGAAGTCCAATTTTGTAAAAATCTGATTTTTGTGTGGATTTAGCGAAGACAAATAAGTTCCGTTTGTCCGATAGCCCAAAAACTATAACGCATTTGTCAACTCATTTTTTGAAATGATCGAGTTTGGTTTTCGGTTTTCGTTAAAGCGACGAAAACCTATAAAATTAAGCATCTCAAAATTAACCAAGTGTCAGAAAATTTTTGCTATTTTTCAACGTGAAATTTCCGGGTTTTGTGACCTTCCTGAAGAGCTTTTTTGATTCATCATCAGCAAAAATTTTCAAGTCTCCACGCCGAGCAAGTGCTCCATTTTGAATGGGATTGCCATACGACGGGTACCCGGAAATTCCTGGCCTTCATGTTTCCAATATTTGACTCTAAGTGTTTTTTGAGAGAACAAAGCAAAGAATATTCCAAATTTTTTCAAAACAGACAATCGCGGGGCGGATTTAGGGAGGGCGGACGCCCCCCTCCTCAGGGATTCGACCCCCTGCCGACCCAAAGGGTCCCCCCTTTGATACTTTTTCAGAAATCCATTTTTGGCCGACCGAGCCTAAAATTTTTCTAAAAGTGCCTTCGGCGCCAATAATACTAACTTTGAGGAGGAGCGCGCGCCAAAAAAACTCGATTTTTTTGTCGATATTTTTCAAAAAGTGCCCAAAAACGGCTTTTTTGACTGTTTTTTCAAAAATTTGCCTGCGGCGCAGAAAATTTTGCCAAAATAAGGGCAAAACAGTGCTTTGGGAGAGCTCGGAAAATCAATTTGGTCGACCTAAAAAAAAAAAAAAAGGTCGTGAAAATTTTGGAATATTTTTTGAAAATCCGCCCCCCCCCTCGAGAAAATCCTAGATCCGCCCCTGAATTCCTAAACAATAACCATTAAAAGATTAGTGGGCGCAGTTCCGAACTTCTTGTACGATTGAGGCGTTTTCTTACCAATCCTAACTCGTACGGTTATTGACGAACAAAGGGTACCATCATTGAGCACGTTAGTGTTAATATGCTCAAGTACTATGGGTGTTTCAGTACGTTAATATGTATTTGCTAGCAGCATACACGAAACGTGCTCCTAAAAATTGGTGCGGACGCAATTTGAGGGTAGCTAAGGATATTGTTGGATATTGCTACTACTTTTTAAAAAAGTTCGATTAAAAATTTAGTTGAGAACGTCGCGAGAGAACAGCTGGAATTAGTTCCCGACAAATCATCACAAAACGCAAATTTTTGAGCTAGGCACCTTAAATTTAATGTAGTGATGTTTATTTTGCATAGTTATTTTCTTTTAATGGGTTATAGCCTAGTTTTTAAAGCTAATTTTTGGTTCTAAGCTCACACTTATTCCGTCGCAAAACTCCTTTTGCGGTGAAAAAAGCCTATAAAAAATCCAGTACAAACTCAAAAAAAAAATCATGTTGTAACACATTTTTACGCTTTTTGGCCCAAAAAAAAAACAATTTGATATTTTAACTTTTGAGTTCATCAAAAAAGGCAACGCAATCTATTGCATTTGTAGGTTTGTTAAATATCTCCAAAATTTTTCACATGTATCAGATGCATAAAGTACATAAATGCAAAATTCTAAGATGCATTCTAAAGTCATGGTGGGAAACAAAACAACTGAAGTCATGGTGGGAAGCGTTGAAAGAACTCGAACCGGTGTATGGATAATTCCCGATTGCTTCCAAGTCTAAACTTATTGTTAAACGTGAACACTTGGACTTTGCAGAGCGTACTTTCTCTGGAAATAGTATAACAATTTCAGCAGCGGGGCACAAATATTTGCGATGGCGGATTGGCAACAAAAAATTCATTGAAACACATGTTCTCAAAACGTCACATGGATGGATAAGTGAGTTAGAGAGTTTATCTCACATCGCTGAAACACAGCCATACTTTGCTTTTGCAGCGTTTACGCATAGTTTCGTTCCAAAGTGAAATCGCATGATGAGAGTGATCGTTTGTAGCCAAGATGAAATTAAAGGTAATCTCACCAAACTCAAAAGCAAAATCAGAACGCAGTTTTTGCCATAGATGATGGTAGAGTATCACCAGGAGACATTGAAAGATCTGTGCTAGAGCTTTCGGTAAGACTGGGTGGTTTGAACTTCATCAATTCAGAAACAGACGTCACTCAGAAATTCGAAGACTCCGAGAAACTCTCTAAACCTCTGGTTGAAAAACTTTTGTCAAGCGATACTGATTTATACGGAGTTGCAAGTGGGCAGAAACGAGCATCTACTGAAATACAGACGGAGAATGAACGGCGCGCCGAAAGAAACAAAGATGTTGTGTTGCAATCGCTTGTCATTACTCAAGAGCATTTGAGCTGGGTAACGAAAAAGGCGCGTCAAACTGGCTCACAAGGTTGTCGTTAGAAGAACATGGTTTTTGCCTGAGTTAAGCAGCGCTTACGGATGCATTGTGCTTGCGTTATAATTGGCCCCTGAAATATGATCCTTCTCGTTGGGTTTGTGAAAAACGTTCTCGGTTGAGCCTTCCTTGTCTTGTCTTACTGGAGGCTTCCCAGCTATTCGGCATAATGAAGTGAGAGACATAACAGAGGAAATGTTGACCGAAGTTTGCTCAGATGTTGAAGTCGAACCACATCTAGAGCGTTTATCTGGCGAGCTTTTGGCTTTGGGAACATCAATTAGTGGCGATGAAGGGCGGCTTGACACTTCAGCTAATGAAGTCTGGGGAGGCAGCTTTGAGAAGGCATTCTTCGATGTAAGAGTTTTCAACTCTTGCGCCAAATCAAATTCTGGTACTCTGTCAATTGTGTGCAGGAAGCACGAAGTCGAAAAAAAGAGATGCTAAAAGCAACGTATCATAGAAGTTGATCATAGTTCGTTCAAACCTTTTTCGTGCACCGGAGGCATGGACAAACTTGCTACCACACTTTACAACAGTCTTGCTTCGATGATCAGTGACAAAAAAGAAATAACTTCGTATAGTCAAGTGCTTTGGTGGATTCGATGTCGTATTGGATTTGCGCTTCTCAGATCTTTGATCATGTGTATCCGTGGATCCCGTTCATCATATCGGAGACCGAGGCATGATTGCGTAGAGCAAAGAATTCTTGAAGCGCGCCATTAGACATCAGTTAAATTGCATGGATGTTTCTTTTAGGATATCTTTTAGCTGTTGTAGTTTATTCTCATGTGAAGTCACCACTACATATTGTGGAACTGAAGATGACTCCAATAAAACTGAAGTACAGCCCGCCTTGGATTTTGATGTTTACAATATCAATGGAGCCGATTTTATGAACCAGGAAGCGAATCATAACAGTTCATTTCTACTGATTCTGATAACTCAACAAATGGAAACATTGCTTGGAATGAAATGTGATTAAAATTTTGAACCAAAAAGTTATGCGATTTAGTCTGTGTTTCAAATCCTACTATTGTAACAACCGCTCATAAAAAGACCCAGTACATAATAAAAACAGAAATTTGTATAATTTTTTGACTTTTCTTGGCCCAAACATATCTGATTGAAGTTTTTATTGGGAGTTGAACTCAGTAAAAAAGTTCGCTCGCATGTTTGTAGCAAAACTCCTGGAGCAAATTTTATACGAAAATAAGTTTCTTGTTAGAGCTAACCACTGGACTTAATGGTTTAAAAAATGCCAAATTCTTCTTTTTTTTAACTTCGCACCTTTAACCCCACGTGGACATGTGTGGGGTAAATATCATAATAAAGGCTTAAAATTTTTTCGAAAGATCTCTAAAATACCGCTGTTAGACCTCTGCTATAATACCATTGTTTTCAATAGTTTGATTAAGATTTTGATTTCGATTCCACAGGATTTTTACCGACCGGGCCCCCTGGCTCGCTAATCTTCTGAAAAGAAAGTGATTTTTTTGGACCAGTAACTCCCCGAAGTTCTTTGTGACTGATAACTAACCGAAGTGAATTTTCTGACTCGGAAACCCCCGAAGAGAATCTACCCGACTGATTACAGAATGAAATTGAAAAAATTTCCAAAGTTTTTCCAAAAATTAATTAAATTTATAAACGCTTTGACATAGAAACACTAATTGTTGAACAAACAGCAAAATCTCGGTTCCAAAAGCTCACAAATTCAGCTTTTGCGGTATCTTTTCATGAAAGTATTTTCAACTATCAACAATTTCATTTAAAAGAGCTTAATTTTAATCGAGGTGGAAGAGCGATTGTTTCATTAGATACAACTTATCCTTGTCGCCCCTATGTTACAACAATGAAAGCAATGCAGTTTAACGAGGATTTCCCAGCTCTTCCTAGGGAAATTTTTCAAAATCACTACTTTCTTGTTTTTGACTTGACTTCACTACAGGATGCAGCTGAAAAATTTCTTTATCCAAAACTTAGTGGAGAAAGTTTGGGATGAGAAATGTTTTTCCAGTATCCCTTGGAGCAAGTAACCGAAGTGATAGCCTTGGGAGAAAGAATATCGAACGTTCAAATTGACATATTTGGAACAATCGCTAAAAATGTTTGTTTTTTGGGGGGGGGTTTTCAGGCTCCTATAAAAATATTGTAACTTTTTTGGGACTTTTCATTGTTATTGTCTCTGTACTATCTATTTTGTTTTTCTTCAGACCTAAATATCCAGAAAAAGAAGTTAAAAATTGCTGTTCAATTGAAAACCCGGGAAATTTCTTCAATCTTGACTGTAAAACAGTGTTCAATAACCTTTGTCCAGCTCATAAGACTTGTGTATGGGACTTTGTTGATTCAATACCCGAATGCGTGTAAGACATTTATCTTACTTTTTCTTCCTAAAATGGATTATCAAGCTATCAGTTTTTTGTTTTTAGATGTAAATCAACAATTAATTGCAAAGATGGATAATTTTCAACTTCTGCAAACTATTGAAAGAGTTCCTGAGCTCAGGTTCAAGTACATCGGATGTTACCCCTCCTACAAAGTACCTCCAAGCAATGATAGAAGAGAACACTGGATCATGATTGTTCGACTGGACAAAACTTACTACTTTGCTGACTTACGACTTTGCTGAGTTTACTACTGCTTTGGGTCAATAAAGAACAACTTTTTCCTTTCTAACAAAAAAGTATTGTTGATGGTTCCCACAAAACTACAAAAAACTGATAATTTGTGTGGATTTACCCAATTTATTCAGCATTTCTTCTTTTTAAATTCTACCAGACTAACTTGAACAATATTCATGATGTGCATGTTTTGAATTTTATAAGTAATTTTACGTAAATGTGTAACTTTTTATTTGTAAGCATAAATTATAGTAGTAGTTTTACTATATGATGCGGTGATTTATATATTTTCATTGTAATTCTTTTTTTCTCTCAAAAAATTAACTTTTTCTTGAAGTTTCTGTACGTTTCAACATAATTTCAGGTAGATAGAGCTTTTTTTTCAAAAACGTGAGGTTATCTAATAAAATACTTAAAAAGTCAAATTATATCAAATCTTATCGTGTTTTGAGTTTTTTGGAAAATTTTCCAACTTTTTTGAAAAAAAAATCTCAATTTTTGCCCAAAAACTTTTACCATTGACTTCCTTTGTACCGAAAAACTAATTACAAGACTGTCATTGCCCAAAATACACGTAACTAAACAGTAATCTGTAACAATTAGATAACGCGCTAAACTTTTCGCAAAAAAACTAGACATTTCCACACATAATCCCAATTTTTTTTCTCACCATTCTTTAAGCATCACACAAACCATGAAGTCCTACCATTGGTATTCCCTATCTTAATACATTGTAGACTCTATACCCAGTGTTAATACATAGCATGGCGGACCGGAAATCTATAACGTATCTTAATACATGGGGTCCGCCATGCTCCCCCCTCCCCCCCTCTTTAGCCTCAACTTCTGCTATTATCATGTTATAGCTCCGCAAAGATATTCATTGAAATCGTACTCTTTTGTCATTTACTTACACTTAATTCCAATCAGCACACATCCGTGCGCCAAATTATGGTTTCTGTGAGGTCTGTCAGATCGATAGATTTCAAAGCTGTCAATGATTCAATCAACCAGGTTTCAGTGAAAAATATAATTTCATGCTTTCTCTTTTAGCTGATCCTCCTTTGTCATCAGTTTTGAGATGAATATTTTGCTTGTTCCCTCTGGTTTGAAACTTCTCAACAATTGCGCTTCAGACAAATGTTTACGAAGCGACCAAGAGTTTGAAAGGGTGAGCAACATAGTACGAGGTATGGGTCCCGTGGATGCCAGACCTTTGCAAGATGCAAGAATGAATCATAGTGAGCAGAACAGAGAAGAGAGACCAGGGAGTTTTTTTGCCACTAGAGCACCAACTGGGCAACATGTGAAGATGTTTAAGCAAGTGCGAGTACCTCCGGCTCATGTGAAAGAAAGAGCCTATCCGAAAAAACTAGCACAAGAAGGTGATGCTGAAAGATACGGTAAATTGAAATTTCGAATAGACGAAATCATCTTCGCGGCATATGACAAAACAAAGGGTAGAAGAGCAGAGGAGCTGGAGGACTGCCTCCAACAGCGTCAGAATGGCCACTGATGTGTTGCAAGACACTGAAATCGAAAGTGCGGAGTCTGTGTCACAGGAAGAAGAGATCGATTTGTGACAAAAAGCCGATTGACAAGATGCAAAAAAGAGAAAGAACTTCTAAACGACGAAAAGCAAAAGAAACAAATATACGAAAAGAGTAACAAGGAACAAGAAAATTAAAACTCAAAATTGTTTTTGTGCGAGAAAAACTCAAATGAAAAACCAAGCAACTAAGTTTGAAATTGAAACTGAAATAAAGAAAAACTTTCAGTTATTTTTGAGTTTAAAAATTGCTGCAATTATAAATTTGCATTGTGATTTTAGTTAGTGTTTTTAAAAATACTTACTATCTATTTAGAGAGGATTGAGTAAAAAGTTATTTGAAATATGCCAGCCTGCATGATTGTTTTTAATCAACTAAGATGACTGTGCACTTTGTGGTGACATGAAAAACTTGGGTAATCTTTTAGAGAGGGAGATTATTTCAATGTTCCTTCTAACCACCGAGTTTCCTAATTTTATTATGCAGGTTGAAAAACAACTAAATTTCTGAAGGGAGAAATCATAGTAGCATATTTTTAGTTTGTTGGTTGGCAGGACTTTCATGCGTCCCAACACTTTTTAAAACTGAGAGAAGAAATTTTGAATCGCGATGATGGCACTGAAAGTCAGAAAAAACCTTTTAACTTCAGTTATATCCTCAAGCTGCAGATTAATGAAAGTGTTAGAAGGCTATAGCGATGTATTATGATGCCATTTGTAGCTTCAATTGAGTCGATATAATCTAGATTAAAGTTCTTTTCATGCATTTTGTAAATTCTGTACAATGACCTACCATTTTAATGAATTCCACGAGGTTCAATGAGGACATTGACCGGGTTGTCCGGGAGTATGTGACATTTACCAGAATAGAAGTCGAAATGGATGTCAACAACAAAGTTTTATTAGCGGCAGCCTAATGAGAAAATTGGCAGTTTCGACGAATTAACATTGCAGTGACGAAGTAATTTAAAAAAATTCTCTCGAAAATGAGGACACGTCTCGGCCTTAAAATTTCGCAGTAACTGAAAATGCGCGAAGATCAGAAGAATGATTTTCGCTGGTAGAAACAACAACGATTTTCAAAATAGAAGAAAAAATGTGAAAACAATTTTGATATTACAATCGAGACTATCTGAATGGTAACGATTGTACAGCTTCAAACGTTACGGAGCAGTTCCCGAGAACTCGGAGGGGTATTGGGAAAATTTTACTACCCTCTCTGGACCGCAACAAGACCGCTCCTCGACCGGATTCGAGAATCCGGAAGGGTGTTGGGATGAGACTCAAACGGGTTTTTAAACAAGTTTTAGCTTCCGAAAATTTCTTGAGTTGAATTTAAATAACATCTTATTCATTTTTCAAATATGAGAAGTTAGAAGTTGAGAGAAAGGGTTGATGTATCTCCGATTGATATAATGACTTTTATCTACTGAAGAAAAACAATAGTAATATGATAATAAGTAGTGGCCCTGTTTTTAGGAGTTATCTCGTGGTCTGGGGATACTGAGACCCAGCCATGAGCTCACTTTTTTTTTGCTTTTTGCATGTAACTCAGTCAATTTGCGCAATCTCGCCGATAACCTTAAATAGTAATGAAGAAATTGTTCAAAAAAAATAAATTCAAACTTTTTCGCAACAATGTGCATCGTCAGCATTTTTACAATTAACTAATTCAAATGGCAATAAAATATCAATTTACAAATATTATTTACAATAATTCACACAAATTTGGGTTTTAAATCATCAGGTTAAAAAATTAGCCAATCACAGTTGACTTCTACAATTATTAATTAGATTAAAATAACTCTAACCTCTAAAATTAGTTAAACAGCTTTTAATTAATTTGTCTGGAAGTTTCTAAGTCATAATTTCGATTTAGACATCTACGTTTTAAACGAAAAACCAAAAATATTTTGCTTCTAAAATTACAGTGTTAACTCCCAACTCCTAAACTCATCGCCCGCGTTTAAGCCCGGCTTCTCTTTCCTGATACGTATTGCCTCTAGTGTTAGGAGTTTTGTTTAGTTATTTAACCTATCAATAATTTCCCAACTAAAATCTGCGCTATTTCAAACAAGACTGCTTTGCTGAAGGTGGAGACCTACCAGTGAGTCTGCTGTCTGAACAAATCTCGAACAGTTTGTCCGACATAGGTGGAAGTGCATCCTCTACATGACAGTTTATAAACCACTATTGACTTAAAGTCACTAAAAATACTGACTTCAGTGATGATAATTAAGGTTCTTGTTTTGTTGTGGTGAAAACCACTTGAGCGTTAGTTAAGTTTCGTACCCTGCTTGAAAAACATTTACTTTGGTTACCTCTAAATTGCAGCATCAGCATTGTGGGCTTCACATCCTTTGGTGTTTGAAATGATTAACTCCTCTCACTTTTCAGGGGCTTGCCATTACCCCTCGACTATTTCGCACTGGGCATCTGGCGCCATATTTGCCGACCAATTTTCAGGGTACTGATTTGTCAGCCATTGTGTCCTACTAATTTCCATAGCCTTATCAAAGTGCTGCCAGTTAGATCCTACAACTTCAGTGTACAAGGCTTTGGATAACACTACGCTTAAACTGAGATGGGGCGCAGCTTCTATAGTTCAGTATAGTCCCAGTATCTGTTGGTTTTTGATGCCAATTACAGGTTACACCCCTATCCTGCGATACATTTGTGTTTAAATCCGGGAACGGCAAATTTCCCTCTGAATTAGTTTCCTCTAAAGTGAACTGTAGATTTGGATGAAGAGATTTGGCGGCATCGAGAACACAACTCGGCTCAACTCTCACTGTTCCCACAGTGTCATCCACATACGTGAGGAACAATTTTACTTGTTGAATATCCTTTTCCTTATTCTTAGCGCAGCCACAGCTTTCACAGTACCAGAATATCTCGGTTTTTGATGGGTACACATCATCGAATAATTTTCCGCATTTTAGATGACCAGTTTCGACAACAATCGCATTCAACTTCCTTTAATCTATATGTTACTTTCCTGCGGCATCATGGGCACAAACCGTTTTTGTCATTCATTGGTTGTATCTCAGTTGTCACCGGTATTTCTTGTCTTAGAGCAAACTCGTACTCCTTTGGCCATAGGTTTGCCAGAATTACCGCAAGGGAAACACCCATTGCTATTCCATCAACCTGCATTTACCTTGAATCATTACACTCGAAATATACTTTGCTGACCGCCATATTCAAAAACTTTTTCATGATTGCTGTCTGAAATTCAGGAGGAGTTTTTCCTGGCTGTACAGCTTCTGTGAGTTGTTTCAAATTGCTTCCTTCAGGGGAACATTAGTGTACAAATTTTTCACATCAAGAGATAGATATGGTTTCATCCGTGTCTAGAGAAATGTTTTCAAATGTTTCTCTGGCATCTTAAGTATTGGTTTCCATAATGGCTCCATCGACACTGTCAAACAATTTTGCAAGTGTTTTGTTAAGGTTCTCATACGAGCTGCCCGGAAGTGATAGTACTGGTCGTAAGGGGTGTCTAAGTCTTGTGTACCTTAGCTAAACTGTACAAACGGGCGCGTTGCCCCCCTGTTGACCTCAACTTAGAATATAATTGATCACTT
The DNA here is from genome assembly GCF_963678635.1 of Symsagittifera roscoffensis. NCBI lineage: Eukaryota > Metazoa > Xenacoelomorpha > Acoela > Convolutidae > Symsagittifera > Symsagittifera roscoffensis. Next base: position 35,508,869 of record NC_087063.1, on the reverse strand, counting down.
ACCTCGTCTTTTTTTCATGGCAAGTACTTTTTTGTTAAGCTCTTTTTCAAATTTTAGAATAACCTCATCAGTTGTTGCCTCGTTTTTTAAAAACAGCAGATTGCAACAACGATTCCAGCTTTGATTCATACGTTTCTTTCCTCATTATGCAAAAACCAACCCCCTTATCAAAAGGCACAGCAAGCAACCCATTATCTTTGAGATATTACCTCGTTTTTTCAACAGTTTTGCCTCCTGGGGTTTGCCTGACTTTTTTTGCATATATCTTTGCCGCGGCTTCTATTTCACATAAAGTTTTACCAGATGTCTTTTGGTTCTTCAATTGTGAGAGGAGAATGTCGATATCAGCCAAGAAGTGCGTTACGTTAAAACTGACTCTAGTGTGATACTTCGGGCCCAATGACAACACTTCATGTACCCATCCAGGCAGTTCTATGTTATCAAGCACCTTAACTGATCGCTCATTTTGCCCCCAAGAGGTTTATCTTGTCTCTCGGACAGCTTTTCGGACTTTTTACAATGGTTTTCTGATGTTGTTTGTAAGCTTGCCCACACTTGACACCTCAGGAAGCAAAAAAAGGATGTCAACCACTGTTCGCCGATTTCTTTTTGCACCAGCAATCTGGCTTTCACTGGCATTTCTTCATACTTTTTACTGTCCTCATTTACCCTAGAAGTTTCAGTCCTTGGTAGTTTTAAATGAAAATTATGCACGGCTTGGCTCAAAAAACCCCGTTCTCGGGGACCCTAAACATCAAAAAGTCCAGTATTATATCATTTTTCAGACATTCTCTCAAAAACTTCAGTCTATTTACAGATGCTTGAGCTTTTTTAAAGAATTTTAAAAAGCCCAACACAATATTCAAGTTAGTTTTCTTTTTGAAATTTGTCTGAGCCAAACAGCAGGCAAAAGTACTGTGGTCATTGTTTTGCAGGCTACGAGTAATGACACTCACAAGGCAGAAAGCAAAACAAATCACACTTGCCCGTTCTTGTCTTTGAAGCGCAGACACTTCCTCTGCTTTCAGCTTATGCTCCCGTATTGCTTTCGCCTTCCTCCTTGTCTGTGACGTTCTTTGTTGTTTACCCCTCATATTGTAAATCAGTTCTGACAGTCTTTGTTTGTGTGCTTTTACCAATCGCAGAGATTTCAGCTCCACTTCAGCACTCTGGTGCAGTTTCAAATATCCCTTGAGCTGCTCCGCGTCGCTTTGTTTGCTCTTGGAGAGTAACCGTTTTGTTGCTGGATTAATGAGCTCTCCTGTGCCGAGTAGCTGACTAAACAAGTTGGACGTTCCTTCCATTCTGCAACAGACGATCGCCAATATCTGCTGCCTCTTTGATTTCAAATAGTTTGTCAGCTCCTCGACACAAGCTTATCGACAACAGAATGACTCTGTCGACCCGATTTTATTGGACCTCACATAGAACTGGATTTGGTAGAGACGATTAAAAGCATGTGATGCTGTGTTTAGACGCTAGCCAGTCGATTCATAACCTAGCTTTTTTTCCGTTGGTATGTATTTCCGGACGAATGTTGTTTTTTTCTTCACTGCTTTTTTTTTCTAATTTTTTAAAGGTAATCAGAAGGTCAAAAGTATCATAGTAACCTTTACGTTAACCACTGATTTACAAAAATTTTTGCCGACCAACTTTCAGGGTACTGATTTGTCAGCCATTGTGCCCTATTAGTTTCCATAGCCTTATCAAAGTGCTGCCAGTTAGATGTACTCCTACAACTTCAGTCTACAATGCTTTGGATAACACTACGCTTAAACACTGAGGTGGGGCGCAGCTTCTATAGTTCAGTATAGTTCAAGTATTTGTTTTCTTTTTGATACCAATTACAGGTTACACCCCTATCCTGCGATACATTTATGTTCAAATCCGGGAACGGCAAATTACCCCCTGAATTAGTTTCGTCTAGATTGAACTGTAGATTTGGATGAAGAGATTTGGCGGCATCGAGAACACAACTCGGCTCACCTCTCACTGTTCCGACAGTGTCATCCACATACGTGAGGAACAACTCTACTTGTTGAATATCATTTTCCTTGTTCTTAGCGCAGCCGCAGCTTTCGCAGTACCAGGATATCTCGGTTTTTGATGGGTATCGAATAAATTTCCGCATTTTAGATTACCAGTTTCGACAACACTCGCATTCAACTCCCTTTAATCTATATGTTACTTTCCTGCGGCATCATGGGCACAAACCGTTTTTGTCATTCATTGGCTGTATCTCAGTTCCAACCGGTATTTCTTGTCTTAGAGCAAACTCGTACTCCTTCAGCCATAGGTTTGCCAGAATTATCGCAAGAGAAACACCCATTGCTATACCATCAACCTGCATATACCATGAATCATTACACTCGAAATAACTTTTGCTGACCGCCATATTCAAAAGCTTTTTCATGATTGCTCTCTGAATTTCAGGAGGAGTTTTTCCTGGCTGTACAGCTTCTGTAAGTCGTTTCAAATTGCTTCCTTCAGGGAAACATTAAAAGATAAATATAAAATACAAGTGTTACAAATAAAAAATTTCGTCTTAAGTTTTTTTGTTATTATTTGTTCCGAGTACCAAGCGGCGTTCGCAATCTGTATTGCCAGGGAGATTCTCTGTTTTAAAAAGCTGCCTGCTCTGGCTTCCTCAGTGCATATGCTTAGGTTTTTACGAAGCTTGAACAAAAAAAATTATGTGCTGGAGCCGGCCGCGCCCTGAATTTCAAAATCTTGAAAAAGATATCCATCATCTACAAGATCTTTATACTTGTCATTTTTTTGCTCTTCCGCTTCAGCGGCAGCCGTACCAGGGTTACAAACAGACCCGGCATTAATCCTACAAGGTGCTAAAGAGTCTACTACCGTTACATCCCACAAGAGCTGCTCACCAACAGCCCATGGAACGAGCGTCAAACCGTCTGGTCGCTTCTGATTTGTCCTGTAGAGGTGTCGTGGTTCTAAAACAGACGGAGGGTGAGTAGAAGATAAACTCTGCTTTACAGGGGCATTCATGTTTGAACGCCTAGATAATCTCTCTGCACTTTTGAGGCAAGAAAGACCATGCCAACCATCCTCGTTAAGTCTTTTCCGCACACGCATTTATGCCGTTCGCATATTTTTGAGCCTAATCGAAATCCTATCGCAATTCTGAGTTGTTGGTTCCACAGTCTTAACCTTAAATTTTTGCACGGGATGACGTTCAACCAATGGGAGCCAAATCTATCTTGGAACGCGTTGAATCTTTTTACGTCCGTTGGTCCGAGTCGTAAAATCAACTCTGCAATTTCGCTTTCAAAAATTGGCTCCGTCCAATTTTTTTGGATTTCATTTTCCTGAGCCATTTCAATTTTTCCAATTTCAAACCACCGTTTAAGCGCATCATCATAGGTTTCATCCTTATGCTTCAAACCAAAGATTTCGCTCAAGGCATCTTTTGCTCCTAATTCTGAGGCTAAGAAAGCGGGTTAAGCGAGTAGACGAGCGGAAGAAACGCCCAAGCCACCTTTGGCTGCCGGGAGAACTGCTTGTAAAAACTGGTTATCATCCATTTCACGTTAGTGACCTTGCATAACGAATTTCTTAGTAATTTGTCGTAGCGTTCGAAAAAATCACTGTGCAAAAAAACAAGGGCTCTTAAGCAAAAATTATAGGAGTTTTGGCATGCTAAAGCAATTTTTCAGGTGGTAAAAACCATAATGGGCGTCTAGTTTGTCAATGACATCCGAGATTTTTTCAAGCTCCTTAATTTTTTCGTCGAGCAATTCTTTTCGGCAAAGTTCACCGATTGGAGATCCTAAAATGAGGAGTTCTTCTTTTGTTTTTGTTTTTATTTTGGGGCATATTTTTCGAAATTGTGTTAAAATTGAATTATACTGTGTACTAGTAGTCGGTCCCAAAAAACAAAGTTCACACTTCTCAGTGTTTAAGCTCAGGCCGTAAATTTGTTCCGATTTCAGAATGTTTTTAAGGTCCCGGAGTACTACCTTATAGTCGTCGGCTAAATTCCCATCATCTAAATACCAGATGTTAATTTTCGACTCCAACTGTTTGACTAGTGTATGAATTGTATGAAAAAGGGGTGGGGCTTCAGGATCATCTTGCTGAGTTCCGTCTTCTGACATTATGACAGTGCTTCCGTAGAAAAGGTAACTAGGTTTACCATACTCGCAATGAATGTAATTATACAATTCGGGGCGCTTTGAAAAAACATGATTCAGCATTGTTTCTCTAGTTAGAGAGTTAAAGGTATTCTTAAAATCAAGTTTTGTCACTCGGAGAGGGCCTTGCTTCCAGCGCATTTAGACGCGATACGTCTAAGCTTGTTGCCTATGGTAATCGGTCTCAACCCTCCGTCTATCTTTATGAGGGCGATAAGCTTTGCGATAAAAAAAGGTCTTAGGGGTTCGGGTATTTTGCCATCTCCAATGAGGTTTATCAGCTTAGTAAGCGATATCAGAAAATTAAGTCCTGCACTGCCATCCGACTATTAACAAGATTTTTAAAAATTAGAGGAACTTTTTTATCAGGACCTGCTGCTGATCCGTTTGGAAAGGACATTATCCTTTGTATAGGTCAAAATCAATTACGAAAAAACTATCCGAAATTTCCGGATTTGGAGCTGCAAATTTGGCTCGCTGAGGGTGCTTAGACATCAATTTTTGATATTTATCAGTTGAAAAAGGAGCAATTTTGTCATCCGAAACAGCATGCCCTATTCTTCCTTTTACATTTCCTTCATCGAGCTTACTACTTATTAGCTTTTTTCTCTGATCGAGGTCACTCAGAGGTGGACTTGAATCTTGGGGATGGGGTTTTGGAAGTGACACGTCATTTGCTCGAATTTTTTTTATTTATCAACGAGCTCATGCTTGTGGTCTGTTTGCGTCCACTTCTTTTTCGGTTGCTCCAAAAAAAACAAGATTGGCATTTAAAAAATTAGCCATTTTGTAACATCTACATTGTAGACGATTTCATTTATTCTGCCCGAATGACTTTCCGCCAAGGGAACACGCGAGTCTTTTGGTACTCTCTTGAGTAATCGGACATTTGATATGGCTGTATTAACATAATTGCCTAGCACTAAATCAATACCTATTGTTGCTTTATTAACAGATTTTACATCAACGCATAAAGGACACTGAAACCATTGGGTTTTCTTAGAATCGCTAAAAGAAACATTTACACAACGTATATGATACCAACTAGAACAACAATCATATGTTATCATATGTCATGACATTATCAGTCCTGAAGGTTTTAAGCAATCTTTGCTTGTACACTCTTTGTTGTTTTTCCTCATCTTGACGCAGCATAAAGAAAAAAAAAGGATTTTGACGGGAATTTAGGAACTGAACTAACCCATGATAAGCGGTTAGTGGGAATTTTATAAATCAGCAAAAAAAAATAAAAGACAATTAAATTAATTCAAAATTTTAAAATCGAATTATATAAATCAAAAACAAGGAACAATCTCACCCGATCTCAGTAGGTCCAGCGGTGCACCACCAGACTCTTCAAGCCAGTTCCAGTTTCCCACCTCCCCACAGAAATCACGCCACAAATACAAATACGTGGCGTGATTTCCGTTTTTGCTAGTTCTTTATGTTTTAAATTAGTTTAATTTTCCAGACATTGTTTAAAAGAGAATCTGTATATACTCTGTATATACGCTGTAGGTTTGGACTATCTATAAAATTGTTTGTAAACTTAAAATACCAGCTCGTTCTTAATTCTTAAAACTGATGTTTTTTTAGTATCCGTAACTTCATATATTTTAATCAACCAATTTCTGACCTGTAACCGAACTTGTTTTGTTTTGTTTTGTTTTGTTTTGTTTATTGCTTGTTTTTTGATGTTGTGTTTTTTTTGTTTGATGTAACCAATGAATTTTAACCAACTTTATTATTTACACTTTGCTATACTGATGCCTCGGCTTTTTACTGTATAGTAATTCAGGTGTTCTTTCTTCTTCTTCTTCTTCTTCTTCTTCTAGAAAGCCACTTGACAGACCTGTCTCTAAAATCCCTCAGAGGGCGCTCCACAAACAGGCACAAACATCAAACATAACAAATCTATTTAATAAGTTTATCACAACCTTTGAGTAGCTCATACATGCCGCATGAGTTCACCAGTCATTGCACTTTTTGCATAAGATCCAGTTCTCCGCCGTTGACTTGTTGCAGGCTGTAAACTGGTCCTGTTGCTTTGATACCAACCGATGTCTTAATCAACTGTTAGCCTAATTGTTGAGATAAACTTATTAAATAGATTTGTTATGTTTGATGTTTGTGCCTGTGTGTGGAGCGCCCTCTGAGGGATTTTAGAGACAGGTCTGTCAAGTGGCTTTCTGTGGGGAGATGGGGAACTGGAACTGGCTTGAGGAGTCTGGTGGTGCACCACTGGACCTACTGAGCTCGGGTGAGATTGTTCCTTGTTTTTGATTTTTATAATTCGATTTTAAATTTTAAATTAATTTAGTTGTCTTTTTTTTATTTGCTGATTTGTAAAATTCCCACTAACCGCTTATCATGGGTTAGTTCAGTCCCCTAAAGTCCAGTCAAAATCCTTTTTTTACCTTTATGCTGCGTCAAGATGAGGAAAAACAACAAAGAGTGTACAAGCAAAGATTGCTTAAAACCTTCAGGACTGATAAATTGGATTAGATGTGATTGTTGTTCTAGTTGGTATCATATCAGTTGTGTAAATATTTCTCTTGGCGACTCTAAAAAAACCCAATGGTTTCAGTGTCCTTTATGCGTTGATGTAAAATCTGTTAATAAAGCAACAATAGGTAATGATTTAGTGCTAGACAATTAAGTTAATACAGCCATCTCAAATGTCCGAGTACTCAAGAGAGTACCAAAAGACTCGCGTGTTCCCTTGGCGGAAAGTCTGTCGGACAAAATAAATGACATCGTCTACAAGGTAGAAGATGTTACAAAATGGCTAATTTTTTTAACGTCGTTCTTGTTTTTTTTGGAGCAACCGAAAAGAAGTGGACGCAAACAGACCACAAGCATGAGCTCTTTGATAAATAAAAAAATTCGAGCAAATTACGTGTCACTTCCAAATCCCCATCCCCAAGTTTCAAGCCCGCCTCTGAGTGACCTCGAGCAGAGAATAAAGTTAATAAGTAGTAAGCTCGATGAAGGAAATGTAAAGGGAGGAATAAGGCTTGCTGCTTCGGATGACAAAATAGCTCCTTTTTCAACTGATAACTATCAAAAATTGTTGTCTAAGCACCCGCAGCGAGCCAAATTTGCAGCTCCAAATCCAGAAAAATTGGATAGTTTTTTCGTAACTGATTTCGACCTATACAAAGCGATAATGTCCTTTCCAAACGGATCAGCAGCAGGTCCTGATAAAAAAGTTCCTCTAATTTTTAAAAATCTTGTTAATAGTCGGATGGCAGTGCAGGACTTAATTTTCTGAAATCACTTACTAAGCTGATAAACCTCATTGGAGATGGCAAAATACCCGAACCACTAAGACCTTTTTTTTTGGCGCAAAGCTTATCGCCCTCATAAAGATAGACGGAGGGTTCAGACCGATTACCATAGGCAACACGCTGAGACGTATCGCGTCTAAATGCGCTGGAAGCAAGGCCCTCTCCGAGCGACAAAATTTTTTCGGAAACGTACAGGTAGGATGCGGTACCAAACGAGGAGCAGAAATAGCTGCGCACTCGTTTCGAAACCTAATTGAACGCGACAACACTCCAAAATGCACTATTCTTTTAAAACTAGATTTTAAGAATGCCTTTAACTCTTTAAACAGAGAAACAATGCTGAATCATGTTTTTTCAAATCGCCTTGAATTGTATAATTACACCCATTGCGCGTATGGTAAACCTAGTTACCTTTTCTACGGAAGCACTGTCATAATGTCAGAAGACGGAACTCAGCAAGATGATCCTGAAGCCCCACCCCTTTTTCATACAATTCATACACTAGTCAAACAGTTGGAGTCGAAAATTAACATCTGGTATTTAGATGATGGGAATTTAGCCGACGACTATAAGGTAGTACTCCGGGACCTTAAAAACATTCTGAAATCGGAACAAATTTACGGCCTGAGCTTAAACACTGAGAAGTGTGAACTTTGTTTTTTGGGACCGACTACTAGTACACAGTATAATTCAATTTTAACACAATTTCGAAAAATATGCCCCAAAATAAAAACAAAAACAAAAGAAGAACTCCTCATTTTAGGATCTCCAATCGATGAACTTTGCCGAAAAGAATTGCTCGACGAAAAAATTAGGGAGCTTGAAAAAATATCGGATGTCATTGACAAACTAGACGCCCATTATGGTTTTTACCTCCTGAAAAATTGCTTTAGCATGCCAAAACTCCTATATTTTTTGCGTACGAGCCCTTGTTTTTTGCAAAATGATTTTTTGGAACGCTACGATAAATTACTAAGAAATTCGTTATGCAAGGTCACTAACGTGAAAATGGATGATAACCAGTTTTTACAAGCAGTTCTCCCGGCAGCCAAAGGTGGCTTGGGCGTTTCTTCCGCTCGTCTACTCGCTTAACCCGCTTTCTTAGCCTCAGCAGTAGGAGCGAAAGATGCCTTGAGCGATATATTTGGTTTGGAGCATGTGGATGGAACCTATGATGATGCGCTTAAACGGTGGTTTGACCTTGGAAAAATTGAAATGGCTCCGGAAAATGAAATCCAAAAAAATTGGACGGAGCCAATTTTTGACAGCGAAATTGCAGACTTGATTTTACGACTCGAACCAACGGACGTAAAAAAGTTCAACGCGTTCCAAGATAGATTTGGCTCCCAATGGTTGAACGTCATCCCGTGCAAAAATTTAAGGCTAAAACTGTCGAACCAACAACTCAGAATTGCGATAGGACTTCGATTAGGATCAAAAATATGCGAACGGCATAAATGCGTGTGCGGAAAAGACGTTACCGAGGATGGTTGGCATGGTCTTTCTTGCCTCAAAAGTGCAGGGAGATTCTCTAGGCATTCAAACCTGAATGCCCTTATAAAGCAGAGTCTATCATCTACTCACATTCCGTCTGTTTTAGAACCACGACACCTCTACAGGACCGATCAGAAGCGACCAGACGGTTTGACGCTCGTTCCATGGGCTGATGGTAAGCAGCTCTTGTGGGATGTAACGGTAGTAGACTCCTTAGCTCCTTGTAGGATTAATGCAAGGTCTGTTTGTAACCCTGGTTCGGCTGCCGCTGAAGCGGAAGAGCCAAAAAATTGACAAGTATAAAGATCTTGTAAATGATGAATATCTTTTTCAACCGCTAGCTTTTGAAATTCAGGGCGCGGCCGGCCCCAGCAAAGAAGTTTTTTTGAGCAAGCTTTGTAAGAACCTAAGCATATGCACTGAGGAACCCAGAGCAGGCAGCTTTTTAAAACAGAGAATCTCCCTGGCAATACAGATTGCGAACGCCGCTTGCGTACTCGGAACAATAAATGACTAAATAACTTTCGACGAAATTTTTTACTTGTAACACTTGTATATTATATTATCTCGTGTCGAGTTGCGTGTTCTTATTGAAGAAACATAACCCGTATCGATTTTAATTGAAAAGGACTAAAACACTTGTCATCTTCTTTTATCATTATCACTTCCATATCTAGAAAATTCCAAGGATTTTGACTGGAATACATGATGAAGGGACTCATGACTGTAACCTCGGTTACTATGATACTTTTGACCTTCTGATTACCAAGATAAAAAAAGATGAAAAAAAAAATTGATGTCTAATTGTGGACAGTGTACCAGGCATATTTTCTATGGAACTATTTAATAAGTTGATCACAACAGTTAGGCTAATTGTTGCTAATATCCAACTCAACCTGTTCACAGACCGTCGTATGACAAAATGACACCTTTTTCTACATCACAATGGTACTTTGTTGGATTTTCAATTCAATAATTGTTCTAAAGTCTCGAAATCTGACAAAAGTTCTTGTAAAAACTCGACTGAAGATGAAAACTGATTTTCTGGCACTCGCGATTGGTGCCTTTTTCATTGTTCTTTATTCTGCTGTTTAGATAGATAATCATGGGTAAACGTTCAACTACAACCACTAAAAGTGGTAAATTCATGAATCCTACAGATCAAGCCAGGAAAGAAGCACGGAGGAAAGAATTAAAAAAGAACAAAAAAACGCGTATGGCAGTGAGAGCGTCTGTGCTGAAGAACAAGAATGTTGAGCAAATTTTAAACGACATGCGCGATCTTGGTAAGTCACTTTTAGCACAAAACGCTCTAGTTTTTATGGGCTAAGCGTAAATGATGGCAATTCGGTTGCGTTTAAGATCGCCAAGAGTATGACCCGGAACCTGAAGACCTTCGTGGTCCCCTTGCGGTGCAAGACAAGGTCATCAAAGAAAAGAGAAGAAAGTTGGTAGAGACGTTGGACAGAGTGCTTAAGTTGTACAACCGAGATGATCCTGAAAGAGCAGTAGATGTAAAGTCAATGATAAGCGAGTACGAACAAGAAAAACGACAAATGGCTCATCATTTTGAAGCAATTAGGTAAGACATTACATTGTAAATGTTTTTAAGGGTAAAAGGAAAAGGCTATGAAAGTAACGTTTTTCTGTTCAGACAAACGAGGTTCGTGAACTTAGACGAGATTCCTTTGCCACCATCCATGAACTTCAACGACATTCCCTTGCCATCCGATGAACCATCCGCACCCGGGTCTATCACAGGTGTTAAGCAGCTGTCAGCTCAGCTCTCAGCTGTAATTGCGAGCACTGGCAAAGCTCCCCCGGGTCCACCACCTGGAAAACCCCCTTTGAAGAAGTTCAAGCAATACTACACGTCAGCGCGTTCCAGTGAATTTGAAGAGAACAGTCTGATGTCTGGGAGTCTAAGTATGCCCCCAAATAGTGGAAACCTTGACCCCGTTCAGGCAAGATTAATGGCTCTGGCCGAACAGCCAATACCTGGTCAACCTATGCGCCCACTGCCTACGAGAGTAGATGAACCTCTACCTCCAGGTGTAGCACCTCCTATGATGCCTCCTCCTCTTGGAAACCAAGTACCTCTCGGCAGTCGAAATCCTAACAGACCAGATGGAAACGCACCTGGATCAGTTTTTACTGCTCCACCAAGTATTATAGAAAAAACTCCAGCAATAACGATCAAACACCAGCCAACGATACAAGCCAAGCCACAAATAAACCCTGCGCTCAAAGCGGCTTCAACTAAATTTGTGCCGACTGCGTTAAAAGTCAAAAGAGAAGGAACCAGTCACAAAGTCAGATCGGCTAGCGAGATCGCTGAGGCAGCTTTAGCCGCTTCTAGAACTAATAGCAGTAAATCTCAAGACACAGTTGCACCTACTCCGGCAGCTAGTAAAGATGAAATATACCAACAGTTTTTAGCCGAGGTCAGCGAACTTCTCTAGTTTTTTAAATCTTTTGTTTGATGAAATTTGAGTTTTCATTCGATAATTCAGCTTGTTTGTTTAATGGTATTATGATTAGTGCTAATAGATTATTTTGATGCCTGATATTTTTCATGACAGTGATATCTGAGCAAAAAAGGATCGGGTAAATAAAGTCTTGACCTCGTTTAAATTTTGAAAAACTTGTCATGATTAAGAATAATGAAGGCAGTGAAGGCTCTTATATAGGTCTTGCTGATTTTTGTCTCGTTTTTTTTTCGGGAATTGAAGTGTATTTGGTTTACTCCTGTACTTAGTAAAATTAATACCAGTTCGTATGTTTTCCTTGGTTTTCCTACCTTTTTTCGCTTAAAAGCTTCATTCGGCCTAAAAGGTTTCGGTTTGTTTTTTATTGGATTAGTTACCTAATTTGGTGCCGCTTCAAATGCAAAAACTGGTTGATTTGTTTTCAGGTAGTTTTGTTGCAAGATTTCAAAGTTTTACAATTTAATTTACGATGACCTTAATTTCTAAAACAATTAATTTTTTTTTTCAATTTATTGGCCTTTTACTTACTTGTTGTCGGCTAAGGTGTCGCTCGGTAAATAGTAAAAGCTCATTTAAGACTGTTGGTTTTTTTTTCAATTTTTTCGTTTCCGTCTCGATTTCTATTCGCTAGGTTGCAATGCTGCGCTTGCGTTGTATCGCAACTGATGCGAAGCTCAGTTTCGCCTCTGTGTATACAATTGTTTTGGGTGCCGCATTTGAGCTCTATTCTGCTGTTTATTTCTGCTTGCATTAGCGAAGTCAACAATACCGCTATGTTTTCACTGGTAGTACACCAAGTGAGTTATTGTTTAGTTAAGCCATCAAGTTTATTTTAATCAACGTTCATTTCAATTCCTAAAAGAAACAAGGATAGTTGGTTACTGTGCAAGTTGCACAGAATGTTCCAACCATAGTCTTTAGTAAACTACGGTTTAGAAAGTTTTTTTTTTCAAATTAGTGTAGTTTTTTTCTGCTTGGTGTGATAAAAGAATCTGACGTAAAAGTATAAGTTAGGCATATCTGACTGTCAAAGTAATATTGGGCAAATTGGACAAAAAATTTTGTAAATAAATGACTGAAAAACTAAAAAAATTTAAACACTGATTCAACACTTGGAAAACTTTTTGGAAAATGTTGTTCGAATCACGACTGAAAGGGCTTTAATATGATATATCTTTCAAACCAGTCCGTTGATTATTTGTGGTACCTGGTTTTGCGTGGAAAACAAAAAGAAAAAACTAAAACAACCGAATACAAAGTTCCTCCCCATTTTCCGTAATTTTTAATTTCGACAATAGATCTGTTTTCAGAATTCCCTGCGGATTTGAGCGTTTACTCATTGAACCAGTTTCTTCGTAGTGCGTTAGTTTAATGAAGAAACTTCAAACAGCTTTAGCATGATATATAGTTTTCCGAAACTCGAAAAAATGTATCAATATTATTCTGTCCTACTTGCACAGTTACGGGTTCTTTTGCTTTGATTTTTTCCAACGTTATGGAACGATTTTTTTGCAACGTTTTTGTTTTTTAAATTTCTTTTTCTCAAGTTCATTTGCTGTATTGGACTCATGTATTTTTTTTTGTTACCAGAGGCCATAACATAAGCGAGCTTGCCGGCGTAGTGTTAAAGCATCGGTTACTTTCTGTTATGCAAATAGGACATGTAACTAATAAATCCTGGTGCAGTTTCTTAATGAAAGCTAAATTCTGATTAACGAAGAAAGTTTGCACCTCAACTTTGATGTAAAAAGTCCAATAGACGCAGCAAAACAGTTGGATAGATGCGCGTAGCTTACGCTTACCTCTGCGCAGTCTCTTACCAAAATCCGCTCTATATTGCCTGAATCCAAGAATGAACTGCCTGAAAGTAGTTAAAGGCGAGAAGCCATGACTTGGTGTCCTTTAGAATCAATGGGTTTGAATATGGCGTCTTTTGCATCTTTGTTTTTTGAGCTAAATATATCGGCTGAATATCTTTGTAATATATCGGCTTAGGAGCTTCATATCGCTTTATATTTTCGACGAGCGAGTTTTTTTGTGCATGTGTTTTGAGGGGGAGGTGATAACTTTTTATTAGTCTTGAAATTTTTAACGATTTTTTTGGGCGTAATTGGTTTTGGCCTATACTTCATCGGCATAATAGCCTCTCATTCTGCGCCGTTCGATGTGATGTTGTTTTTTGTGTATACTTTGAGAGTTAGGGGTCTTAATAACTTTTTTTTACTAGTCTTAATTTTTTTTTGATTTTTTCAGCTTTTTAAAAAAATGTTTTTCAGCTTAACTTTCGGTCAATACTCTATTAGCTTAGTGGCATGACATTGTTTCATTTGACCCGAATAAAGTTTGTGCGTATTGAGTCTGAGGGGGACAAAATATTTTTTTTTGAATTGTTCTTAAATTTTTCTGCTAACGTATTTTCGGCTTTGTTAGCGCTTGATTAATTTTTTTCGATGCTAATTTTATCTTCTATAGTCTTTGCACGTTTTTGTTTCAAAACTAGGCTAATTCATTTTGATAGATCTAATTTTTTCAACGTTTTCGACTTAGCCGTTTCCTTGTTTTGTATCACAAGTGGTGCGAAGATCAGCTTCGCCTATGTGTAAAGGTTTTTTCTAGGCTAATTTCATGTTTACACAAGCAAAGCTTGTTTGATAGTATGAATTCTCTTTTTTCCAACCTAAGTCGCAAATATTGTTGCGACAAAGTGTATTCATTTTGAGAGTGTTCATTTTGATCAATAACCAGCTATTAACTACAGCCAATGCTAAGGATATTAACACAGACTATTATATTTCAATTACAACTTTAGCTCCAAGGTACCATGGATCTTTAGCATAGAGGTAGGAAACGAGACCGGCAACCAAATATGAGGGTTAGAACCTGGGCAGGGTCCGATGTTTTAAATGATTTTTGTCGTATACTAGTTAAAATGTGTCCGCTATATAAATTGAGGCATGTTAGTTGGTATTTTTTTTTTCAAATTAACTGGTACTGCTAATGCGTCATAATTGGCTCGCTTCACTTTGTAATTATAACGACTCATTATCGGCGTGCGTCACTCAAGAAATTTTGTAGACTCAAAAGTTTTACTCATTCAGTTTTTCCTAGTAGCGTTATCGGTCATGTTTTTGCTTTTGTACGCGGTGTGCAACTTCGCCTCTGTATTTCATGCTTTGTTTGCGGAGTGTTATTTTAACTGAGATAACTTCGGTAATTCCTTTGCTAAATTGAGTTCTTAGGGGCTTGCGTTTTCAGAGAAAAAATTATATGGCCTTAAAGCTCTTTGAATTTCAAGAATAATTTATGAAAGAAAAATTAAGATAGAGACACCAATTCACCCATTAGGACTTTTTAAAATCAAGAGTAGGTATTATAATGTACAGGAAAGCAACAGAATATATTATTGTTTAATTTTATCAAATATGATGAATTAAGAAACACACAAAGGGCAACGACATTTCAATTGCCACGAGCACATGATATAGGTGTCTGTTAATTTAACAATATTTGGTAGCTGTTAGTTTGACGAGAAATGTTTTAATTGCTGAAGTGTCCGTAGGCTCTAAACTATTGATCTCCGACTGGTCGATAAAATCGTTTATAGTATTAAAAATTCTGTAGAAAATTGATCGACGTGTCAGTGATTTCTTGGCGTTCTGCTGTAATTGCGGGAATAACTGACTGTCTAGGGTTAGTGGGTTCTCGTCCATGGTAAATCAAAAACCGTAATCAATGCAGTTCTTCTGATGAATGGTGTGAAAGCATCCCGTTCAATCTAGAGATACACTACTGCCAGGGTTTTAAATTCCGTAAGAATCGTTCTGTAATCTTGGTAATCATAGCAACAATAGAGGCATCGGTGAGAAGGGATTCGTGGCTTCTCATGAAATCGAGGCTCAAAAAACCAGCAGGATACCAATATAAGAGGACCGACATGACAAATGATTGTATTAGGTTATTTGTATTATATTCATAAACGTGACACTTCTAACAACTTATTTATAAAATTAACCCAATTTGAGAAAACTGGATTAATAGGTATTTTTTCCGCTGGTAAGATGTAAATTTAATTCGACTTTCAAAAGTAGAAGTCGATCGCGTCTTTCGTGACCTTTAAACATTTGCTGTCCGATAGTGGAATTTGCCTTTTTTGAACAACAATCAGCTGAACTTTAAACAAATGAAAACTCAAACCGCGAAAAATCATGTTTGAGCGTTAAAAAATCGAAGACTTTTTCATGAAAAAAAAAACAAACAAATAATCACCAAGGCTCATATAAAAGTGAAGATAAATAATCACTACGTGTATGACTCTTTAAAAAACTGAGCTTTAAAAACAGACATTTAATTTCAAAATATCAAATTCAAAAAGTGATCAAATCTTCAAGTGGAATATTACTTTTGCATTTCTCTGATACTGTTCTCAGTTTTGGGTTACTTATATTGAAAAAGCAAATATTTTAGTTTTCCAGTACAAGGATAAGCTGGAATTTTGTTTTTGAAGCGAGCAGAGCAGGCTATTTGAAAATGAGCGAGCAGGCTTTTCGAAGGTTAAACCTTGGAACGTTTATTCAAGCTCTTGAAAATTAATTTTGATTCAGAAAAATTGTTTTTTACTTTTTGGTTGCGCTAACTTCGGAATAAAAAAAACTTAAAATCTAAAAGACATTCAGGCATTTTTTGCAGGTCTTTTCTTGGTTTCTTAAATTATAATTTTGTTTTTCTAGTCAGATCTCTAGTACATCTCGGACACATCTTTAGCAATGTGTGCAACAAGTTGAATAAGGGGTAAAAATCCAACACTGGTAATAGGATAGTCTTAACCAGCTTCAACGAAGATTCCGAGCATACAATTTTCATATAATCTTTCACGTCTTCCTTGTCTGTCGGATTCTTTTCCCACTGGAAACTGTCACCTCAGTCTGTGTTGGTTAGCTTCATCTCTTGGCAACAAGTGGGGGAGAAGAATTGTAGTGGTAGCAGTTGGTTGAACTGCTCTTCAGAAGTGTTCGCTATAGTTGAAAATGAGGTTGAGGATATCTGAACACTTTTGGGATCCGTAGTCACTGTCTAAGTGTACTTTGGAGGATAATGCGGGGTAAATCGTCCTAATTTATCAGGTTTTCATCCGTTAGTTGTAACTAAACTAAGTAGTTGGTGGAACCAGTCAAAGAACTTTTAGCTAAAAGACAAAATTTGCGGCAGATGTGTCAATTTTCGAGGCGTGGGAGGAGATCTAGTCAGGTATTAATTTGAAAGTCAGATGTTATCGGATGATCATGTCTCTATAGCGAGTCTACGAAACCAGCTTCTTCATTGCAGAATTATTTTCAATTAAAATGTTTCCCTTCTCCTTAACTTAGGGTTCTTTATTTTTTCCGCAAAATTTTAATGGTAAAAAACAAATGATAGTTTTGCAGTTGGAGCAACTACCGTAGAATAGATTATTAGCCTTTTATTAGAAATAATTTTAAGCATGTTTGACAACGGGTTGTCTGCGCAGAAGTACGTGCCACTGAGCCTCATATTTGGAGCTCAGATCAGTGGCTTGACATAATTGACGGTCGTCCTGTTGGTTTGGCAGTGTACCAAATCAGGTTTAATATTTTATTTCTCAAGTTTTTTTTGGTTAAAATAGTTTAGTCTTGTTTTGTCAGCTCAGTCAAGTTATTTTGTATTGTTTTCCACGTAAAATCAGGTACCACGAATAATCATCGGAATGGGTCGAGTGATATATTATATGAGCGCCATTTTTGTCGTGATTGGAACTTTTTCGTTTTCGAGTATAACACGTGAAACTTATTTATAAAACGCGTCCTTGATCTGTGCTGCTTGCACAGTAACTGGTTATCCTTGTTAAGAATTGTTTCAACCTCTCTCCAAAATTGGAACGAAATATGTCGTGGGATGATTTTTCCCTTTCGCTGTTGGATCCCATCAAAGCTTCAATGGGGTCGAGTCTGGTATCGTGTTAAATTCATGTTTCGCTTCTATATTTATTTTCCCCATTTTCTATTCAAACCATTCGATTCAAGTTTGATAATAGCGTGATTATTTTTACTGACACTGTCGAAGTAACTATCGCGTAGGCTGGGTTTTCTCGCGCGGTTTTATGAACTTCGAAAAAATTCTCATGTGGGTCACGATTCGGATTACGAAAAGTATTTTACAACCGCATGAGCTCTCCATACATTGCGCAATTTCTGCTTTGACTTTTCTCCTTCAAATAACTGTTTTCCTTACTAATATAAGTTACTGTCGGCGAATACTGGGTGCGTAATATCGAGTTTCTTCAGCTATTCAAAAAATGGCAAAAAAAGTTTAATTTTCGGTAATTATTTTTAGCTTTCCAAATTTATGCAGTGAATTTTGCTGGTATATCTGAAAGTTTGGATTGGTCCTCATGAAGTTTGTGTAATGCAGTTTAAAATTTCATTATAAATTAAGATCTAGATTGTCTACTAAATCCCCTCTCGGGGTGACTACATCTCAAATGCGCAATGTAGCGAATCCTCAGGTTTTTAAACAAAAAATTCTTCTTGATGTTAATTTATTGACCGGAAGCACCGTAACATGAATTAAGAAAAGCGTAAATAACTGAAGTGAATTATAATCAGCATGATTGGTGAAAATCCTTGGCGATGTTGACATTCATTTATGAGTTCTTTGTCGTAATTCAGGTTTGATGAGCGGTTGATTTTGCCTCTTCGTATTCTGCTATGCATTCTGCCGATTCTTCTAAAACTTCGGGGTCTATTTTGAGTGCCCTCCAGTACCCTATGGTTGCGTTCTTATCTCGTGGCTTCGTGAATAAACCGTGCTTGGCTGTGTTTTCCAAGTCGCCGCCCTTTTCATTCATAACATTCAGTTTGATGTAGTTGATTGTTTTTTCACCCACAGGTAGCGAGAGTTGTGAGAATGTTTTGGCAATCAGGTTTATTGGATCATTGTAGAATTCCTCATATTTCACTAAGGATACTCTGGACGTATGTGGCCCTGTCTTGATTGCTTTTACTAAAAATTATGTTCCTTTTCACACAAACTTAGAATATTTCAGTATTTGCAGACTTGCTTTTTCTACTTGAATCGTAGGTTCAAAAACTTATTAAAATTAATAAAGTTCATATTATTTAGGGCTTATACTTACCAAAATTGATGATGCTTGAATAGTTTTTGCATATTTGATTCAAACTCATTGGAGTTTCTTCGAATCCAGGCCCACCGCCAAACTTTTTTCTGAAATAAATATCTCTTTAGTATTTACACAACGGTTAATTAAAACATGTTGGTTTATCAAAGAAACCTTGATGCAAATGAGTCCCTGGGATCTCTTACAACTCCTATGATTACCAAGTCATCGAACTTCTCTAGCAATGTGTACAGCAAGTTGAACATGGTGTAAAAATCCAACACTGGTAATCTGATAGTCTTGACCAGCTTCAACGAAGATTCCCTGCATATAAATTTTACATATTCTTTCACGTCTTCCGTGTCAGTCGGATTCTTTTCCCAGTGAAAACTGTCGCCCCAGTCTGTGTTGAATATCTTCATCACTTGGTAACTAGTGGGGGAGAAGAATCGAAGTGGTAGCAGTTGGTTGAACTGCTCCTCAGAGTAGTGTTCGCTGCAGTTGAAAATGAGGTTGAGGATATCTGAACACTTTTGGGATCGGTAGTCACTGTCTAAGTGTGCTTTGGAGGAGAATGCCTGGTAAGTCGGCTCGAACTCGTACATCGTCCTAAATTAACTAATTTTCATTCGATAAATGCTTACTAAACTAAGTGAGTTTTTGATGGAACCAGAGTTGCAGCAGATTTGTCAAACTTACAAGTTGTGGGAGGGGTTCAGTCAGGTTTTAATATAAAAGGTCAGATTTTACCGGAGGATCGTGCCTCCATGAGCGAGCATACGAAACATTTTTTTTAGTGCACAAATATTTTCAAATAAAATGTTGCCCTCCTCCCTAAGTTTTGTCATCGGGTTATTTAATTTGTTCGTAAAAATAAATGCTAAAAAAAGAATGATAATATTGCAGTCGAGCTTGATATGCTTCCAAAAGCTGGAGCAACTATCGTTGAGAAGATTAATAGTTTTTTTAGAAATTTTTAAAGCATGTCCAAGAAAGGATATGCTACGTATTTGGAGCTCAGATCAGTAGTTTGACATAATTGAATTTAATTTTTCATTTTCAAAAAAAAAAAACAGCTGTTTGTTTTATTTATGTCTGTTTCATTTTCCCCCTGAAGCGGAAGCATGCAATAATGGGCTAACGTTTCGTTGCAAATGATGAGAAACTGGGCTTGGTTTTTTACGTTAAGGTCTGCATTTTAAAAACTCATTCTGTTTGTGAACTTTAGTGAGCGTAGTGCAATAGTACAACTATTCTTTTTTTTCAAGCTGAGTCGTAAATTTTGGTGTCATTTTTGGTGGCTCACTTATGGCTTTTTGATAGCATTTGCTTTGACATTCAATTAGTAATAAGTTAACGTTAACACAGTTGATGCATTTTCAAATCATCAAATGAACCGAAAAAAGCTATTTTTGCCAAACAACTTAACAATCATAATTACTCGATTTCAGAAATTTTTAAAAATCATTATACCTGGCCATTTTTTAAAATGCTCGTATTATACATAACGTGGCTGTATGTTTTCCAGTTTGTTATATGCAAAGTTAGTTTTGATGCCTTCAGTTTGTTATATTCCAAAATATTTCATGCAAAGTTACTCTATTTGTTTTTGCTGTCACTTTTGCTGCATCTCATTGACATTTTTAGCATATGTAGCTGTTTTAGTTATGAGTAGTGTTTACAGATTGTTAAGCTTAAGTGGTCGAGAGGGCAGTGCGTGAGGCTCCAAATCTCGTGGTCGCACGTTCGAATCCGATATGTATCAAAGTTTTACTAATTTGAGGCTTAATTCTGTTTTATTCTGCGCTTCGCCTTTGTAAGTGGAGTCAAATCTTGATTAAGAGCATATTTTTTCGGTAGATTGCTGACATTTTGTGTGTCGACTCTAAATTTTTCCGCCTTTTTTCCTGCTTTCTTTGTTTCAATTAGTTTCCGGTGTTATTTTTAGAGTGACTTGAATTTTTACGTTAAAAGTAAAGTCTGATATTATTATTATTATAAGGAATTTAGCGTATAAACGCAAGGGGTTGCCCCCGTTCAGAGACAGTTGATCAGGTGTTTACGAGAAGTCTATAGGTTGTACAGTCGCAATAGGTCTTCCAGCTGCATAAGTTGCTTTCAGAGAAACTTTTCACAAAGACAATCCACATCCATGTCAGGAGCTTGTTCTTCAGTCCAAATTCGTTCAACTTGATGGGACATAGGTTAGCCAGCCGTCTTGCTCTGAACCAAAAATTCTGTTCTGCCACTTCCTTCATCGGGCGCGCGCACTGAAACAGAGAAGCACCAGCAGATCGGGTGAAATATAACGGGGAAGTGTTCAAAAATTTGGAGGCGCAGTCAAAATTGTATGTTCCGTTCAAAATCTTAGCTAAAGTTAGTAGATCGACCAACTGTAGGTAGTAAGGAATAGGTAAAATATTGAGCTTTATTAAGCAATCTTTGTATGAAACTTCGTTACCTAGAGCCCATTTGCAAAAACGTTTCTGTACGCTTTCAAATAAACGCATTCCACCTCTGTTTAAAGAAAACGCAGGTGAACCATAGATAAGTATAGGTAAAACCATGCTTTTGTAAAGGTTCAATTTTGTAACGGTTTGAAGTCTTGCGGAGTTTCGTTTAATCAGGTAAAGTACAGAGTTGGCTTTATTCGCAGCTTGCTTAATGTGTGGAAGCCAGTTCATTGTCTCAGATATTACTAAACCGAGGTCTTTTTGGCTAGTACTCCGGGGGATTGGATTTCCGTCAAAGAAGTATGTATTCATAGATTTGGCATTAAAGGTTAAGTGGTTGCATTTCGTGACATTGAAAGGCATGTTGTTGATGATCGACCATTCAAAGATTGTATCTAACTCGTTTTGAAATAAGGAAGCTGTATCACTAAGCGTGTAAATAAACTTTGCGTCATCAGCGGCTAGTAAGGGTGTCGAAAAATTACTCAATGAAGGAAGGTCGTTGATAAATACTAAGAACAACAAAGGCCCTAGAATTGAGCCTTGCGGGACACCACTCGTAACTGGAAATTCATAGGAAACATTATCTCCAACCTTCACTATTTGATATCTTGATGAAAGGTAAGATGATATTAAACTCAATAGTTTGCCACGAACTCCCGTCAAGTGAAGCTTTCTCATGAGCAACCCATGGTCTACTCGGTCAAAAGCCTTTTCGAAATCAGTGTATATAACATCAAGTTGTTTGCCATTATCGAAGGCTTCATATATTATATCCATATACTCGATTAGCTGTAAAATACATGAACGTTTTCTGCGGAACCCATACTGAGACTGATGCAAAAAGGGTTCATAGTGCACGTATAGTGAGTCAAAAAGGCATCGTTCAAAAATTTTTGAGGGAACTGATAATAATGACACTGGTCTATAATTTTTAACCAAACTCTTGTTCCCTTTTTTGTGAATAGGGGATAAATGAGACCTTTTCCACTGGTCAGGAAACTTTGCTGTTTGTTTCATTTTGTAGAAAATCTGATAAAGAGAGTGTCTTATTGATGGGCAATTTCTGAATAAAATCGGAGGCAGTGAATCAATTCCTCTAGATTTGGTAACGTCTAACTTTTCGCAGACTGATGAGATTCTGGAATCTGATAGATCAAAATCGGTTATGATAGGGTAGATACTTGGTTCATTGTCATTGAGTACTGGAATATCACTGGAACTAATGTACATATCTTGAAAGAAATCAGCAAAGAGATTTGCTTTTTCTTGGTCATTTGTTGCTTCATGGTCGTTATATTTCATCACGGATGGTAGGGTTCCTTTAGTAAATGAGCGAAAATACTTGAAAAGTGCTGATGTAGATCTGCCATTGGATAACAATGTTTCATACTGTGACTTGTCATCTTCAACTGCTTTGTCGCAATTTTCGGACATAAGTTTCAATTTTGGGCTTTCACTAGGGAACTTTTTCTTCGCGGTGTTCAATCTCTTAATCATGTTTGATGTTTCCGGAGTTATCCACGGCGGGAGTGACATCCTGTGTTTTGTTCTAACAGGAAAGACTTGACCGAGGTGTTCATTCACCCATTTATACCATTGTTCAAGTAAAACAGTCACATTGGACCAACAAATGCCCTGAAAGGCATTTTTTAGAATGTTTTCGTTCAGAATTGAAAAATTTCCATTGCAGAAACTGAAAGTGGGACTAGTTTTCATATTTGGACGCATGAAATTTCCTGCTGCGGACATATTGAATGCAAAGAGTATTGGAAAGTGATCCGAGATATTCAAAATGCCGTTGTTAACCAATTGGATATCTGTGGTTTCAATTTTTGGTGAGGTAAAAATAATATCCAAAATGTTACTGGAAGTAGTTTTGAATTGAACTTGCTGTTGTAATTTCATTTCACTGATCGTTTCAATAAACTCATGGTCAGAAGGGATATTTGATTGTAAAATTTCCCAGTCAATTGCTGAGTAATTCATATCACCGGTAACAATCTTATGGTCACATTCGGTAGTCTCAATGATGTTTAAAAGGGATATGATTGATTCTGAACTAATTCTGAAAGAACTGGAAGGTGGGGGAAAATAGCAACAGACAACCAATAGTTTGGTTGACTTGAAAACACACATGACAGCACAACATGAACCAAGGAAAATATCGGGAAGAGGGATGGAATAAGATATGATAGACTTTTTGATGCACACCAAGGTGCCTCCATGAGATGACAGTCCCGAGTCTTTCTGAGGCCGGTCTGAGCGAAAAATGTTGTATTGTGGCAAAAAGAGTTCGGTGTCATTGAAGTCCGACGTGAGCCATGTTTCACAAATGCAAATAATACTATAGGAGTGAATGGATATGTAGTTTGCAAAAGTTTTCCGTCGAGACAACTGTAACAAGCTTCTGATGTTGTAGAGTAACAAACTTAGTTCTATTGGTTCGGGTCTGGAGGCAGATGGTCAGACTTTTGAAGCGCTTGTCTTCAGGTAGTCGGTTTTCACTCCGTTTACTATTAGCTCTAGGTTCCTAATTTTTATATTTTCTGGTTTAACACCTTCATTGATTAGATCGCGTCTTTTACGAAGGATTGCATTCTCCTTTTCCTGCTCTTCCTTCGAAAGAGATTTACTGATATATGCAAAATATTTTTCGTTTTTGTACGTTCCAGTGAATGTTTTCAACATTGAAGCTCGTGCAAGCGTTTTTTCAGCTGTAAACTTGTCTCTAAACCTGACAAGCATAGTTCTGGGCCTGGTGGAAGTTGGGTTGAACTTTCCTAGCCTCGCTGTTGAGGCAACATGGTCATTAGGTATACCCAAATGATTCAAAACAGTGTTTAGATTACTCTCGTCATGTTCAAAAATGTCAATTCTTTTCGGTTTTTCTGGAGTAGCTGAAGTTAATTCAGGAACACCAGATATACGAATTTCATTTTCAAAGTTAGTGGAACTAGATTGAACTTGTTTTACTATCGAAGCAAAAGACTTAGCTTGAGATTTTGTAGGAGTCTGGTTTTGAAGCGAATCGCCAACTGCCAAAATTGTATTCTTGAGGTCGGCGATTTCTTCATTCTTAGACAGGGTCAGTCGATGTTGCGATAGCAATTCTTTGAAGATACAAATAATTGAATCTTTCTTCGTTTTGTGTAGATACTTGTTTATTTCGTCGTCAGATGAGGCCATGATTTCTTCGATGGTAGGATAGTAGTTTTCGATTGAGTCCAGCCTTCTCCGAGAAGTTCCACCCGTTGGTTTTGTTTCATCATCCATTTCAATATGAAACTATTTAATAAGTTTCATAAGATATGAAAGTCTACTCGTCAGGTTCCATTTGAAAAATGAAGAACTTTCATTTGTGATTTTTTCATTTCACATAGTTGAAATTGCTCAAAACCGTCTCTAATTATTCTTAATAATTCTTACACAAAAATCCATTTTTCACTGTCGTTCTATGAATGGCTACCTCGATCGTCTTCTGACCAACTTACGATTCTGCAAGCAAATTAAGAGCTTTGGTTAAAGTCACCGAACTTGCAGCATTAATAATGCTTTCGAATGTTTTTGCTGATAAATTAAAATTGCGATTTGCGATAATTTTCTTGATTATTGTCATTTCTAAACAAAAATATTCTGCATCGCAATTGTTTATTTTTCCTTTTTGTCGGGTTTGAAGCTTTATTTGCCATGTTTTTTTTAACTTGTGAGCGAAGTGCAGTGTCGTCTCTGGGTGAAAAGAAATAATAATTTTAGCCTTCTTCTTCTTCTTTGTCATTTACGCCCCGTGGGGGGCCTTGATTCCCAGTTTCCAGGACATGTGCTCCAGTGTCTTGAAATGTTGTTTTTGTCACCCAAGTACCGCATTCTTCGCATTGGATTCTGGCTCTCGTTCCGGCGAATCGTCCTGTGATAATGGTGTTGGTTACTTCTGGGGCTGTCGGATGTTCTCCTCGACAGGTCCTCCGGTGTCTTGCCATGTTGCTCAACGACAGGGACCTCTGACACTTCGGACAGAACCCACCCTGCCCTCCTTGGCACGCCTTGAAGTGGTTTGTCAGAGCAGCCTGGTCCGAAAAACTGTCGTTGCACTTTGGACACTTGAAGTCCACTGACTCCCTTCTGTGTGCTTTTCTCTCGTGATTCGTCCGTCCTCCTTTTGTTGCGCACATCTTGTCGCATCCGTCCCAGCGGCAAGGCCAACCGCTGTCACTTATTCTCTCTCTATTCCATTGTGAGCGGGCCGGTTTTTCCGATCCTCTGTGCCAGTTGCACATTTGCGTCTCCCAGTTTTTGAGGAACGTCCTGCGATCTGTAACGGTCTTCTTCCATCGTTTCCGGTCGTTGGTGAGGTTCTCGCTGTTGTCGTCTTCATGTCCCGCTTCTTTCAGCAGTCTGCGCCAGTACTGGATGGTGTTGCCTCGCGAGTTCCCACTGCGTGTCCTCTCCATGTTCCAGGATCCGAGCACGGCTTTCTTCACAATCCTCTCATCCGACATTCTGAGAACGTGGCCCATTCGCTCTAATGCTCTGCACTCGATCTTAGTCCTTATCGATTCAATGTTCAACTGTCTGCGGATCTCGTAGCTGTTGACTCCTTCATTCTGCATCCTTATCAGTGTGTGAGGTTTTCCATTGTTCCACACAAACCTGTAGGCTCTGTCTGCAACGCTCTGGAACTTCTGGATGTCGGTCGGTGTCCATGCTCTAACGCTACAGTCAAACAGGAGAGTGGACTCCACTACGGCTTGGACCACCAATGCTCTGGTGCGCTTGGAGAGGCTCGAATTCCAGAGCCATTGTTTCACCTTGCTCCACGCGTGGTACCCTCTCTTGATCCTGGCTCCTCGGTCTTCTCGTTTCCCGATGAGCGTTCCCAGCATTCTAGTCTTCTGGGCGCTGGTAGTTGCAAAAGTGATGGACTCTTCTTTGCCGTCGTGGCATTTCTCTTCAAACTCCATCATTTTCTTCTTGATCACCTCTTTCCCTATGACGAGCTCTTCGGTCCAACCAAGTAGAGAGGTGTCGTCTGCGAACAACGAGTCCTCCAGGATGAAATTACACTTGTTGCTGCTATGCAATGCTCTGGGCCCTTCTCTCGGTGGGAGGCTGCCTCCTGGTGTCCACCTCCAGGTGAGACCGCACTCTTGACCTCTCTCCGCCGCCTCCTTTCTCCGTTCTCTTTCCGCTCTTCTTATTGCTTCGGCATGATATACGTTGAAAAGGATAGGTGATGTTGCGCACCCCTCTCTGAGTCCTCTGGCTGGGGCCCAATCATCGCTGAGACCTTCCTTTCCTTTCACCCGGTATCGCGTTTCTTCATGGAGACCTTTCAGCAGATCGAGCACCTTGTCCGTCATGCCAAATCTGGCTAACATACCCCACAGAAGGGGTTTGTTGGTGCGAGGGTAAGCCTTGGTGATGTCTAGGAGGACAGCCCCTGGACGGTTCTCGTTACACTCGTCTGTCATCCCGTACACTCTTCTTGTTTCTTCTTCCATCCGGATAATGATCTGCGTTACATAATTTTAGCCCCCCCCGCTCCTCCTCCTCCTCCTCCTTGAGAAAATCCTAGATCCGCCCCTGCTGACTGCATTTTGCAGGCTTATGGCAAAAGAAGAATGGAATTTGTTTCAGAATTGTATTATGCCGTCTCTTTTCGACGATGACGAATGCTACAATGACGCTGGACTTTCTATCACGTCTTCTAACCAAAATGGCGAGTTTAAAATAAACGCAAAGTTTGCAAAGAAGTACGAATCATACCGCGAGAAAGAGGAATACCAAACACTGAAAGACAGATTTGGCGAAGACGATGAAGATAGTTCTAGTTCGGAAGAAGAGGTCGGACCTGATGCTATTGATGATTCGCAGTTCCTCAAAGTAATGACTGCTTTAAGACAGAAAGACCCTTCCATTTATGACAAAAATGTTAAGTATTTTGACGGAGAACCACCGAGGAATTCAGAAAACAAGAAGAAACGGAAGGCAAATGAAGAATCGAAACCTTTACTGCTTGACGAGTACGAAAGAGAAGTGCTGCTAAGAGAAGATGGCTCAGATGAAAGTAACGAAGAAAGCGAAAACGAAACATCTAAGGCGAAGTTTAATGGAGAATCGAAAAATCTTCTGTTTTACAATGATGAACAACGCGCGTTGAAAGAAGAAATCACCAAAGCTATTCAAGCTGAATCTGATTCTGAAGATGACAGTTCCTCCTTACTTATAAAAAAGCCAAAACCTGATCCTGTAGATAAATCTAAAGGGGTTTTCAAACATTCAAATCATGTTGAGAAGGTTAAGATATTTTCGGACAAGGAGAAAGATTTGTTGAATTTTATTCTGGACAAAAGTTGTGACTCTGAAAATGAATCAGATGGCTCTGATAATAATCAGGATGAAAACGATGACCATGATAATGACAACAGAAAAGTTGTAGATGATGAGGAGAGTTTTGAGTCGGATACTGAATTTGTTGAAAATCAAGAGCAGCACGAGGCTAACTATAACTTCAGGTTCGAGGTCCCAGGAGGCACTGATATCAAATCGTTTCCCAGAAATGTTTCAGAAACTCTTAGACAATCCGGGCAAGCAAGTCGCAGTCAGAAGCGACGCGAGGTAAAAGAGAAACGTGATCAATTCGAGAACCGTCGCAAGGAGGATCTAAAAAGGTTAAAGCAGCTGAAAAAGAAAGAGATCTTGGACAAGATTGAAAAGATAAGAGAAAGTGCGGGAACTAAAAACGTCGCAGTCGGCGAGGAAGACTTGGAATCTGACTTCGACCCAGATAAACATGACAAACTTATGGCGGAAGCGTTCAATGATGAGTATTATGCAACAAATGACAAGAAAAAACCTCAATTTTCGGACATGGAATCCGATAATTATGAGGAAATGTCAAATACAAATGGCACTTCGAGCAAAATAGAATCAGCCTTGAAATCAGCTGTTGAAAAACCAGCTTTTAACCCAGAATTAGAGACTTTTGAGCATTACTTAGAGAAGAATTACAGTATAGATTTGGATGACGTTGTTGAAGAAGTTTCTCAAATCGGCCAAAACGATCCAAGGCCAATTAATGCTCCAGAAAAGCCCAAGTTCAAATTCAAGTATCGTGAAACCACTAGTGACACGTTTGGTTTGACATATGAAGAGATCTTAGCCGCCCCTGATCGGGAACTGAACAATTGGGTCAGTTTAAAAAAAGCTAGTCAATACAGAGATAACAGAGATGAGGCTTATGACAAGCGTAAATTTAGCAAACTTGCAAATAATAAGTTCAAAAAAGCCAAAATTTTTTCATCTCTTTACAAAGATCCTAATGAAGTTCCAGCTGCGACTGCCGATGAAGATTTCAAAAATGGAATGTCGTTGTTGTTATCAGATATTAAGTTTGCAGCTGAAAAGCAACGCAGGAAGAAAAAGATGACGCGCGAGATGAAAACTACTAAAATTGTGAAAAAAATGGTTAAAGTGAAAAAGAAGTCTCCTGCAATTTCTGGTGTGGATTTGACCGACCAGAGAATGAAAGCCTTTGGAATCAAAAACCCAGATAAGTTCCGTCATATTCAGTATCACAAGAGCAAAGCGAAAAAAGCGACAGAAAATAACAAGGCGCAACACAGTTTTTGAATTCATTCTTTTTACATATAGTTTGGATCCAGTAGGTCTAATAAAAATTTCATCAGACTTGTTTTTTTAAAGTTTTTACTTACCGAGTAGAAGTCGTAGCAACTAGTTCCCCCATTAAAGATGAACCGGAACGGTAGCTAGACAAAATAAGGACTTTTCCAGGTGGCTTTTGTATTTGATTCCAGGGATTTTTCCAGCTTCTGTTTCCTTGTTTCTCGAAGTATTTTGGAAACACGTGAAGCGCACATAGTAGACAGATAATGACCAACAATGCTGGTTTCGAAATTCTTCGCTGCGCTCTTAATACAATTCCACACAAACGCATCTTAACTGAGGATGATCTGTTACTTGAAATATTTCAATTTCGTGCCAGCTTAGTAGTCCCCCGGTGCGCTTTCGACAAGATGTGCACAATAGTTTTCAGTGTTGAGATTTATCATTTTTGCTTCCATAAACGTGCCGGTTTTATAGTTTTTACACTGCAGTTGAAGCAACTGTTTTTTTTCGGATTTATGGTAGTCTATCATTAAAATTCAATGAGTTGGAATATGAACAGCAAAGATTTCAGCACTTGATCACCTAGTACAATTTTTTGTACTACGCAATCAAGTATGTTTGAGTCGGAGTTAGTCCTAGTTTATAGCACAAGTTAAGATTTCACAGGAGCTTAGAAGTATAGAATCACGAGATCAGCTTGAATTTTCGACGGGTGAATATGTTTCGACGGGCTTAATTCAAATTTAAAAAAGAAACCGTCTAAGTTTGATGGCTTGAAGCTTTTGGAAGAAATCAACGGCTGCCTGACTTAAGTTTGGAAGGAGTTCCAAATAGTTTTGTTTCTTTTAAATATTTATAAGTGATCAATGCTATTCGGGTAAATAAGTTGACTTAGGCTCTTTTTTAAACGGGAAGAATTCAATTTGAAAAACAAATGTCGGCCTATTAGTTTTCTGCTTGTTTTGTCGGCTAAGTTGCCATATCTTAGAATTGTTTTTTTTTTGTGATGTTAAAATTTTCATTCTAGTTCTTTATGGTGTTGATTTACTAACTTCACTTTTTACTTTTTCCTGCCTAGACTTCGTACATTTTCCATTTTCCTGAAAAACCTCATTCAGTCTAAATTATTTCGACTTAGTAGCCCATTTTTGTGTCGTATCAAGACAAATATAATTTAATGCTCCCCTCTGGGTTGCACAAAAGGTTAAAATTAAGCTACTCATAGATATTCTAGTTTATCATCTCAACAATTTTTGTTTCGACCTTTGAAAATCGAGAGGCTTTTTATTCGGGTGTGCTTAAGTTTTTTTCGCGCAAAATTAGATAACTCAAATAATCATCGGTCCAGGTTGAGTGAGATATCACATCAAAGCCCTTTCAGTGCTGTTGAGAACGACATTTAAAAATTTCCAAAAAAATGTTCCCTGTGTCGGGACAAATCGGTTGGAAATTCTTCATTTTTCGTCTGATTTCGAGAGAATAAAGCGAGGTTTATTATAGAAGGATAGTCGCAGGTTAGTAATAAATAAGACATGAATTTTTCACTCAAACTCTCAAGTTTAAGTTTAAAAAAATGTTAAGTTTCTTAGTGCCATCTTGCCAAAATAAAACTTGGAAAATTCCAAGAAACTTCTGCAAACATAATTAAAAAATTTTTTTTTATTGTTCTTTTTACTAGTTATTTTTTGAAGAAACTGCTTCCCAATCAGCCAATTTTGTTATGAAAAATGAAATTGTCTACAATCTAGAGTTTTTTATTTCCTTTCATCACAGCACGCGCAAAAAAATGAAAGAATTTTGAAAAAAAAAGTTTTTCAAGAATATGGTCGGAACGTTCTGTGCTACTTGCACAGCAGCCGACTGTACTTGTTTCATTCTTTTTCGTTACTACAGTCATTACGGTCATTTAAGTTTTGGCTGATTAGTTGGAGCGTGATAATTTTTTTGAAAATTCAATAAACGCATTCGATTGTGTTTCTGGACGTGTTTTTCTTAAATAGAACATCATCCATCGCAGACAACATTTTGACATTTTTTGTTGTAGCTTGTCAATTTTTTCTTCAATTTTTGTTGGAAATAATGGTTCTCTTTTTCTGTCTGCTAGCTTACAGTGCGTTTTTGCAATTATATTGCATACTCGGAGTTATGTTTCTTTTTTCAGGAAACGTCTTAAGTTTTACTCATGCGCAAATATGACTTTTCGCGGTTTCTTTTCTGATTTATTTTCAAGTTCATTTATTAAAGTAAGGGGAACTGCACTGTCGAACAGCAAAAGTGTAAAAGTAAAAAAAAACGTGATCAACTTCTAAATTCGAAAGTGGATTTTATTGTTCAGATTTCCCTGCGGAATAAAATCTTTACGTATTGATCCAGTTTTCTCAAATTTGGTTAATTGTATCAAGAAAGTGTCAATCAAAATTGTTCCTGGTATTGTTAGAGTTTTGAGGCCCTGTGTTTTGATTTTCAAATTCGGCACAAGTTATTTGTTTTCGGTTTCCTTGCGTTCATTGACTCTTTTCCAAACTGTTGGCTATGTTCTCTTGTTCAGGAAAAAGTCTTGAAAGTAGCTCATGCTCAAAAAGTTCTTTTTTGCGGTTTGCTTTATATTACTTTTTTTTACGTGCAATTCAAATTAATTTGAGATATGAGAGTCAAAATACACTCTATAATAACAAGAGATCAAGTGGAGCGGAAGTTAAAAAATAACCTTTTGACACGGTTTCCTCATTGGGTTATTTTTATGAAAAGTTGAAAATATTTTTAAAATCGTCAATCATATTTCCAGTTTTCTGGTTTGTTGAAAATTTGGCAACTATTCATGTATCTCATAAAAAAGCTCGTCGGGGTAAATTATGAATCTTATCAAAACGTTCATTGATTCGTACACAAAAATCATGGTTTTTGCTCGTAACCGTTCACCAGAAATCCAAAAATTAATTTAAAAACTTAGAACAAGAAATGTCTTCATGATGGCATAAAAAATCATATTCTTAACTTTTACGCGTTACATCCTTGGTTTTTTTGCTGATATGTTTTTATTGTTAATGGTTTGTACCCAAGTAAATTAAAAAAAACGCATTGCATGACTTGGTGGTAATCTTTATCTTGCAGGTTTTTGAAATTAATTCTTGAAAGATTTAAGGATATGGCGTAAACACTCATACGTCAATGCCATTTCTGAAAAAAATGAATCATTTCGTAGTGCAATCTAAACCAGCTTTGCTTACGTTTATATTTGAAAAATTTTTGAGACAATAGACCATTATATTCTTCAAGATTTTGAAATGTTTGTTTTCCGTGGAAAGATATGAGTTTTGTGAACGCTGTTTAACCAACCGGTTCTGATATGTGGTCAACCGGTCAGATAACTTTCAATAAGTGTTCCACAGGGAGGGGAACTGGGTCCTTTTCTTTTTATAGCTTACCTCAATGATTTTTCTAAACATTTAGTGAAGTACGAATCAGCTCTTTGCTGATAACACAACAATAACCATAAGTGGTCGAAATGTTGACTTGCAAATGAGAGCTTAACTAAAAAGTTGTGACTGAAAAAAAGAAGTAAACTATTTGCATAAGGATAATTGCAACGAAAAAACTTCTTCTGGTATTGAAATTGGGTGGAGAAGAGCTCGGTGCGAAAAAAAATGGAGATTGAACTTCAAGAATATTTGGAGCAGGGGTGGATTTAGAGAAGGATGACCCCCCCCCCACCTCAGGATTTCGACCCCTCACCAACCAAAAGGGTCCCTCGTTGGTTTTCGACACCCTGCCGACCCAAAGGGTCCCCCCTTTGGCATTTTTTAAGAAATCTACTTTTGGCCGACCGACCCTAAAATTCGGCGCCAATATTCCCATACTAATTTTGAATGGGAAGCGCGCGCAGATAAAACGCAATTTTTTGGTCAAAATTTTCCAAAAAGTGCCTAAAAACGCCTTTTTTGACTGTTTTTTTTTGTTTCAAAAATTTCCCTGCGGCGCAGAAAATTTTGCCAAAATAGGGGCAAAACAGTGCTTTGGGAGAGGTCAAAAAATCAATTTGGTCGACCTAAAAAAAAAAAGGTCGTCAAAATTCGATTTTTTTTTTGAAAATCCGCCCCCCTCGAGAAAATCCTAGATCCGCCCCCCTGAAAACAGGTTTTTTATAGTGTTCTGGGAGCGCTTGGAAAATGAATTTGGACGACCTAAAAAAGGTAGACAAAATTTTTTTGAATTTTCTTCGAAAATCCGCACCCCCGCTCCCCCTCCTCAAGAAAATCTTAGATCCGCCCCTGGTTTGGAGCTTTTTATTTTTGAAACTAACAATTGTACGATAGTTTCTTCAGTTTCTACTCTGTGATTATTTCATATCATTGAACAAAACCAAAAAAGAGCAAATTTATTTATGGAGTAATTTGCTTTTGTTTGTGCGCAATAGGCGTCGATGAATGAATATACGGCTGTATTTTGTGTAAGAGTTGCAAACGAAAGTTTCTTTTTTGTTTTGTTCCGACCACTGACAGTGGGAAGGAACAACATTTTCCGCTGTTTTCTTATAACTCGCAATGAAGCGCTTCAAATCGTGATTTTATCAATATTTCAAAGTTAGAAGAAAACGTAGTGTCGAGAAAATGCGATCTGATTATTTTCACCTTCCGAACCAATGTAGTCCTTAGATAATTTACACTGCGCTATGAATTTTCTTCATGGCAGTAAAAAAATGACATTTTTTAAATGTTAATTAGGCATCTAATAACTAGCTTCCTTATTACAGCCTTCTCAATTCTCCAATTGAAAATGAAAAAGAAAGCAATAAAAATAGTTTTTGGAATTGAAATTAGCGCCTCTCAAGTCCAGTCAGGACCATTCAACCACTGGCGGAAAAAAGGTTAAAACAATTTTGTTTTGAAAATTTTTGCAGTGATAGCTATGGTCGGAAATTTCTGTGCTACTTACACAACAACAAAGTAGGCATATAAACGAGACCTATGTAGTTCTTCACAGTAACATATTAAAAGAGGAAATTTAATAAATTCCGAACCTTTTGGTCTCTTTAAGGTGAATCAAGGTTTGTGCGTTTTGAAACTTGGAAAGATCCAAAAGTCTTTTACCCTGACAAGCAGGGGCGGATTTAGGGGGGGGGGGCGGACGCCCCCCTCCCTCAGGGATTCGAACCCCTGCCAACCCAAAGGGTCCCCCCCCTGGAACTTTTTAAGAAATCCATTTTTGGCCGACCGACCCTAAATTTTTTCTAAAGGCGCCTTCGGCGCCAATGTATACTAATTTTGAGAAGGAGCGCGCGCCAATAAAACGCGTTTTTTTTGTCAAAATTTTCCAAAAAGTGCCCAAAAACGGCTTTTTTGACCTGTTTTTTCAAAAAATTGCCTGCGTAAATCTTTTTACTGCTTTGGGAGAGCTCGGAAAATCAATCTGATCGACCTAAAAAAAAGGTCGTCAAAATCCGCACCCACCCCCCCCCCCCCCCCCTCGAGAAAATTTCAGGTCCGCCCCTGCTGACAAGTATGTTTTTTCTCCTAAACTTTAACAAAGGCGTGATAAGGAAATGAAACTTTTTATTTAGTTTTGATTGGTGTCTCCTTAATTGTGTCTCTCAGGTTTTTCAGGTGTCTCCTTAATTGATTCATAACTCATAGTGCAGCTTGCAAATAAGAAGGGGCCATGTTGTCCCGTTAATTTTTTTCCACTCTAATTTCCGAAAAAAAGAACTAATCTCTGAACATGAACTTGTTTTTCATGAAGGATAAGACAATGATTTTTTTGTCCTGACGAAGTTTTCTTACAGTGCTGATTTAAATATTAACTCATTAAACTTGAAATATAAAATGCTTTTTTCTCACATTGGGTTGAGTTTATACGAGAAATGATGATGATTTTAAAACTTGCTTAGAATTTTAGGAGAATTGATATAGTGCAATTTATTTTGCGAAATTCTGGGCCAAATTTTTATCCCAAAAACGGATAAACTTAGGCTTTACTAGTTAATCAAAAATTACGGCAAAACTACCTGGTCAACTGCTGACAAAATTTTCTCAAGGTGAGCCCTTACGTAGCGCAGGGTATAATCTCCCAAAAATTGCGCAACAATTTTACAAATTGTTTCAAAACAAAAATGGGTGTTTTATTGGATCTAATTAACAATTCCCATTTTCAAGTAAGGGAGGGAGATTGTTAAGTAGACTAAATTAACGAATTTTTGACCAATCAGAGCGCAGCAAAGTTCGAGACTTAAATAAAACGCTCTAGTGCTAATTTACTGATTTTATTTATTTGACATCTATTTTTTTAGCAGTACCTTAGGGGAGGGGGTTATTAATAAATAGATCCGTTTTGTTTGAAAAAAATGGCACTTTTTGTCTCTCAAACAAAGAATAAATCAACTTTTACTAATTTTTAGAGATTGTACTTTTTTTTAACTTTCCTTGGCTACGTAAGAGGCTCACTTTGATATATCTTTGTCAGTAATTGACGTGGTAGTTTCAGTATGATTTTTGTTAATTAAATTGGATCCGTTTTGGGGTAAAGTTTTGGGCCCGAGTTTTGCAAATCAAATTGTTCCATATTAATTCTGCTTAAGTTCTAAGCAAGTTTTTTCTTCATCATTTTTCGCCTTAACTTAACTCAATTTGAGAAAAACACGATTCAAATGCCACGTTAAATGCGTTTTGTCCGGATAATTTAAATCAGCACTGTATTCTAAGTGCGATCAAATCTTGCAATAATTTAATACAAATAGATTTTTTTAATTTTAGTGAGTTTGGACCACAACTGTAGTTAGACCTAATGCTGAGACCTGGTCTATCGTTATAGGATTGCAATTTGAGTGCTATCAGTTAAAATGAAAGTTATGAAAAAAAACGACCTGGTTTCATATCTGAAAATCTTGTTTTGTACCAATTTTACTAAATTGATAATGTGAGATTCTGTCAGTTTCTTGCTAAGTTTTCATATCACTAAGAATATATTGTAGAATAATTTATCAAACCTAGTGCTCCTGACTCAACAAATCTATAATTCTGATGGTATATTAACATTTTGAAAAAGTAAGGTCCCTGACCTACCGCTAAGTTCAAAAGTTTTGGAATTGGGGCTTCCCTCTGATTTTTCTTTTTGCCATCGAAAGTAGTTTGAGCAAGTGCTTAATTTCTGAGGGGAAAAGGGGCACAAATATTTTAAATTCGTTTAGAGTTTTTCGGTATGAAACTTTCCTGCGCAGGTACCATTTGGTTAATACAGTATGTTTGTTACATATAGGTAAGTATACAGTGCTGATTTAAATTATCCGGACAAAACGAACATAACTTGAATTTTCAAACGCGTTTTTCTCAAATTGGGTTAAGATTAGACAAAAAGTGAAGAGAACAAAAGTTGCTTAGAATTTCACCAGAATTAATATGGTGCCATTTTTTCTCCGAAATTCTCAACCAAAATTTTACCCCAAAAATGGGTCATTTTGGCTTTTTTCAAATAATCAAGAATTACGCTGAAACTACTTTGTTAATTGATACAAAAATTATATCACAGGAAGCCTCTTACGCAGCTAAACAAAGTTTAAGAAGGGTTAAATCTCCAAAAACCAGTATAAGAGAAAAAAATTTCACTTGATAATCAATAAATGTGATTTTTACTATATAAAACCCAGAATCTCTGTTAAAAAATAAATTTTAAACAATTTGCGCAAATTTTTGGAGATTTAACCCTTCTTAAACTTTGTTGAGCTGCGTAAGAGGTGATATAATTTTTGTATCAATTAACAAAGTAGTTTCAGCGTAATTCTTGATTATTTGAAAAAAGCCAAAATGACCCATTTTTGGGGTAAAATTTTGGTTGAGAATTTCGGAGAAAAAATGGCACCATATTAATTCTGGTGAAATTCTAAGCAACTTTTGTTCTCTTCACTTTTTGTCTAATGTTAACTCAATTTGAGAAAAACGCGTTTGAAAATTCAAGTTATGTTCGTTTTGTCCGGATAATTTAAATCAGCACTGTAGATTCAAATTCAATAAACCATACGGCCTATCTGGTTTGAGGTATCCAATAAGTTTTTTCGGGATATTGTCTGTCTGTTTATTTTTGTCGGCTTAGTTCTCTTAGTCCGACTCTTTTTTGACGGTTCAGCATTATTCCAAGATAATTAATTAATAATTGTAGAGGAGCTATCAGTAGGCCTTAACAGTCCTGTCGAGGATAGTCCATTTGTATTTTCTCACATTCCAGACAGTGTTATTTTGCTACAGTGGTATTTTTTTTGCGACTCAAGGCCGTTTTTTTGCGTCTAGAACTTTTACGTGGTACCACTTTTGCAGCCAAATTTGGTCAGGTTGTGGTAGACCTGAAGCTGGAGGTCAAGTGAGAGCTTGTCCTCACACACTATCATTGCCATGGCATGGGATCGAATGCACGATCTGACGATTTCAAAGGGAACGCCTTACCACTGTGCTAAGTGCCTCCAAAGATGCTGTCTGTAACCCCCATTCTTGAGACGACAAAGCAGAAATGGCTTTTGTTGTAGTTCTGTTTTTGAGAACAACGATTGTTTGACTTTGTTTCATTTTCCTTTTGATTTTGATCTTAGTCATTGTATCGCATATTTGTATCGCAACTGGTGCGACGCTCAGCTTCGCATGTGTACAAATACCATTTTAAACCTGGGAACTGATCATTATGATCTATGCTAACATCAAGTATGAGTATTATGCTTTAATTCAGTTACTAAAAGGTTCTACCAACGACCACATTCTTTTTGTATAATTTCACTTCGATTCATCAAAATTTTCATTGAAAAAATATATGTCAATTTTCAATTGAAAATGATATATATAACAACAAAGTTAACATTAACATTTACAAGAAATCAGACTCAAAAGCAAATTTGTAAGGAATATTGATCGAATAATTAAACGAAAATGATATTACAATCTAATATATCTCAACCAACACAGTTGTATTGTAATAAAGCGCCAAGTTAACTTATGTTGCAAGATGTCTGTGATATTTATTGCTAAATCAGTTTCAATGTTACCAGTTACTGGCAACTTACGAAAACAAAACCTCAGCCATAACGTAGATCAACAGTTTGTAGCAATCAGTTTACAGCTCGTCTTTGACGGCTTCCTCTTCCTCCTCTTCTTCATCTTCGTTGTCCTCTTCCTCTTCGGCCTTCAGTTTATCCAGTTCTTCTTGTTTTTTCTTTTCCTCTTCATCATGTGCGTCTTTCATTTTCTTCTCGCCATCCTTGGACACTTTCCATGTCTCTTCAGCGAACTTCTTGGCCTCCTCGAAGTCGTCTCCGATGAAGAAGTTATCAAAAATGGATCCTGACTTCACCTGCCAGACGTCGACACCCACGGCTCCAATGTCCTTGTACAGGTACAGTTTGTCATCGGGAGTATACTCGGGGTTGTCGATCTCAGGGTGGATCCATTTGCCCTTGTAGTTGGGGTTATCAATCTGCTTGGGTTTCCACTCTCCCTTGTAATCGGGGTTGTCCACCATCGGGGGTTCCCATTCGCCATCAATATCATCGTCCCAGTCTTCGGGCTTCTTGGCATCTGGGTCAGGGATGTGCTGAGGTTTGTCCCAGTCCTCGGGTTTGCTATCCTCAGGGTCGTCAATCTTTTCCTTGTCATCCCAGTCTTCGGGCTTGGATGCGGCGGGATCCTTGATCTTCTTAGGAGGGAGGAAGTCCCAGTCATCTTCCAACTTTCCGCTTTCCTTCTTCTCCAAGTCAATGTAAACCTCGTAGGTGTTATCTGATTTCACAACCAAGGTGTAGACATGAGAGAGCTCGTCATCTTTGCAGCTGATGGTCTTTTTGGTCAACAAGTTCTTTCCCTTGTAGTTGAAGATAACATGCACTTTCTTTGTTGAGTATCCACAAATATCTGGGCCAAACATGATGTAGTAAGGAGTGTCTCCGTGCAAGTCCTCCTGGTTGACGTCGGCAGGGTAGACCTTAAGATATCCGCCTCCGCAGTCGATCTTCTGCTCATGTTTGATCTGGAACTGGATCACCAAATCCTTGTTCTCGTTGGAGAAGGGCTTCTCAAGCTTGGCAGAGATCCCGTAAAATCGAGCATCCTGGCCAGTTTGGATTCCTAAAACAAATTAATTGAGAAAATTGAATAATCTGGAAACCTTTTTTTCAGGGCATGTGGCTCTGGTTTTTTCGGTGTAAGTTTTTTTTTCAAGTGCGTTTGGTGTTGTTTTTGCAATAAGAATATCAAAGTCTCGTCTTACCTTTGTCTTTCTCTGCATCTCCGTAGAATTTTCCGGCTGTGTATTTCCACTCTCCGTAGTCTGATTTGTGCTTGGATTCAATCCATCTGCTTTTGTAAGATTCATCTGCAAAAGCAAGCAAAATACAACTTATTCACAGAACTCATTGATAGATAATAAAGTATTCGAAATTGGAACTTCCGTTTTATCTGCACATTTGGGAGGTTTTAGTTCATTAATTGCATTCAAAGAATTTCTTAATTTAAATGCAAAAATTTGAACTTACCAGCAAATTCCTCTTTGAAGAAAACTTCGCTGAATGCGATGCCCATTAAGGTCGCCAATAGAATCAGGCTCTTCATTTTGAAAATTACAATCAAACCGGGAAAAGAAGGTTGAAGAAATTCCTTTTTGTTCAACTGATGTGTGACTTCTTCTCTAATCGAGTGTCATATGTGAATAAATTGAAGTCTATCGTAAGAAAATTTCTCACGCGTAGTAAAATTGTAGCTCCAACTGTAGAGATCTGATTGGCTGTTTTTTGCATGCTGAAATAGCTAAGAACATTCTAGAATAATTGGTAATTCTTTCACCAGTTGTTGCAATGCGATTGGATCTTTTTCTTGTCATTGAAGAATACTGTATCATTTTAGCAGTGAAAGCGGCCTTGTTTGAGCAAATAGAAGATATAGTGCCATTTTGCATCTGCAGAAGGCGTGAATCATCCGTAGCTTGCATGAGAACGCAGAAATAAAAATTCACCTCAAGCGATCGTAGATGTAATGGCAGAAATACGTCGTCGGTTGTTACTTTCATCATTAAGCGAAGCCTCTTTCAAAAGCCAACACCTCAACGTTTGACAAAAAAAAAAGATTTTTCTACATATGTTCTGATCGAGAAACCTACTTGTTACCCTCAGAGCGAGTTATAAGGTTTGGAGGTTAATTAGGATGACTAAATGTTCTTTGAATAAGACCTACTTAACAAACGCCCTCCCAATGGTATCTACTAAAAATTTGACACCCCTTTAAGTAAAAGCAGTAAATTAGCACTAGAACGTTCAATGTAATATTCGAACTTAGCTGCATTCTGGTCAAAATTTCGACTAACTTAACATACTTAACAATTGCCCTCCCTTCTTGAAAGGTAATTGGAAGTACATCCAGTGGAAGGATTAGTATATTTTATCAGTTAGATGAAATGAAGACTTGACTGTTCAGAGTTCAAATGCATATTATTTCAACATTAAAGTCGACTCTTCTGGACTGAACTTCAGTCGAATCGGTTGCCATTTATTGAAGACTGAGGCTATCTTATAGAATGGAGTTGTCATTCCTATGGTCGAGCATTCCTATGTGTTGTTTTGCTTTCCGCTCAGAATCAGCCACATATAAAACTACTAGTGTATCGAGTTTGGATTTATATTAAGCACTTTCACTCGTGATGCGGATTCCCAAAAGTTTATTTTTTCCCCTTAGTTGTAATGAGGGGTTTTACAAGGTTATTTATGAAGACCAAATAGTTTTCTTGATTTTGGTGGAAAAGTAAAAAAAGCCCCGAAAGTTTCTTTCTGAGTGTAAATGGTAGAAGTAATGATAGAACGTATCGAAGACAGCAATTTAGGTCGTGTTTTGTTTTCCGTTTTTTTTTCTGTTCACGATCCAATTTCATTTGTCGCGGTTTGACTTTGGTTTGTTCAAGTTCGCTTTAATTTCATAAGGATAAAAGAAAGTCAAGTTAAGCTCTCTCCAAATTACGATCTACAAATGGCGCGAAAAGTTAACGTGATTAACTTTAATTTTCAAAAGTGGGTTTTAATTTTTAATTGAATGCAAAAATAATCAGTTGAATATATTACTCAAATCTACTCATTTAGAGTCCTTAATTGAGCTGAGCCATTTTGTGAAAAAGATAGAAAATTGAATTTGAAAGAGCTTCAAAGAGGTATATTTTTTTCTGAGTTTCGAAAGTTAAAAAAATAAGCCAAAATGTGTTATCATTTTTTTCCGTCTGTTTTGAGTCTCCTGAAAAACTTCGACAACTCTCTATTGGCTATGATTTTACATTTTAGTCACTCATTAGAAGTCCCTTTTGAGTCCCTGCATTTAAATCAATTCAAGGTAATCAGCAAGCGTTATCAAATCGGAATGTAGACTTTGTTTCGGGTTAACAACTAGTGTAACAAAATCAGTTGAACCAAACTTGAATTTTCAAGAAATTGAGTACGTCAGCTGCATGACATGCTCAATTTCACGAAACTTTAAATTTAGCTACTGGGTGGGTACTAGTTACTACAGGATAGTTTCAGGTGGACTTGAAACTTATGAATGTTTTGTTTTTCTTACGAAATCAGATTTTTTTTGGCTCAACTGGTGTCTGCTTTGTAGTATTGGAAATGCTACACTAATAAATGAGGTTATTGTTTTAGTTTTTTTACATAAGATCCGAGTGGATTCTTTTCTATTTTAAATTTGTTCACACCCTAAGATAAGAATGCTTTTTTAACTTAACATTTGAACAACTTAACTTTGAAAACCAAATCCAAATAGCTAACTTTTCGATTTCTGAACGGATTTTTTTATCCTTTCAGTTTTTTTAACCTTGGAAAAAGGCAACGGTTTTTGGTAAAGCTTAAGAGATGGTCGAGGGAACTGAGTATTTATCCACGACGCCAGTCAGGCGGAGTTTGCCTATTGTTTTGGCTTTGAAAACAGATAAATCCCTCACAGCTTTAAATTTTAAAGTAACTAAAGCAAGTGGAAATTTTATGAGTTCCCCAGTTAAACTAAATATTGATTTTTTAATATAAAAAATTAATAAAATGAAAATGTCTGTCTCCTGATCGAACAGAGAATAAGAGGTTAAAAGAAGTTTGAATTCTAATAGCAGATGCAGGGAAAACCAAACTAAAATTATTTCGGATGAGCCTGACTGCGTTTTTCAGTGACTCTAATCTCTTATGCCCAAGCAGACGGCTGAAATATTCTCATTCTTCTCTTATTTCTTTCTTTAAAAAATTAAAACGCTATTTTTTAAGTAATTTTTATCCCTAGTAGAGTCACTCAGCTCTTAAAAATTTTAATTAAAACTTTTTATTAAGTTAAATAAAACAATCCAAAATGAACACGAAGAGCAACCACCCGAGTGTCGGACAATTCCTCAACGGACAGCTGGCAAACTGGACATTGTACATTTTTCTCGGCGGACAGCAACTTCTCCTCACGTTCTCTCCACTACCTCCCAGTAAAATATTGTAAGACAGAAAAGTAATAACTTAATAAAATAAAAATCCACTCCTATTGGTAAAAGTTAACAATAGATGAACAGTTGTGCATAAAATTTAATCTTTTCTATTTAATCATTCCTTTTAGTTTATCTGTTTATATAAATATCATTTAAATTCTTGGACCATCTCGACTATGATCTATGATGTAATTTAACCGAGACTTATAATGTTAGTAACTAATTGAAACAAAGGGATCTATCAATCAACCCAACGTTTCTTTTACTAAAGATTCGGCCTCATTTCCGCTTCGGAAGTTTTGTTCAGTTGCCATGTTGAATGTCAAATTTCTTGCTTGGCACGTTTGTCAAGTATTCATTTTTGATAAAGACAAGTATGTTTTTATTTTGGTTTGACATGCTTAAGAAAGTCTTAACGTTTTTGCAAAAAGAAAACTTTTTTTCAAAAAACTTTCATAACAATTTTCAAAAAATTTTTATCCATAGGAAGACCGCCTGCACTTTTGTGTGCGTGCATACTCTCCTGGTCTCTTTTTGATTTACCGCTTTGCCTACACCCTTCGAAAAACTCTAAGGGGAATAATTTACCGATATTTTTTGTTTTTTCGTTTTCTCAAAACATAACCCACCAATCCTGAAGTTTTGGTTTTAATGAATAGAAAGGATTCGAAAAGCTCCCCTCCAGAAGCAACTACGCCCAAAACTTTTATAGAAGGAATAACCCTTGAAAAATTAGTTTACTATAGTCCCATTTTCAGTTACTTTTTTTGCGTCATCTTGGGATTGAAAAACTTAACTAAAATTAATTGATTTTTTTTGTTTTGTTTTTCTAGTCATTTTCGACAAAAACTATTGTCAGATTTCCTATTTTACTATGACTGTCTAATATGCCTTAGTTCTAGGTTTTCATTTAGATTCTTTTCTCACACCACGCACAAAAGTGACACTACTTTTAAAAAGAAAAACTTCTGATACAGTCTTTTTAAAGTAGTGTCG
Source organism: Symsagittifera roscoffensis (assembly GCF_963678635.1). NCBI lineage: Eukaryota > Metazoa > Xenacoelomorpha > Acoela > Convolutidae > Symsagittifera > Symsagittifera roscoffensis. The sequence goes on along the minus strand of NC_087063.1, from coordinate 35,465,777 downwards.
GAAAATTCTGTGCTATTTGCACAGCAACCGGCTATTCTTGGTATAGTTTTCTTTCTACAGCGTTTGAATGGCCAACCAGCCCATTCATATATTTCCTTTTCGATAAGCAAGGGTATTGCAATCCGTTACTAAACTTTTTTACCGTAAACTTTGTTCACAGGATGACTGAAGTTTTGTTCACCTCTGCTTTTGTCAAGGAACAGGAAGATGGAGAACATAAAATTTACGAGAATGTCCGCATTTTAAATGCCCGTTCTATTCCAATTTTAAAAAATGTTGATTGCAAATTTTCCAACTGTGATTTCAGTATATCAGTTTTGTTTTCGTTTTTCTTTTCTCGGTTCTATGCTCTGCCCGTTCTATTCCAGTTTTTTAAAATGTTGATAGCAAATTTACCAACTGCGATTTTAGTATATCAGTTTTTGTCAACGGTTTTTTGTTTTTTCTACTCGGCTCAAAAATTTTCGGCTGATAAATATATCGGCTTGGAGGCTTTTTTAGAGGTTTGAGAAGTAAACAATTTTTTTATCTAAATGTTTTAAGGGGGGTTCAAACACTTTTTGAGATAATAAGTCTTTCCAATGAAAGCATTTTTTTCCGGCGCAACGTGTGTCTGCCCAAGAATTGTCGGCTTTGCTGTCGCATTATAAGTTTTGTTTCGATGCATATTGAAATTCAATTTTCCTACTTCGCCATATTTGTTGAGAAGAGTTTTCTTTGAGACAATCAAGACCAATTAAGGAAGATTTTCGGAAGAAAATTTTTGTCGCTCAGTTTGTCCTGCTGTGTATGGGTTTTATTGCATGTAGTGCAATGCATCGCCTCTCTTTGTAAAATTTTTAAAATTGCACTTGTTTCAATTCCAAGGTTTTGGATATTAACGCAAACTTAAAAAAAAGTTGTTTGAAGTTTTTGTTCGATTTGTTGGTTCATCTGCAAGTAATGAGAGTCAATCATTTTCTATCGGAAGTGGTGCAAGGCTCTGATTCGCCTCTGTGCTTCAAACTGAGGTTTAGTTTGTTGTCGCTGTAATTTTGAAACTTGGGATCATGAGATAATTTAAAAAATATAAATTCATTTTTGACACTGAATTCTTAAATATTTTCATTTGAAATCTTAAGCTATTTTGTTTTCATTTCATTCAATTAAACAAAACTACAATTTTTTGTGCTGGATTGTGCCATTTGCTCTATTTTGGAAGGATAGATAGCAAGGTCATGTCCAGCCAAGACAAGGCAGCTGTGTATAAGTGTCATGAAGTATAGGTTACTGGTCGCAAATCAGATATTTGTACCAGTCCTGTTTCGAGTTTTTTGGTTTGGTCTTAAAATTGACCTGATTAATACCAAGAATTGCTTAGGAAAAATTTGGATAACGATATGTTGCACTTGTTTCAGAAGTTTCACTTTGTGTTGTGCTGGTTATTGCATGAACATCGAAGGCGTCTCAGCTTAGTTTCTTAGCCATGGAAAACCTTAATTCCAAACTATGAATCAACACTATGTGCGTTGCGCGTGTGCAGTATAGACCCAGACTGCTTGGAAATAAGACATTTCCTTAAACACAGTCCCATTTCTGAGTGCGCTCACAAACTGTGCAGTCCCTCTCCTCTGCAAATATATTCTATAGATCGTTTACCAATAAACACCCATTCTTGGCCAAGTTGCGCAAGTCAATGACTACTAGTAATTCAATGCCGGAAAGCGGCGATAATTCTTCACCAATGGACCATCAAAAATCTATTGCCGCGTTTCTTGAAGCTGCCGAAAAATTGAAAGAATCGGGCAACGAGCAGTTCAAGTGTTCAAATTATTCAACAGCTATCGATACTTATGCCGAGTGCTTAGCGCAGCTGAACTCACTGAAAGACTTGTCGGAAAATGAGGCAAAGCAGTTGAATGATCTCCGGTTGTCGTGTCTGAAGAACAGTTCGGCATGTGGACTGAAGTTGAAAGATTGGACTAGAGCGGTTGAGTTTGCAACTAAGGCTCTGGACATTGATCCGAATGACGCAAAGGCACTCTTCAGACGCTGTCAAGTAAGCTTCATTGGGGCGAGGATTAAGATAATTGCGCTTTTTGAAATCTATGATGACAATTACTAGCAATATCAAAAAACCTTCCATAATTCAAGATAAAAACTCTTTTTCGTTGACACCAGAAAATTTAAAAAATAATCGAATTGAGATATGCGCAAAAAAAAAACGTTTTAATTTCATATTTCTAATGAAAAAATTGAGATTGAACTTACATGTTGTACGGTTTTAGATTGTTCATTCAGCTCGTCATTTGTTTTCTTAATTATTTCCGCCATAAACACTATTATGGTTAATAAAACAATAGTAGGAGTTATGGGAGGGGAGATTTTATAGAGTAATATCATACAAGGCTGCAATAATTTGTTTTCTCATCTGAGTATTTTCTTGTTAATAGCAGATCGTAAATTTTTGCCCGAAAGATTTGGAGGTCTGGAATAAAAATGATGAATATGGGCGCGCGATTCAGTTTTGAACAATTTTGCTGAACGAAGTAAGTTGTTTAAGGCCTATGAGCAGCTGGAGATGTGGAAAGATGCGTTTGGAGACGTGAAGACTCTTCTGAGGTTGGAGAGTAGAGACAGTGGAGTGCAGGAGCTGGCAAGGAGGATCAACGCCAGAGTGAGTGAGATCAACGACCAACAGCACACCACCTCGCAGCTGATAGAGGACATGCTCACTGCACTTGAAGATCCAAGCACTTCTCAGGAGAAGATCAACAAGGTAAGCAGTCGTATTAGTAGATCATTTCGAGATCGATGAAATAAACAAGTATTTGACGAAAAAACGTGTATAAGTTATTGAAATATAAATTAAAATTTGAAGAAAAAAATCAAGTTTGAAGAAAAAAATCAAGCGATGATTGTTTGTGGTACTTGATTTTGGCTGGAAAAAAATTGAGACACCCGAATACGAAGTTCCTCCCCATTTTCAATGGTTGGAGCAATAAAAGGAACTACTTAGCCTCCATTTTTTATTTTCAATAATTTACACATGTTGCTCGGGGAGTTTTTGATTTTTCCGGTTTGAAGTTTTTGATTTTTCGTCTAAGTTTGAGCGAGTAAAGCGAGCGAGCAGGCTTGTTTATGCTTAATTTAAGCCGGTTATAATAACTTATATATGCTTAATTTTAGTTTTAAATGAGTAATGTTAGTTTTTGGAGTTTTTTAACGCCCTTTTAGTAATCAAAAATAAAAAAAATTCCGCAAAAGAATTGAAAAAAATTGTGATTTTCAAAGATGTTTTTTTTTTCGAGTAAATTTCTTCAAAAATTGTTTTCCGATTTGCCCATTGCATTGTATAATGACAATCGAACTTGCCTAATGACTAGGTTTTGTTCAGATCTTTTTATCGCACCACCAAGAAATAACGACACTAATTTGAAAAAAATACACTTTTGTGTTTTTTAAAGACTATGGTCGGAACATTCTGTGCTACTTGTTCAGTAACTGGTGATCCTTGTTTTATTATGATGTCAGTATAAGTCTAAATTTGGAGCGCTTTGTCATTCAGAATGGGCATATTTTCACAATCTTAGATTAACTGCATCCTAAAATGTAAGTAATTCAAAAACTTATTCAGGATATTTTTAGGCATGCAACAACATGGCTATACTGGCGAATGAATCGGGAGGGTCCAGTATACTACTGGAAACAAACAACTTATTACGCATAGTTGCACTCGTGGACAACACACAGGAAGAACGAGCTAAAATGGTGTCCGAAATGTGGTCTGTGCTGTTTTACTTATGCAAAAGCGAAGTGTTGGCTCTCAAGATGTTGTCTATTGTCAAGATCGAGCGTATCCGAAAAGGTAAAACGTTTACCAGGTTTTTTACATATACTTTTTCTAATACTGCTCCAGTGGTCAAAAATTTTCCGGACGATAAGATCGTTGGGCTTATATGCTTGTTTCATTTGAATTATGATTTGATTTCATTTCAGGCATTGGATCTGATAACGAACCAATCAGCGATGCTTGTACCCGTTTCTGCCAATCATTTCTGGATGCCCTTCTCAGCATTGACCCGGATATTGATAGGGCTCAGTTTCAGTACAAAGGTGACAAAGAAAAGTTTAAAAGTATGTGTCTTGACCTCAATGACCTTTTGGTTGACCCCAGCATGTCGAGTGTCGGTCGCGATAACTGTATCAAACTTCTGCTTCGAAATTTTTTGCGTCGAGGAGGTTGCGGATTAATGCTTCTGCTAATGAAAAGCGCGGTGGTAACTCGTTTATTGAAACTAGTCGCCGAGGACGGTGGTTATGCGACTACAGTAAACACGCCTATTCACGTGTCGATGTTTCTTCACAAGTTCTTCGAGGACTTGCAGAGTGATCAAGAACGGAACAACTTCCGTGAATACATTGAGTCATACGTGAAACCTTTGGTCGAAGAGGAATCAAGTGTTGAAATGAAATGCAAAGGCATGAAATGTTTGATTGCGCTGCTTCAAGGTCCGAGGGAAGTTGGAACCGAAATGATCGGTATGCTCAATGGAGTGGACGTAATGTTGGCACTGGCCAGATCAGATTCAGTTGACAGACAGAAGATAGCCCTTGAGTGTATCATTCAGGCGTCTGTTAAGGCGTCAGTGGGCGCTTCTTTGTTGCAAGGGGGCGTGGATGTTTTGCAGGAGTTATTTAAATCCACTGACTCTGAAGTGAGAGCAAAGGCGTTAGTCGGACTGTGCAAAACTGGATCAGCTGGTCAGTAGAGATTCACATAAAACTTTGTCAATTCAGTTTAAAAAAAACATTATGCAAGTATGCAAATTAAATTATGTAATTCCAAATTGTTCACAAAATGATTCAAATTAGTTTTAATGCGAGACATCTACTCTACGTATTCGTTAGCCGTTGTTATTAACTGGCCTCATTACCTTTGCGTTAAGCAAGGGTATTGCAATCTCGTACAAGACTTTTTTCCCGTGAATAACTTTTTTCACAGAACGGTCAAAGTTATAAATGGTAAATTTAGGTTCAATTCATAAAGAATTCAAATTTTCTTCTCCGGCAACCTTTCCTAGAGGTAACTATAACGCCTGGGACCGCAAAGGTCCGGGGTTCAAATCTGACAGGACCTTTTTTTTTTCAAACGGGAAATATTCCGTTTCAAAAAAATGTCGGCTTTTTATTCGTCTGCTTATGTTTTGCGGCTTAGTTGCACATGCTATAATTGTTTTTTTTTGCTGTACGGAATTTACATTTTGATGCTTTAAGTGTTTTTATTTACTTCTGCTGTTTGAAATTTCTTGACTTCGTATCTTTTCTTTTTTGTTTTTTTTTTCGCTCAAAAACTTTCTTCTGCCCAAATGATTTAGGCTTGAAATGTATGGGCTTCGTGACCTAGTTTTGAGTCGTTTTTACGGAAATATAATTTTTATGCTCTTTGGATTGCACAAATTGCTGTAATCTTGATAGAAATTACAGTTCAAGTTTTTCTTGAGCTGTACATTTTTTTCGGCGTTTCTTTTTTTTTCTGCTTGATAGGTTTCGGCCTATATTTTATCGTTTTATTGGCCTCATGTTGCGTCTATTGACGAGCGACATATTTTTTTGTGCGTGTGTTTATTTAATGGCGAGTTTTTAGTCTTAAATTTTTTGATTTTTTTTCGGCTTTTGCTTATTTTATTTTCCTTCTTTTTCGGCTCAATGGAGTTCGGCCTGTACTATATCGGCTTAGTGGCCTCAAATATTTTCATTTGACGATTAAAAAAAGTTTTGTGTGTGTGTGTTTGTTTTGAGGGTGAGGGGGAGGGACTGTTAACTTAACTTTTATAAGTCGTGATGATTTTGTTAGTTTTCTTGTAAGTTTAATTTGTAAGTTTTCTTCAGATGCGAATTTCACATTCTTTTGCCTTGGCATGTTTTTGTTTAAAAACTAGCCTGATATATTTTGATAGATCCAGTTTCTTTGGCATTTTCGATTTTTGCCGACTTAGCTGCTTTTTGGTTTTGTATCGCAAATGGTGTGAAGTGCAGCTTCGCCTCTGGGTTAAAATTTTTTTTTCAGTGTCCTATTCTGTCATAAGAAATGGCTGTGGATTATAAACATGGCATTTTACAATCCACGAGTATTGTTTTTACTGGAATAGTTCTTTTTCTAGGCGGGAGTGACAAGTCCTCGAAGGTGCTTGACAGTGCCTCTCTGATGGGTCTGGCGGAGGAGTGTCGTATGTTGATGCAGAGTGAAGACTCGTTCTTGGTGAGGTGTGGGGTGGACGGGGTCGCATTCCTCTCTTTAGACGCAGATGTCAAGGAGGACTTGGTCGGAGACAGTGAGGCACTAGCTGGACTGTTCAAAGGTCACTGAACGCTCAAATTTGGTCATATGCTTTTTCTACAGCAATCTTAAGTTTTCAATCGGAAAGAGTAGTAAAAAATTTGCGTCCATGCTGTAGTTTTTACCATATAAGTAAAAGTTCAGCGACATGAAAGTGTTTGCGTGTTTTAGTGGCCAAAGCAGCAGATCAAACCATCTTGCACTCAGTCGCCAACATCCTCGTCAATCTGACAAACGCCTTCGACAAACCGGAAAAGAACCCAGAGTTGGAAAAACTAGCCCAGTTTGCCAAATACCACGTACCGGAAACACACCCTTTCGACGCCGATGACTACATTAAAGAACGGGTGAACAAATTAGTCAACACAGGGGTCATAGAAGCCATGATTAACGCGCATAAAAGTGAAAGCGAGGCTACCAAAGAATCTTTTTCGCGAGTGTTCTTCGCCATTACAAAAGAGGTCGAGCATAGAGGCAAGGTTGTTCAGCAAGGAGGTGTGAAATGTCTGCTGGAGTTGTCCAAGTCGGGTACTAAAGTGGGTCAACTATTCGCAGCCCACTCGTTGGCCAGGGTTGGAATCACTCTAAACCCCGACCAGGTTGGTAGGTTTGATTTATTTACGTTTAACCATTCCAAGAGCAAATTAAAATCATCCATGCTTCGCTTCGAGTTCATGTCAAATAGGGGTTCTCAATAAGGAGCTGGTACGCCTTTTTAAAGTTTCTTTTTCACAACTTAGTTTCTTTTTCGTGTTTGGGATCATACATAGGCTTATTTCAACTATGCCAGTGAAATAATTTTATCCGATCAGCTTCGTTTTAATCTTTTAACTCAAAATTTGGTGTCTTTTTACTGTTTATACGAAAACAGAAAACCCAGTGCTCAAATCTGATTGGTTGAAATTAAATACAGCTGTTAAATTATGTTGGGCGGAATGAGTAAAAAGACCCGAAATTTGAATTGTCCATTTCGGCTGTTGGTAAAAACCAAAAATACTCTCATTTCCTGCTTCCCTGTGGAGTAACGCTGTTGTATCACAGCATTAGAACTCTGTGCAACTCCTCCTTTTGGGTTATTTTTTTTACTGGGAATGATGCCGCTTTCTGAGGCGACAAGCGTTGATCAGATAAACAAGCAAATGGATGAGTTGCCTGTCTGCTGATTTATTAACTTCGGCTGCAATTCCCGAAAAGGGCGCTCTGAAAATAAAATTCTATGGAATACTTCGTTCATAGCTACGGAGAAAATCCACCATTGCGCAATTATATATTGTCTTAATTAAACTGTAGGGTGTTAGAACTGCCGAGGAGGTGCTGTGCTCAAAGAAAATGATTTGGCCTTGGTGCAATTTTAAATGGCATACCAAAAGAAGTTCTATACGCAGCTACATTAATTCAATACCACGTCGAGATTTCTAGTAGAATTGCAGCGTAAAATTCTAGAACATTCTCAGCTCTCTAATCTTCTTTACATTTGGTATTTCTTCTAGATTATTCTCCTTTTTCTTGCTTGTTCTCTTTATAGCTTCCATTTTATTCCAGAATATTCTTGTGAAGTATAAATATGCATTCTTTCAACCGTCTCATTCAGACCTTAATCTGAAAAAAGAAAACTTTCATCGCTAAATTTATTTTGCAACCGCAATTCTTCACTTGCTTCAACATATTTCTCATAGCAATCAACGAAAAAAAAACGATCAAAATGATTCGAAGCTTTGGCGATTACGATCCGTTTATGCTGGTCCGTCCCGGAAACACGCGCTCTCGACCATCTTCGTCAGCAGCACTCTACCCGAGTCGAATGAATTGGCTTTCTCCACACGCTGACAACCTGATACAAGCTCTTCTACGAGACGAAGAAGACAATTGGGTGGAAAACGATTGCAGAAGCCTCAATTCTCTCTTCGGTTCGGGTGTGAACAATGAGCAAATGAGGAATTTCCGGGACGCTGCGGGAGTTGGAAAAGACGACTGGGCGTCAGTGGTAGACACTCGAGGGTTCAAACCCGAGGAGGTGAATGTTCAATTAGATGGAAACACTTTGACCATGTCAGGAAATACGGAGTGGCAAAGTTCGGATGGAACCCACAAACGAACGAAGACATTCTCACAAGCCTTCTCAATTCCGGAAGATGTGAAGATGGACACTTTGAAGACGAAGATGATGGACGATGGCTCCCTGGTTGTTCACGCAGAGCGGGAGGTGAAAGAGCCGAAGAAGCCATCCGTGCGAGAGATTCCAATAGAAAGGATTCAGCACAAAGCATGAGCAAGTTCTTTGGAGAAGAAAACTGTCTATTTGAACTGATCCGGATTCGAAGCTGAATAATTTGGATAAAAACTTGATATATGTTAGTTGAAAGTATGTTGATGTATGAAACTGAGTAGTTTGTACTTGATAGCTCAGATAGTTGTTAATGTAATTGGTTTTTAATTTACCTTTTAAGAAAAACCCAATCATTTATTTTTAATTTATTTTGTAAACTTAGGGTTTTGTTCAGTTTTACGTTCATAATTTTAAAATTACGTTGTTTATATGGCCCATAGCTGAGATATTTTGCAACCCATATCCAGAATTTGTGATCACTGATTCAAACGGCTTAAGCCAAGGGAGTTTGTCAATAAAACGTTCAAGGTTACCATAAGCAAAAAAGGTTACCATTCAGGAAAAATTTACTCTATTAAATAGGTCTTGTTGATTTTTTCTGATTGTTTTTTTTTTCAGGAATAATTTAGGATCTACTTAACAATCTCTCCCCACCCTCCCCCCCCCCCCCCCCTAATTTAAATCAATGAGTTAAATCCAATTTTAATCAAAGAATAAAAATCAACTGCGTAAGTTTTTTTGTCATCCTGCCGCGGTAAACAAAAATAGCAGCTGTGCAGTATATGCATTGATTACCGATTTCTCTCTTCTACCGCACACTTTCAACTTGAACTCTGCTACGCTTTTTACATCGCAGCTTGCAGTTTTTGTGTTCTGCTTTCGGGTGCTGAATCAGTAATTTCACTTGAATTAATTGATTCTTGAAACAAAAATTTGTTCAATAAAAATCAAAATAATCAAAGATAAATAATAAAAATCGGATTTAAATCAATTGAGAAAATACATCAGATTTTTATGCTACCCTGCATTTTGATCTACTAAAAAATCCTTCCCCCCCCCCCCTCATTCTTGAAAAGGATGGAGATTGTTAAGTATATCCGAAATTTATTCACGCTCAAATTTGAATTTTCGCGGTTTGACTTTTTTAAGTTGAAATCATTTCGTTTGTTAACAGGTACAGCAAAGTATAAAAGTCACGAAAAACAAGATCGAGCTCTCTTTTTGGGGTCTAGGACAACAAGCCGACGGGACTTCAAGCCGAAGGGACTTCAGGCCGAAAATTAAACTTTACAAGCACCTCAAATCATTATTTTTTCATCTGTTAAACGTTGCTTTTCAAAATCTTAGGCTCGTTTAGTCCATAATAAGCGTTATTTATGACAATGAATCACTTAGGATTGACATCCGTTACTAAAATCAGCCGGTTTTTGAAATGCAAAAATTATAAACAAGAAAAGCACCTTCAACCGTGTTTTATTTTTCAACTTTCCGAAACATCATTTGGAGGCTTAAATTTTATGAAAACGCCAATAACTTGTAAAGAAAGATCATGAAATTCAGAAATTCTTCAAAAAAGTTAAATTAATCATATGTCATAAGTTTTTAAGGAACTAATCGGCTTGAAGTCCCTAATTTTACGATTCGGCTTGAAGTCCCGTCGGCTTGATGTCCGGCACCCCTCTTTTTGAAAGTGGTTTTTAATCAGATATTTTCCAGCGGAAAAAAGTCAAACGTTTTTTCAACAAACAAGTCTTCAACAAACTAGTCAGTATTTTTTATTACTTGCATTCATTGACTCATTACCAATTTTCTGTTGGCTATATTTGAAAATCCCATGTAATGTTTTGAAAAAGCTGAACATAATTTTTGATTGTAGTCAGTTACACAAGAAGTAATGTGCTGAGGGGGAGGCGTAGCAAGCCCCACAGCGTGCCCCGCAGCCCCTCAATTCTGGCCAGTTTGCAAAAATTTCCATATCATTCTGTTCGCCAAATAATGCGACACCCATTTATGGTTGATCAACTGAAAAAAGTTTCCATAGGCGCGGGTGCAAATATAAATGAAAATTGAGGGGAGTGCGCGCCAAAAAATTGCTATTTTTGGGTCAAAGCTTTTCGCGAGGGCCCAAAAATTCGCCTGCGCAGCAGAAATTTGCGACGAAATAGGGTCTACATAAATAGGGTCTTAATTTTTTTTTCAAAACTCAGCCCGCTTCCTTGGAAAGAATACTGCAGATGCTACGTCACTCTTATCAAAGATTTTGCATCTAGCTCGGAACTAATTTTAAATAACTTTCGAATGCTTGTTGTTAGTTCGTCCGACGTCCCATAGTGTCATTGAAAACGGGGAATGCAAAATGCTTTATTTACACTTGCTATCAACTAAGTGTAAAATTACGAACCTTCTTTTTTCTAACCTAATTCGTAAATAAAAGTGTTCTATCATTTGGAAATTTCTCTGTAGCATTTGAAATTGCATAGCATCAGTTCTCTGCTTTATGTATGGCTAGTGTTTGGTGCCTTTGAAGCTTCCGTGGCTGAGTGGTTAGTGTTTGAGACGCTTAATCTTTACGTCACAAGTTCGAATCTCAGAACTAGCCGAATTCTGACTAACTCCAGGCTTATTTCTAATTTTTATTATAATTGCTCTTTATAGAGCTGCTTTTTGTCATGTTCTCGCAAGTGTTTGCGAAGCGAAGCTTCGCCTCTGTGTCTAGAATTTATCCACCTGGTGTCGATGATGGAATTTATCTTAGTGAATATTACTAGCAAAAATGTAATCAACATACCATGAATTTTGCTTAAATCATGGCACTGGTCAATTTTATTATTAGCAACTTATTCAAGTCTAAAGTTTTCACTGAATAGGTCGTACACGACTTTACACAAGCAACGATATTTAGTTCAAACGCCATCAAACAAATACTGATTTGGCGGTCAACCTATATGTTTTCCGCTCTCTCGTAACATACTTCTTTTGCAGCAATTGATGCAAGTTCACGGATCAGTTTTTATCTTAGTGTGCAGTGTCAATGAATATCAATTATAACAAGACTGCTCGTATATCAGGGCGAAGCTCTGAATTTTCCTACTGCTTTTTAAGGTCGATTTAGAAGTTTTTCGTTGAAAAATTGACGAAATGATAAAAAAAAATGAACGAAACGTTTTTGTTCCATCATTTTTTCTACAATTTTTTCCTCATACACTAATGTAAACTATATGTATTTAGCGTCTTGTGACCGAATAATGCGCTCAATTGATTTGCCTCAAATCAATTCGGAGCGCTTTAATTAGCCGCTCACGCGTGTTATAAGAACACAATATATCGCGCATTCATTGTCCCAAATAGGCCAAATTAGCAATTTTCAATTCCCCGTAACTTTCGCTATTTTACAAGAAAAGATTATAAGTGAGGTTCTGAAATTTGAGCTCAATACAACAATATATTACAGATGGTATAAAAGATTTTGTCAACATTGAATAATTAAGAAGTCGAAATTTGACTTCAAAAAAACCACACCAAGCATAAATATTCTGCTCTTTCTTCGAAAGTCGGAACAATCAGTCTGATAATTCTGTGGTAGTAATTAAGAAGAGAAATATTGGAAACATTGGTAAATCGATTCTCAAAATAGTCGATTTAAAAAATATACATAAAGGAATTTTCAGGAAGGATAAAACAAGGTTGCTCGTATATCAGGGCGATGCCCTTTGTGTTCCGACTGCTTTTTAAGACCTATTAAAAGTTTTTTGGTTAAATAATTGACAAAACAAAACTTTTTTTTCTTCATTTATTCGATCTTTTTACATATTCACACGCAATGTGAAATGCAAAGGGTGTGTTCAGCGTCTTAACAAATTTTTTAGCCTCAATTCACTTTGGCACGCATTAATCCGTTGCTTACGCATGTTGCTTACGCATGTTATAAGAACGCACTGCTTCGCTCTTTTTTAATCCCAAATTGGCCTAAAAAGCAATTTTCAGAGCCCTGTAATTTGACAAAAAAAATGGTCACAAGTTAATCTTTTTTTTTTTAATTTGAGTTCAGGCCAAAGTTTTGCCTAAAAAAAATCCGTCAGAATGCCTTAGTTAAAAAGCCGAAAATTGACTGAATGAAAAAATCACCTCAAGCATAAATATTCCGCGCCTTCTTTAAAAGTTCGAACAAAAAACGTTGATTGAAATTCAATACAGCTGTGTTTCTCTAGCTGATATTGTGAATATTTTGCAGGCATTCCCTGGCCAACGCATCTACGAGTTGATCCGTCCATTGGTGAAACTGCTCCACATGGACTGTAGTGCCCTGCAGAACTTCGAGTCCCTGTTGGCCCTCACCAACATCACTCACGCATCTCCCTCAGTGGTGGACAGACTCATCAAGGACAAAGACGCGGAGAAGATCGAACAGTACATGTACGAAGGTGGGTGCACTAACTATATATATAACACCATTTATCAACGAGTGATAAGACCAGCGCATGACAAGCTGTGCGCATGATTGAGACTCACTCAGGCATGGTGGGCCTCTAACTTCTGAGAGGTGGAGAGGCATCATTTAAGGATCCTTAAATTTGTTTCACGTCTTAACATGTACGTCACAACAGTTTCCTATAAGTGTCACAGTATGTGAAGGTCGTTAAATCTACCCAGCGTAAGAAATTTTTAGATTTTCGCCGTGGGACTATTCTACTGGCAATGTATTCTTTTGCTATTTTCTTCTGATAAATTTTGCCATGCGCTAAAGTAACAGTCACAATTGTGTGCAGCAAAAACCTATTTTACTTTGAAAGTTAAACTTGATTTTTTTCTTGTACTGCAGACCATGACATGTTGCGTCGTGCGGCTGTGGAGTGTGTGGTGAATATGGTGCACCACAGTGCTGACATGAGGACCAAATTCGCCCAGGGGGACAACGAGAGGGTGAAGCTGTGGACTCTCTACTGTGGGGAACACGAGGATGACCCCCAACTGGCATCGGCCGCCGCGGGGGGACTGGCCATCCTGTCCGAGGGCAGTGTGGATGTGTGCAATAAAATCATGAATGTGAAGAGCTGGATGGGAATACTCAAGGTCAGTTTGATAGAGTTCGTTATTTCATACATACCGACGAAGAAGGAACAATGATTGTAGTTAATTAGCTAAGCATTGATCAAAACAGCTGATCGCTGTTGCTTCTTTTCTGTTTTAAGTTTCATTTGATGTCGAAATATATTTTTAGCGCTAGTATATTTGTTTTTGCTATGCCATTTCTTCCATCCTCTTCAGTGTCTCAGAATACACCTCAAAAAAGAGAACACGCGAGAAGATGTAAGCTGCTATAGAACTTGATATTTTGCTTATAAATTTAAATATTTCCAGGAACTGTTAGTGAATGAGAATGGGGAGCTAGTTAGACGCGCAGTTCACATTCTGAACAACCTGATCCACAATGGGAGCAGGAACATGGCAGAGTCCATAGTTGAGGACACTGAGGTTCTGGAGATACTCATGGCCCTCTCTATGGCCCCCGGCACTGACCAGTCCTCCATCAGATCCGTGTGGTGAGAATAACAATGAGTCATGCTAGCAGCAGATTTCAACTTATGTTCAAATCGATCATGAATCGTTAACTCAAATCGTCGTCTTATGACATGATATTTTTGCGGCATCCATTTTAGCCTGAACGGCCCTTAAATTGATTATAAGCGGTTTGAGTGCCAAAATGAGTTTGAATGAGTGATGACGTCGTCTAAAAGGCAATATTTTAGTTCAAACTTGCCGATCAAATAGCACTCTGCAGCAGCTTTTTTGGCGCGATTTTTGAAAGTTTACCTGCGGCGGGAAAAAGAATGGCTAATTATGCGCGTTTTTGTTATGTATTGTTTTGGGAGAGCTTTGAAAACAATTTGATCGACTTATTATCCGCGAATGTGTCTTTCATTCATGATCAGTACTCACACTCCATTTGATGAAATTTTGTTGGGCCTATTATAAAAATGAGCACAAAATGGGAGTCTCAATGTATTAACGAGGCACCTTATCAAAAACTTAAAGGGCGGCTGTTTATTGCACTGAAAATTTCTTTTATGTTTTTGTTTCAGTGAGGACGCTCTGGGTAAATTGAAGGAGTACGGTCTCATCAAGTCTGCCTGATAAGTTAACTGAGAAGCCATTTGTGGGAAGACAGATGCAGAAGTTCAAATTTGTTTATCGATTTATCCTTGCCTTTATTAATTTTTTGCTTCTTATGTGTATTTATACGCTCACAATTGCAATTTCCACATCAATTTTTAGATTCTCAAAAAATGTTTACTACACGAGTTTTAATCATGCCATTAGGTGCCGAATCATTAACTTTAAGTCAAACATTTTCTCAAAAAGTCACAAAATGAGATAAGTTTGAAGACTGTTTTGAAAAATTACTAATTTAATTTATCTTTTGCCATATATTCGTTTTTTGTTCCGACTTTCGAAGAAAACGGAATATTTATGCTCGGTGTGGTTTTTTATTCAATCAATTTTCGCCGATAGAAATAATGGTTTTCAACAAGTTTTTTATACTGCATTGAAGATATTGACTTCCTGAGTTCACATGTAAAAAGATATTTCACCTCCGATATATATTTTTTAAAGTTCTGGGGGTTTGAAAATTTCCAAATTGGCCATGTTCTGGACTAAATTATGCGCTCTTTGAAGAATTTATTCATAATGCTGAGAGCGTCACGCGAATTATTTATGCGTGGCAAATTATCCCGCACAACAAAATATTTCCAAATTGAATTGAGGCTAGCTAATCGGTCGTATTAATTTCGTACGACTCAAAATTTCACACTTTGATATTGTCAAAAATTTAAGGTTTTCATTATTTTTTCCCAAAAACTATTCGATAAGAATTAGGGGGCAGTCGTAACATTCAGGGCTTCGCTCTGATAAACGAGCAGTTTTGTTTAAGAGTAATAAACCTTCAGACTTTTATATAGGTGATAACGATTTTTCTTTTTCATTTTTTTTCAGGAAGTCTTAAAACTTGTTTAGGTTTAACTTTTCTTTTTCGAGGTTTAACTAAGTTCAATTGATGTCTTTTGTTGAAAGGAAGGCAAACTCCACTATAAAACACCAAAAGTGTTGAAGTAACGAAAAACGTGATCAAATTCCAGTTTCGAAGCTGGTAATTTTTTTTCCAGATTTCGGATTTTAAAGTTTCAGATTTCCCTGTGATATAAAGTTTTACTTATTGATCCAGTCTTTTCAAATTGGGTTAAGTTTATCAAAAAAGTGTCAATCATAAGTTGTTCTAAGCATTCAAAGAATTCTCAGGTCACCTATTTTTTCTTTGATATTCAAAAGCTGAGGTTCTTTAAAAAAACAATTCAGTATTCATTGACTCTTTTCTAACTGTTCGTCGGCCATGTTAATAAAAGTTAAGCCTTGAATTGGTGCTAAGAAATTTGAAAATTAAAACATTTTTTGAAGAGGTTTTTCATGTGTATATTTTATGCATTTCAAAATCCGGCTTTTGTAACTAACGGATGTCTTTCTTGAATTGTGCATTGTCATGAACAACGCTTTTAATGGACTAAACTTGCCTTAATATTTAAAAGCTAACATTTTACAAGAAAAAATGGCGTTTTGAAGTTGAAATGTCGACCTGAAGTCCATTTGGATCGAAGTCCCGTCGTTCTGTTGTCCTAGGCCACATGCTATAGATAGCAGTACACAGGGTCTCGGAAAATATTGAAACTACCATTGTTTGAAAGAATCAATTATTTCAATTTCTATCTAAAGAAGAACCAATTAATTTAATAACGCGATAAATTGTTTAATTGAGTTTTTAGTAAAAAATTTTGATAAGTGAATTAGCCCCAGATCGCTCTGTTGACATGAAAAAATTTTAGCTTCCGAGGGATCAAATTTGATATATACAATTAAGTGTTATTTATTAAACAGTTCTTAAAGTTCACATCTCGGCTGCCAGTATTAGGCGGTTGGATCTCTTTAAATTTTTTTAGCGGTTAAGTATATGTGAATGATGCTTCCAGTAACAAATATCCCGCCTCTTGCAAAAGGGGGTATAGTTAAATAGATCCACGCGGTTTTTTAATTTTCTACTGGCAATAGTTACCAATGATTGAATAAATTTAACTATTGCCACCCTTCTGTTATTTTTTTTGCTTGTGCTATAATAATTCGATTCACTAGTTTTGGCAATAACTTACCTAATAATTGTTTTCTGAGGACGGCTGGCAGCAGATGCTCTTTTTTTAAGTCTCTAGGCCGGCCATCGACGGTTTCTTTAAAACATATTTGTCCTTACACCAGCCAGTTTGTGAGCACTGTGTTATATTACGAGTTCATTTTTTACCAATCCACCTCGCTTAAAATAGTTTACATGTTGGTGGCTTTTTGCTGCACAGCACTGGAAGTTAAATAGCATTTATTCTCCGTTTTATGAGTAACTAGTGCTTCGGTTTTTTAAGCGTATTGTACTAATCATTGCTAGGAGAAAGTTAACTAAAATATTATTGCTTACTTGCAAAAAAATTAACATAATGCTTTAAGAAGCCATGGGACCTAGCGTTGTCGATTTATAACCCCATTTTGCTCTTAGAACAAAGTGCTATACACGATACAAAATACAGAAACATAGTATTGTCATTCCTTTGGATCTCTCTATATATTTCCCTTTATGATTCTCATTAAAGGTGAACCACCACCATAAAGAACTTATTTAAGGATTAAGCATTAGCGAATTTTGTATATCTTTAACTTGTGTCCTTTTTTGCAATAGGCGGGGGAGAATATTTAAAAAGAATATTTGCAGAAAGAGAATTGATTACATTGGCATAGCTTGTATTTTTCGCCAGCACTTTTTCTAGCCATTGCCGCCTTTTTCATTGCTTAAAATTGTTCGAAGTTGTTTGCGTTACATGAGAAAGTCCGGGCGTAATTGATTAAAGAAGCAGAATGTACACAAAAACAAGCTTTTCTGGAGCTCGCCAAAACAGTTTCGTGGAAACTTCGAAATATCTGTTCATGCGCAAGCAGAGCGTAGTGTTATATCGTGAAGCGGTTTTTAATATCCAAGTTTCAGTTGTGCGCCTTTTAATGAACATATTTTGACCAAGTTTGTTTGTATCATCTCACAAATTCGGATGCCCCGAGCTCAAATTTAAACAGTTTTTATAACAGATAGTTTTTTTTTGTTTTTACTTAAACAAGAACTACTTCAAAATGCAGACGAAACATTCAGGGATTTGCCTTGCTACGTGCAGTCTTGTTGTTCTGACTTTCGATACGAAAGTAACGGAATATTTGTGCTCGGGGTTGGGTTTTTTTCTTCACACATCTCGACTTTTTAACTAGCCATTTTCGAGAGAATTTTTTATATCATTCGAAAGGTATTGTTGTTCTGAGCTCAAATTTGAAAAGATATTTCATCTGTGATCATTTTTCGCAAAGTTGTGGGGGTTTAAAGATGGCCATTTTGGCAAATTGGGACAATTAACGAACGATATATTTTGCGCTATTAACGCGTAAGCTGAGATTTAATCCGTCTTAGAAATCGTTCCAAATTGGTTAAAAGAAGCTTACTTGCCCTAACTGATTTGTTAAAAGGAGCGAAAATTATCGTTTTGTACTTTGTATGGCGTGTGGGGGGATGATTTTCAGAAAAAATCTCAAATTCTAGAAAAAAAAATTTCTCATTATTTGATTAGTATTAATTTATTTATGTTATTGCTGCTCCATATACCTTAAAAGGCAGTCGGAACATTCAGGGATTTGCCTTGCTACGTGCAGTCTTGTTGTCTGTAGGATGCATATTTGGCTTGCGGATATCTGAATGTTATATCTTGACTAATATATGACCAATTAAGGGAAAAGAGCCTGTTTGAACCCCTACTTCAATTACAGTTGCCAAATTCTGCCAAAGTTTGGCCTTTAATTTTATCGACATCCGTTTCTGTCCTACCCTGAAATTTTCAAAAGGCCCATTTATGCAAATTTTGAGTTTGAAGTACAATCAATCTTTCAGGTACCAGTGATGAAACTCACTCAGTTTTTGATGCGTGTCGGGGTAGGACCAACGGGAGGAAAAGGTCCAAGGTCACGAATTCATTGGTTTCGCTATGTGGGAGAGAACTTCTGGAAGTCTGCCAAAAAACGACACGATAGGTACTGGGCACACAGGAACGGACGACTTCAGCTTCAAGACGTTCCGCCTCAAATTAGATTTACAATGGACGAAAACATGCCTAAGTTAGGCATGAAAAACCCTTTCATCAAGGAACCTGAGCCGTGCATTTTGTGCAAAAATGATATCACTGTTGACTATAAGAATGTGCGTCTGTTATCACAATTTGTGTCACCTTTCACAGGGAATGTTCTGAACAACAGAGCAACTGGACTGTGTTTTGAGAGACAGTTGGAAGTCCAGAGGGCTATTGCTTTTGCCAGACGGGCCGGACTGATGCCGAAAAAGAGCAAGGACTCAAGGTTTCATGGGGACTATTCTATAATTGATGAAAGACGCATAAGTTGATATGAATTGGATATTCAACAACTGATCACAACTATTCGAATAAAATGATTTTCTTGATGTTTTGCGTAAGTTATGTTTTCAAACACTGTCCTCTGATAATCGGGCTACTTGAAATGCGGCTCATAGCTGTTTAATTATTTTGTGGGGTCATGCCGAAGATTCATCGAAATGTTGCTGGCAATTTAGCATTGGCAACTGAATAGCACGGGCTTTTTCCGCTTCATTGGTGGCCGTTGTTTGAAGACAGGTAGAAGATGTAGTTGTGAAGACATTAGATAGACTATAACTCTGGTGCTCCTCGGCGGTTCTAATCCTGAACGATTTTGTGTCCTCGTGCTTTTTTAATGGTGTTTGCGAAGTGCAGCTCCGCCTGCGTTTTTACACTAGTCAACTTTAGTAAGCGTTAGTGTTATAGCACGACTAGTCTTCTTTTTCTAACCTAAGTCGCTAATATTGGTGCCACTTTAGGAGCCCTTTTACTGCTCTTTGATAGCATGTATTTTACCATTCGAATAGTAAGAAGCCGAAAAAAGCTATTTGTTTCAAACTACAATTATAAAAACTCGATTTCAGGAATTTTCTAACTCAATATAGCTAGCAATTTGTTAAAATGCATAATTTATACATTATGCGGCTTAATGCTTTCCAGTTTATTACATTCAAAATCAGCGTGGATGCCTTCAGTTTGTTATACCGAACTATTACTTGCAAAATTGTATTCGATTCCTCTTTTGCTGCATAGCATTGGCAATTTATTGACATATGTAGCTGCTTTATTTGTGACTAGTCTTTTTCGGTTGTTAACCGTTCGTCGCCGAGAAGACGGCGTAAGACTCCAATTCTCAAGGTCGCTGGTTCCAACCATATACAAAGCCAAGTTTTACTAATTCGAGGCTTATTTCTATCTTTTCTGATTTCACATAATAAAGCTTCTTTTTGTCGTGATATCACTAGTGTTTGCGAAGCGCAGCTTCGCCTCTGTGTAAAAAAATGAAATTGTATTAAAAAAAACGGAGTATAAAATTTTTTAAAGTCAATTCAGCTTTGGAAACATTGATCTAAAGCTGTTTTAGAGACAAACTATTCTACACAAACCCTGATATGCAACTCCATCCCCCAATTGATTTAAACTGCGCAATTCGTTTTTTGTTCCGACTTTGAAAAATGCGGAAAAACTTTGTATTTAGGTGTTTCTTAGTTTTTTTACTTTCTCTCTTTGGTCTAGTTTTGAGCGTTAAGTGACCAAATAGGTTTTATATAAATTACTTTTCTTTATAACACTGTTTTACAATATTTATGTAATTCTGTTTACACTAGCATGCAGCGTACTGTATTAGTACGAACCTTCTTTTTTCTAACCTAACTCCCAAGTAAAAGTGGTCATCAAAAGTGTTCACTTATTTGGCGGCACTTTTTCTATAATCACTATCTGTAGCCATGGAAATTTCATAGCATCTGTTTTCTGCTTTATTTTTGGCTAGTATTTGCGATTTAATAAGCGTCCGTGGCTGAGTGGTTAGAGCGTGATACTTATAATCTCTAGGTCACAGATCAAATCCGTGACAAAGCTGAGTATTATAATTTCGAATCTTATTTCTAGTTTTTTTGCAATTAATAGAGCTGCTGTTTGTCGTGTTCTCGCTAGTATTTGCGAAGCAAAGCTTCGCTTCTGTGTTTTTATATAGTACTTAACAATTCTTGATTTTGAAATTAAAAAAAAATTTTCCAAAGAAGGCGCTGAACATTTTCGAAATTAGCTTTGCTGGAGTTTTCACTGCACACTTAAAAAATAGAATTAGATTTTTATTATCCATAGATATTTAAATCTTCCTATTATAAAAGCAAAAAGTTTTTTTTTGAACTTTTTAAATTTTTCTATTCGATTTTCTAATATACTTGAGTTCTCCTCACACCATGAATAAGATTGCAACACTATTTAAAAAAAACACAGTTTGCGCACCAACCGGCTATTCTTGTTCCTAACTTAATTTTTTCTGAATGGCACAGGTTCGAAGCTTCGCTTCTGTGTATAATGTGCTTCGAGTCGGGACATAGAGGAACCAATTAGCATGCCTAATCTTAGTTTTGTGGAATGTATGAATTTTATATGCTATATCACAAAAAACTTCAAAAACCATGGATTTGATTCGAAAATAGTCTGAAAAGTTCAAGCAAACAAAAAATATTCTGCAATAAGTATATTTAAAACTCAATTTAAATTTTGATCTCGCCTCCAAATGACCATGCACCCGTAATATCCGGATTCGATATGAAAAAAATTGTAGCTTCACTTGACTGTGACTAAATGAAGTATCTGAAAATAGAGCTTTTAAGTACTCTGGTTTCGCCTTATCAAGTGAAAAAAATAATAATTACGCCATTGGATATGATAAGAGGTTTAAATAGGTTATAAGTCACATAAGTTTTCCTCAGCAAACCCGAAAAGCTATTAGGTCTGGAAATATTTCTACAACATTTTTTCTGTAATCATTTTGCTAAAAAGTTTTTTGAATTTTTGATAAAGCTGTTTTCCCAAGTTTTTGCAATATTTTTTTTCATTGGTTTAAATACACTATTTAAATACAAGACTCTCTTTTGCTTAGATGCAGTATAACTTAACTCAATGGTCACTTTTACTGCTGACTCGAAAAAAATATATGATTTTATATTTCATTTTGTTTATCCTCAATCTTGCGATAAGCAAGGGTATTGCAATCGGGTACTAGACTTTTTTCCGATGAACAATTTTGTTCACAGAAAGCTCATTTGAATAGGAATGGTAAATATCTATTCTGACATGCTCATTTCTAGAAATTCAAATAAAACTAGTATGATTTAAGTAGTGAATAGAGTTTTTATTGGCTTAGTTTTTGAAGAATGGGTTTTGTTACAATTAAAACAGTTTTTACGGTAACTGAAAGTTCAGTAATTGGTAATTTTACGAAATCTGATTTTGCGTTTTTTTTCCATTTTTTAAAAATATTGAAGCAGATTGTTATTTCGGCCTAGTCAATTTATGTTGTGTAATTTCGAGGGTAAAATATGTTCGCATAGGGTTAGATGCTTCAGTTTGGATGTATGGTAAAAAATTTTAAACTTTCTTTGTTTTAAACTTTTTATGTAATTTATTTTGACATGTTTTGTTTTTGATTCAGCGTGCATCGACCCAAAATTTGTCGCCTATGTTGCCGCTCGCTAATTGATTTGCAATAGTTTTAATGCTGTTTTGAAGGACAACCGATACAATCATGAAGTTGTTCAAGCTGTATTTTTTTTCTTCAAGTTTTGCTTTCAAGTAATTTTTTCAACTTAAATTTTGAGAATTTTTTTCACCATCTTGTTCTTCCACTGATTATATTGTAACGCAATATGTAGCGCATTTCGACCTAGTTCAATACTAGTTGTTGTGTTCCGCCACAGGTTTTCATCAAAATGAGTTTCCGCTTGAAACAACAATTTGAACATTTCGGGTGTTATTGTTCTTTGATTTTTTGACAGTTTTTCAGTGGCTTTGTGTATCGCAAGAAGAGCGAAGCTCAGTTTCGCCGCTCTATGTACTTTTTTGTGTATTTCCTTTTTTGCAAATGTGTTTTCTCTTCGTTTCTTTTTCTTTTCTATCCGATCGAAGTTTTTGATTTTCGATTTCAAGTTCTTTTTTTTATTTCCGCATTTATAACTTACAAAGTTATCGATTCATTGAGTCTTGTCATGTTCTTTTTATTTTCTCTTTTCTTTGTCTGATTGTTTTTTTCCCGGTTTTATTATGAAGTTTCTACGTTTTTAAAAATAAAAAATTAGTTTTTTTTTGTTTTTTTTGTTGTTTTCTTTTTGTCTCAATTTGTGTTGGTTGCGTGCAAAACTTGTGGGAATTTTATCCGGTTTTTAGAAAACTATAAAACAATATCAAAAAACTACTAAAAAATAATTTGTTTTTTTTTTCCAGTTCTTTGTGATATTTACATTTGGTTCATTGCTTGTCTTCAGACCAATTTGTTTTTTATATTTTCTGTATAAAAGTTTTGAAAGTCATCAAATAAATGCACAATTTACGACTTTTTGTTCCGATCATTAAAACTGGAGAGAAAAATTGTCTTCGGGCGCGTTTTTAGTCTTCTTCATTTTTTTCTACGCAAATACAGCTAAAAGAATAGTTCAATTGATATAACATAGCAAAGGCTCTTTCAGTCGGGATTTGAACAAAGTTAAAAATTCTCATCAAGTGCCAAAAAAACCAGTTTGAAGTTTTTCAAGTTTGGTCTAGTTTTGAGCGTTAAGTGACCAAATAGGTTTTATATAAATTACTTTTCTATATAACACTGTTTTACAAGTTTTATTTAATTCTGTTTACACTAGCATGCAGCGTACTGTATTAGTACGAACCTTCTTTTTTCTAACCTAACTCCCAAGTAAAAGTGGCCATCAAAAGTGTTCACTTATTTGGCGGCACTTTTTCTATAATCACTATCTGTAGCCATGGAAATTTCATAGCATCTGTTTTCTGCTTTATTTGTGGCTAGTATTTGCGATTTAATAAGCGTCCGTGGCTGAGTGGTTAGAGCGTGAGACTTATAATCTCTAGGTCGCAGATCGAATCCGTGACGTAGCTGAGTATTTATAAATTCGAAGCTTATTTCTACTTTTTTTATTGCAATTAATAGAGCTGCTTTTTGTCGTGTTCTCGCTAGTATTTGCGAAGCAAAGCTTCGCTTCTGTGTTTTTATATAGTACTTAGTACGAAGAAGGCGCTGAAAATTTTCGAAATTAACTTTGCTGGAGTTTTCACTGCACACTTAAAAATTAGAATTAGATTTTTATTATCCATAGATATTTAAATCTTCCTATTATAAAAGCAAAAAGTTTTTTTTTGAACTTTTTAAATTTTTCTATTCGATTTTCTAATATACTTGAGTTCTCCTCACACCACGAATAAGATTGCAACACTATTTTGAAAAAAACACAGTTTGCGCACCAACCGGCTATTCTTGTTCCTAACTTAATTTTTTCTGAATGGCACAGGTTCGAAGCTTCGCTTCTGTGTATAATGTGCTTCGAGTCGGGACATAGAGGAACCATTTAGCATGCCTAATCTTAGTTTTGTGGAATGTATGAATTTTATATGCTATATCACGAAAAACTTCAAAAACCATGGATTTGATTCGAAAATAGTCTGAAAAGTTCAAGCAAACAAAAAATATTCTGCAATAAGTATATTCAAAACTCAATTTAAATTTTGATCTCGCCTCCAAATGACCATGCACCCGCAATATCCGGATTCGATATGAAAAAAATTTTAGCTCAACTTGACTGTGTATAAATAAAGTATCTGAAAACAGAGTTTTTAAGTACTCTGGTTTCACCTTATCAAGTGAAAAAAATAATAATTACGCCATTAGATATGATAAGAGGCTTAAATAGGTTGTAAGTCACATTTAGATAAACTTGCCGGATTTCGGAATTTTTGATCACTACATTTTTGGTCATTCACTACCAACCAAAACAGACCCTTTGATTTCCACTAATCCATCAGCTGACTCTCAAAACAATCATCTATTAAGCATGTTATCTAAATTTCTCCATAATTTCACCTCAATTCCAGAAAACGGAGCATTTAAGGAAATAGTTTCGAGTATAGAAAAGTGAGGCGAATTAGATCCACTCGCCATCTAACGGATTCCTCCTTTCGATTTCGGTCTATTTTACAGTATGCATTTTCCGCCGACCGACTCATAAAATTTTTCTCCAAAGTCAAATTTTGCGCCAACAGATACTAATTAAGAGGGAAGCGCGCACCAACAACTGCGAGTTTTTGCTCAATCGCAAGACATCGATCTACGCCAACCTATGTAACAAAATAAACCATAATTTAACTCAGCCAAGTGATTATGCAAAATTACTTAGTCACTAACTCTCGAAAATTATTCTGCTAGTTAATGCAGAATCGGCTGAGCTCATCAACTTCAACGCAAATTAAAGATGTAGACTAATACAACAAACATAATCAACGGGCAATTGGAAAAATGTCTCTGAACTAAAAGAAATCGCAATGTTTGATTGTCTATTAGGCAGTAAGTGTTGACTATTTTTCGATTTTCAAAAAATAAATTAAATTAAAGCTCTTTAGTTTTTAAAAAACTTGCAATAGATAACTTTTTATTCCGCTGAGAAATCTTATGTTTAAAATTTTCTTCGAAGCTAGAAAGCATTCTCGTTACTTTGCGACGGTGGCCAGTCAATAAGAAGAATAGTCTGAGAGCAGAATGGATCCAAGAGCAGAAAAATATTAACTTTTATAAGCTGATCGGTAAATTAAGTATTATAATAGTCAAAATTACCAAAGAAACTAATATTTTATGCATAATTTGAGTAATTGAATCAAGATTAAAAAAATTCAATGAAAAAAAACTTGATGAAATAATTCAACTCATGAATAATTGATTCTTTTTCTTGATTTTATTGACAATTCTGATAATTGCTTAACCATATTGCCAGTAATAATTAGTAAAAAGTTATTTTTTCTGTTGTTCTGCTCTTGGACCCATTTTGCTTATTGCTCCGCCTCCCTTTGCGACATTTGCGTTTTTGAAAGAAAAATTTTTCCACATTTTTAAGCGTCATTTGCTTTTTGGCATTTAGAGAACGTTTTGCGGTCTTTTCAGCAAACAAAATTGACCTGATCTCAAAAACTTCAACAAAATCGGAAATTACACAGCAAAACATCAAATTTTGTTGTCAACTTCTGCTACTTCGTTTCGTAAAAACGAAAAAAATCATCGCGACCTTAAGTGTCCTCACGAAGCTCATTGGCATTTAAAAATTTAAAGGCTTTAACAATCAAGAAAAATTAGCTCATAGTTTAAGAGTGTAGTCGGTGCTTTTATAGTTTGAAATTGGAGCTTCATAAGTGATAAGTTTTACTATTATTGGGGTTTTGTTCAGCTAGAAACGAAAAAATTGTATTTTTTCTTCGTCTCTTAACGTAAATAACAAAAAATTAAAATGTCATATAATGATCTTTGTCGCATCATTGGTCTTTCAAACGTAACCAAATCAATCGTAATCTCAAACAAAAACAGTCAAAGTTGTGAATATCCAGTTGACGCCCTTAATATATCATCTGCTCTTTAAACTGTCGCAGGTCCGTTTGCATTAAATGTTAAATTATTTAACAAAATAAAAAAAAAATGATTTGTTAATTAAATTCTTATCTTAGATACCATTCTGCTTTGTGTCTAAAAACGTATTATTTAGACTTAAAATTGAAATTAGGTCAAAAATCAAAAAAACTCAAACTGGTTTTTCTCGAGGCTTAGAAAATTTTTCACTATTTTTATATGTCGTTCGAATCACGACTGAAAGGACTTAAATAAGATTCATATATCACTAATTTGTATTACCAGGTTTTGCGGGGAAATTTAAAAAAAAGAAAATAAAACTTAAACACCCGAATACAAAGTTTCTCCCCATTTTTCAAATGGTCGGAACACTAATCAATATGCACCAATACCAGGAAATCGAACTAAGATTATGATCTTGTTCAGTGTCCCCGAAGGATTTTGCTCAGAGTGGATTTTGGAGTATTCTCAAAATGTTTTTCTTGGTCAAGTAAATGAACTTTCCGAGCTCTCCCAAAAATTTTTAAAGACGAAATTTTTGTTTAGTTTGTGCTGGTTGTTCAATCAAAAATGGATGTCATGAAATAGTTCCGGGGTCGAATTATGCTAACTACCCTCAGGGTAATACAGCGGCTGAAAACGCCCCCTGATCTTGTCTTTTACGTTTGAAATATACCAAATGTTCCAAATGTACCAAAAGAACTGGACCACGTTTGAAATATACCAAATGTTCTTTATCACGGAAACTGCGGATTCTATAAACTGTTCTTCAAAAATGAAAAAAAAAACATAAATTAAATAATCCACAGAGTAGAAACTGACTTCGTTCTTCTGCTAATTTGAAGACCGTCCCATCGCAACTCATTGCTTTCATGACTGCCTACCGTGGATGTCAGTCACGTGACTGTAGTCAGTCACGTGACTGTAGTACCGTGGATGTCAGTCACGTTGTGAAACCAGTTTAGCAGCGTTGAGTGAGCACAACGTCTCTACAGCCTAAAGTCTCAGAAGTTAGTCTGACACATGTGTACCGAGGCAACCTCGTCGCCTGAGAATGAAGATTGTGTTTCGCTCGCTGGTGCCTGTAGTTAGAAAAAGATGTTCGCAAAAGACGGATGAAAATTAGGTGAAGAAATTTTGTTTTGAGGGGTGCGATAAATAATTTTAGAAAAAAAAACAGTTTTGTCGACAAAACTTTTGTCGACAGAAAAAAAAGTTCGTCGATTTGAAATTCGAGCTTCTTTGAAACAATTAAAAATCATCTTTATCAATTTTAGCGCCAGCAGGAAGTCTGTTGAAAACTCTTCCTCAAATGTTGTTTTTTTTAAACAGTTTTTGGAAGACTCTTGTTATACCCTCAGCCGTTAGGTGAGGTATAAACGGTATAATCTCGATGTTCAAAGTCTATGCTTATTCGCTAACTAAGAATTGGAATATGAAGAGATAGAGAGCAACTTAAATTCAGTTTGGAAAGTTAAGTCTGGTCGACGCTGACCTCGAAGCATTTGAGATACAGCGTTTCATAATAACTAATACATATGTTGTTAGGTATAGATAGATACTTATTTAATACGCAGACTTCTATATGTATTATGTAATCAGTTAGGTTTATAATATGTAAACATTACCAACTGGTAGTTTTAGCACCTAATTGTACATTGTTTATAAAGGGATGTTTTACTACAATATCCGTATGGATAACATTTCCCTCCTTGCGAGAAATTGAGTTTTCAATTTAAGGATTTTCAAGATCCTCCGCCTGGCCTGTGGACTTTTGTGTCTCTCCTTCTTTTTCCCTCTGAAAGGTCATGGAATTTCCTCTAATTGGGCTGATCGATTGCAGGAAATTCATAGCGTCCTCAAAGTCTTTACTGAAGGAGTCCTCTGTGATCTCTTGTTTGTCTAGTATGTACCGTGAGCTTGTGGTTCTTGGTGGTGTAACGGTTATGGATGTTTCGCGGGCGTTTTCAGGCGTATCGTTACTCATAAGAACTTCTGTACACACTATTTCCTCTGACGTTGCCACTGATGGCGATAGGCCTACTGTGGTCTCTTTGTCTATCGTGGTTTGTGCGTCGCCTATGTCGATGGTATTGGAGGTGTTAGGTTCTATTGGTGTAGTGTCCTCCGTATTTGCATGTTCGATGGTTGCTACCATGCCTGACATATCTGTATTGGTAGATATGTTACCAATAGGAATTGCGTTGCCGAATTTTCCGGCTAATGTGCTTGTTCGTGCCCGTGTCGATCTTCGAATTTCCGGCGAGTTTGTCTCCGGTGTGAGTTTTCGATCAATTCGTTTGGCTGCGGGTTGTTTACTTGGAGATGGGGTTTTATGGTCGAGCTCTAGATCTGATGAAAGGGATATCGAGGTGTCACAGTCGAATTCGATCGTTGCGGGGTCGGCTTTAGCTTTTTTCTTTGGGCTAATTGTTCTCCGTGGAACCGATTTTGCCGGGAGGCGTTGCGTTGCTGGTTTGCTGCTGTTGCGGGCATTCTTCTGATTTTTAGCTGTAAATGTTGATAATAACTTTTGTGGTCCTAGAGCTCGTCTGTTGAGTGTTTGTTGTAGAACTTCCTGAGTGGATTTTGGAGGTGGCTTTCGGGGACTTGTCGATGATTTGTCTTCTGGTTTTCTTTGGGCCCCCATGCTAGGTGACTTTGGTCCTAAAATACGCGGTTTAGCTCTTGGTAGGTGTTTATAAGCGACAAAGTCCTTTAGTGCCGCTGGTCTACATTTACCATAGACCCTTGGATCCGGAATGAATGCAAGACCGTCGTGTCTAATTAACCTAGGTTGCTTCCCGTCTTCCCTTATCCACGCAGTATGTGGGGAGTAATTCAATATTGCGCCATTTTCAATAATTTTGAATTGTGCCCCGAATGTTCCCGCATTTTTAGTTTTTCTCGCTATTGTTCCCGTTTTCCTAGCGACCTGTTCTAGACGTAGTCCTGTTTTAGGGTCTATAGTATGTGCTGGACCCTTAAAACGGTCCTTCAGGAATACTAACGGAGCTCTGCGTAAATTTTCCTTTTCTTGTTTTGTTAAGAGTCTTATGGGGTTACGTGTTCTTAAGTTTTCCAGGTTATTAGATTTTTCTTTTAGGAAAGCTTCCTGTAGTGATCTGGCTTCATAAGGTTTGTTTGATAAAGGTAGATGCGCACCTATTGGGAATTTCTGGAGTAGCCTCCGGTCAAATTCCTCATCACTACTGTCGAGTGTTACTGCATCCTTGTGTGTGAGTACATCCGGTTGGTGTTGTGCGCGTCGTTTTCCAGATGTTGTGGCTGAGTCCTGATGAGCCGTGGTTGTGCTTTGTTCCGCGTTGCTTTTTCGTGGTGAAGCCGGGTTGTACGTCGGTTCTGGCACATACTGGTGATCGGGTGTGGGCTTCTGCTTGTATTTGAGGTCCAACTCGTCCTCGCTGTTGACTTCCCTGTTCCACATTGTTTCCGCCGACAACGCTGGTTTCGTTAGTACTTTTTCGTCTAAACATGACAGTTTCGTATTTTCCCACGAAAGGTTGGACAATTTTGACGATGTGCTAAGATTACTTAGGGGTGTATTAGCTTTTCTACCATAGTGAGATTCAAATGGTGTAACTTTTGTAGAAGTGTTAGGTGTAATACGGAGTGTTTTTATTAATTCAGCCACGTCTGATGCTAATTTATACGGACGATTCGATTTATCTATCTTCATAATTACTAATCGCGTTTTTAATGTCCGTATGAGCCTTTCGACCATACCTATCGCTCGATGGTCGTCCACCGGTGCGAAAATTAGTTTTATGTTATGCGCTTTACAATAGATTTGGAACTTTTTGGCCCTGAAACCTTGTGCTTGGTCGCATCTGATTGCACGGGGTACCCCTTGGTTGACTATGTGGTTTTGCATAAAGCTGATGATTGTATCCGCTTTGTTGTTTGTAACAACTTTTGCGTACGGGAAACGTGAGAAGCGATCGACTCCCACTAAAATGTAAACTTCCTTATCGTTTTCATCCGGTAAGGGTCCTGCAAAATCCAATTGGATTTCTTCATTCGGTTCTACCACCGCGTCCAATGTTGTGTAGTGTTGTTTACCCGAGATAACTTTAAAGTTCTCACCCTTTTCCCGGCAGTTTTTGCAGTTTTGAGCAGTTGCCACAATGTCTCGGTGGAGGTACGGGTACCACACGTGTCTTGAGGCCTCTAACATTCCACCTTGTCCTGGATGTGTGAGGTGTAATGCATCCATTAGTGTGGGTCTGAGTTGTTTTGGTATGACGACACGGTCGTCGTAGAGCAAGATATTTTCCCTGACTGATAGGCGATGTCTCACATTATAAAAGTAAGGACCGTAGCAGCTTTTGATCGAATCCCATTTCTCCTGTTTAACCATGGTTAAGAGCGGTGATAGATTTCTATCTCGCTTGGTTGCGGCTGCTAGAAAGTTAACGTCCATTACCTTCCGTAAGTTTTTCCGGAACATTGGGGTGTCTTCTTCTTCGATGGTGGCGATCGTTTGGCATTCTGTGTCCTGTTGTTCAGATTGGCTGTTCCCGGTTTGGCAAGCGATTGTATCCTGTGATTGTTTGTAATCATCCAGTGTCTGGCAAACTGCATCCGTCTTTTCATTCGCGATTCTGTTGAATGTTAGGCTGTCTTTTGAGGGTACGACCTGATGTGATACGTCACTGAATGTTAGTTCTGGCGGTGGTGGTTTAGATAGTAGGGCGTTAAAAGATGCGTAATTGATAGGCGAAAACGTTAGTTGAGTTTGGGCTGAATTATGAGATTTTCGTGTTATGCGACTAAAAGGAGGTAATGACATGCCTTGTTGCAGTTGTCGATTCATTTCTTTTTGTTTGTTAGAATTATGAGTAATTGAAATGGAGTTAATTTGAGAGCGACTTGTTTTTGGCAATTGACTACGAAGAGTGAACGCAGTTTGTGTTTGAACCGAATTTGAACGTGCGAAGTTTTCGTTCCGGTCGAGCTTTTTGGTGCCTAGATAATTACTTGTTTTGACATTATTCCAAACGGAGT
The DNA here is from genome assembly GCF_963678635.1 of Symsagittifera roscoffensis. Taxonomy (NCBI): domain Eukaryota; kingdom Metazoa; phylum Xenacoelomorpha; order Acoela; family Convolutidae; genus Symsagittifera; species Symsagittifera roscoffensis. Next base: position 35,434,692 of record NC_087063.1, on the reverse strand, counting down.
TTATACTGCTGCTATCTTGGAATTCTACGCATTTCACAAAATCATCTATAAGTGCAACTACGAAGTTTTCGTCCCAGTACGCCGGGGGTTGCGGCTTTCCGACCGGGTGTCGCGAGATGTAGTCAATAAGACCCATTTTACTACCGGCTAGGTGGTGTATATCAAAATCGAATGGAATGAGACGATCAATCCATCTAGTTAACCTACTCTGATAGGTTTTGTTGCCCCTATTACTCTGTAAGGCACTAACTAGTGCTTGATGGTCTGTTATTAAGGTAAAACGTCTACCGTAAAGATAGTACTTGAAGTGTTCAATAGCCCATACTGCGGCCAAAAGTTCGAGTTCATTTACCGAGTATTTCTGTTCGCACGAATTGAGAAACCGTGATGCATACGCTATGGTGGCCCAACCATCTGGTGTGTTTTGTTCAAGAGCCGCGCCTAATCCTTCACGGCTGGCGTCACAAACAATACGAGTGTCCCTATCACTTACAAAGTGTCTGTTTTCCGTAATATTCTTTACGGCATTTAAGATAGTTTTGAACGCTTTTCCATTTTCCTCGTTCCAATGGAAATTAAATTTGTTGGTTGTAGACAATAGTGGTCTTAGCGGGTTGCATAGTTGAGCTAAATTTGGAATGAACTTGTTTAAGTGATGAACCGAGCCCATGAAACTTTTCAATTGCTTGAATGTTTTTGGATAAGGTAGATTTATTATCGCATCCGTTTTCTTATGCATAGGCGTGATGCCGTATTCATTTATGATAAATCCCAACCATTCCACTTCTCTACAACCGAATTTACACTTATCGATTGAAATAGCCATGTTTTCCGTATTTAATTTGTTCAAAACGTTGGTCAATTTTCCAATATGTTGCTCCTTTGTGCCATGTGATATTATTAAAATATCATCCAGAAATGCATATCTGTTAGCCCGTAAAAGCCAGTTTGGAACTGATATGTTCCCGTGGCCTTTCCCCCAATTATGCTGAAATTACACTGCGTACGCGTTGTTTCATCCAATGGCAGTTGACTGTAGGCATACCGTAGATCTATTGTCGAGAAATACGTCGTACCGGGTTTATTCGTACCTTCCTGTGCCGATTGTGCGATATTGTCTAACAGAACGTCAATATTTGGCATCTGATACTTATTTTTATGGATCGATTTATTAATTTGTTTAGAGTCCATGGCTAATTTGATGGATCCATCTTTTTTTACAGTGATCACAATAGGGCTTATGAATTGATTGTCATTGCATTTTTCAAGGCGAGTGATATGGCCTTGGTCAATTAATGATCTAATTTCATGTTCCACCTTTTCTTGTATATGAATGGGTATTCGGCGCCCCCGTTGTTGTAATGCCTTGAATTCAGATAAAAATTGTGTATGAACCATATGGTTTCTCGAACGTCCGATTCGTGTACACAGTCCCGGGTACGTGGTTCGGACCCACGTTGCAATTTGTGTGTCTGAATTTTCGACACTGTTAACTTGTTGTACTGACTTACCAGCTGGGTTTTGTTCCTGATGTAGCTGGATGCCAATCAGCGGGAGAAGGTTGCGCCCCAAGATGTTCGCGCGTCTGTCGTCCACCACAATAAAAGACGCTGTTTGAATAGTCCAACCTCCTGATTCGATTGGGGCAGTCAGCCTTCCAAGGGATGGGATTTTGTAGCCATTGTAGCATACCATTTTGTTAGCTTCATCGTCATCCCTCATTGTTGTTCTTACTGCCGACGTGATTGTCGTAGCCAGTAGGTTGGCTGTTTTCTCGTTTACAAACGATGTTGGTGATCCTGTGTCGGCAATAAAAACGATGTTATTTTTCCCCGAGCGCACCCGTATAAGGTGTCCTTTAAGATCTGTGTCAAGTAATTGTTCTGCCCGTCTTGGTTCAAAATTTATCCAGTTTGTGGATGTATCGTCCGGATGGATTAGTTCCCACCCCGGGATAACGTCACCCGCTTGGAGATAATTGACGTAGGCTGTCATATCTGTGCTTTGATGGTCTTGTTGTTGTTGATTATCCTCTTGGATTGCGTTTACTTCGCTAGATTTACACAGTCTTGCGAAATGGCCCCTCTTGGTGCACTTGTTGCAAATTTTGTCACGCGCCGGACATTGGGCTAAATGTGTTGCTGAAAATGCATTTCCGCATTTGAAACAATCTTTTCTCTGTCCGGCCTTTTCTGAATAGTTCCTTTGCGTTTGTCCTCCTCTGCCGCGTCCACCACGCTGTTGAGATTTATATCCACCCCGCTTTTGGACGAAGTTTACTGGTTCGGATTTTATATGCGGTAGTCCGGTATGACTATTTGAAGTTCCTTGTTTTCTTATGTAAATTTGGTTCTCGAGACCTTTTTCACGTTTTATTGCGTAGTCCAATGCTTGTGCGGGTGTTTTTGTTTCGGCGAGAAGGTCTTTTTGAACTTCGTCGTTTGACATGTTTGCCGTAAATAGATCTCTGACTATTTCGGACTCCAGGCCTGCATCGTTGCATGCTGTGCATTTGAAGTTTCCTTTTACCACAAGTTCCGTAAGTCCGCAGTGGAATTCTTCCAGGGATTCCGTTTTCCCCTGTTTGCGTGTAAAAGCTTCGTACCGGTCGAATGTTACGTTGCGTTCTTTAACAAACAGTTGTGTTAGGAATGTCCAAAACTCTCTGGTGGATGTATCCTGAATTTTAAGATTTGGGTAATATTGTGTGAGTCGTCTTTGGCCCTCCGTCCCCAAACACAAATATATGTAACTTCGGCATTTGATATCGGCTTCCTCCCATGGTATGCCGTCAACGGTGGGACCGAGGTTATCCAAATGTTGACATTGGTTCTCCCATGCTACACGTTTTTCTTGGTTACGTAGGTTTCGATCGCGTATTTGTTTGTCTGTTTCCCCATCTATATTGAGTTCATAGCCTGGTTCTTGGGGTTTCCGAACAGCTGGAGGGTTGCGTAGGAGTTTGTTCAAATTCATCCCATCTTTGGCGATAATGCCAAGAAACAGCTGCTGGTTCCATTTGTCCCACTCTATTGGTGGTTCCGCGGACGCTTTCTGCCAAAACGGCGTAATCCCCAATGGATTCTTGGTGAGTGCTGGCTGCGCCATGTTATACCCTCAGCCGTTAGGTGAGGTATAAACGGTATAATCTCGATGTTCAAAGTCTATGCTTATTCGCTAACTAAGAATTGGAATATGAAGAGATAGAGAGCAACTTAAATTCAGTTTGGAAAGTTAAGTCTGGTCGACGCTGACCTCGAAGCATTTGAGATACAGCGTTTCATAATAACTAATACATATGTTGTTAGGTATAGATAGATACTTATTTAATACGCAGACTTCTATATGTATTATGTAATCAGTTAGGTTTATAATATGTAAACATTACCAACTGGTAGTTTTAGCACCTAATTGTACATTGTTTATAAAGGGATGTTTTACTACAATATCCGTATGGATAACAACTCTGACCCACAAAGTTTGATCACATTTTTTGAAGTTTTTAGATTGCCGTGAAAAACTGAAAAAAAATTGCTACAAGAATTTTGAAATAAATTCACTTCAAATGTAACCCTTTACTGCCTTTTTGAATCCTATATTCCTCTTATTGAATTGAATGTCAATCATTTTAGGCATAATTTCGATGTGAGAAGAATTATTAAAACAGGTTTGCAATTTTCTGGTAATTTTTCGCGTTGATATTAAGTTATTTCTGCCTTCAAGATATTTTCCCTGACTGATAGGCGATGTCTCACATTATAAAAGTAAGGACCGTAGCAGCTTTTGATCGAATCCCATTTCTCCTGTTTAACCATGGTTAAGAGCGGTGATAGATTTCTATCTCGCTTGGTTGCGGCTGCTAGAAAGTTAACGTCCATTACCTTCCGTAAGTTTTTCCGGAACATTGGGGTGTCTTCTTCTTCGATGGTGGCGATCGTTTGGCATTCTGTGTCCTGTTGTTCAGATTGGCTGTTCCCGGCTTGGCAAGCGATTGTATCCTGTGATTGTTTGTAATCATCCAGTGTCTGGCAAACTGCATCCGTCTTTTCATTCGCGATTCTGTTGAATGTTAGGCTGTCTTTTGAGGGTACGACCTGATGTGATACGTCACTGAATGTTAGTTCTGGCGGTGGTGGTTTAGATAGTAGGGCGTTAAAAGATGCGTAATTGATAGGCGAAAACGTTAGTTGAGTTTGGGCTGAATTATGAGATTTTCGTGTTATGCGACTAAAAGGAGGTAATGACATGCCTTGTTGCAGTTGTCGATTCATTTCTTTTTGTTTGTTAGAATTATGAGTAATTGAAATGGAGTTAATTTGAGAGCGACTTGTTTTTGGCAATTGACTACGAAGAGTGAACGCAGTTTGTGTTTGAACCGAATTTGAACGTGCGAAGTTTTCGTTCCGGTCGAGCTTTTTGGTGCCTAGATAATTACTTGTTTTGACATTATTCCAAACGGAGTTTATACTGCTGCTATCTTGGAATTCTACGCATTTCACAAAATCATCTATAAGTGCAACTACGAAGTTTTCGTCCCAGTACGCCGGGGGTTGCGGCTTTCCGACCGGGTGTCGCGAGATGTAGTCAATAAGACCCATTTTACTACCGGCTAGGTGGTGTATATCAAAATCGAATGGAATGAGACGATCAATCCATCTAGTTAACCTACTCTGATAGGTTTTGTTGCCCCTATTACTCTGTAAGGCACTAACTAGTGCTTGATGGTCTGTTATTAAGGTAAAACGTCTACCGTAAAGATAGTACTTGAAGTGTTCAATAGCCCATACTGCGGCCAAAAGTTCGAGTTCATTTACCGAGTATTTCTGTTCGCACGAATTGAGAAACCGTGATGCATACGCTATGGTGGCCCAACCATCTGGTGTGTTTTGTTCAAGAGCCGCGCCTAATCCTTCACGGCTGGCGTCACAAACAATACGAGTGTCCCTATCACTTACAAAGTGTCTGTTTTCCGTAATATTCTTTACGGCATTTAAGATAGTTTTGAACGCTTTTCCATTTTCCTCGTTCCAATGGAAATTAAATTTGTTGGTTGTAGACAATAGTGGTCTTAGCGGGTTGCATAGTTGAGCTAAATTTGGAATGAACTTGTTTAAGTGATGAACCGAGCCCATGAAACTTTTCAATTGCTTGAATGTTTTTGGATAAGGTAGATTTATTATCGCATCCGTTTTCTTATGCATAGGCGTGATGCCGTATTCATTTATGATAAATCCCAACCATTCCACTTCTCTACAACCGAATTTACACTTATCGATTGAAATAGCCATGTTTTCCGTATTTAATTTGTTCAAAACGTTGGTCAATTTTCCAATATGTTGCTCCTTTGTGCCATGTGATATTATTAAAATATCATCCAGAAATGCGAAAGTGTCTTTCTCATTGTTGAGGGTTAGATCGATGGCTTTCTGAAATGCTGCGGGCATATCTGTTAGCCCGTAAAAGCCAGTTTGGAACTGATATATTCCCGTGGCCTTTTCCCCAATTATGCTGAAATTACACTGCGTACGCGTTGTTTCATCCAATGGCAGTTGACTGTAGGCATACCGTAGATCTATTGTCGAGAAATACGTCGTACCGGGTTTATTCGTACCTTCCTGTGCCGATTGTGCGATATTGTCTAACAGAACGTCAATATTTGGCATCTGATACTTATTTTTATGGATCGATTTATTAATTTGTTTAGAGTCCATGGCTAATTTGATGGATCCATCTTTTTTTACAGTGATCACAATAGGGCTTATGAATTGATTGTCATTGCATTTTTCAAGGCGAGTGATATGGCCTTGGTCAATTAATGATCTAATTTCATGTTCCACCTTTTCTTGTATATGAATGGGTATTCGGCGCCCCCGTTGTTGTAATGCCTTGAATTCAGATAAAAATTGTGTATGAACCATATGGTTTCTCGAACGTCCGATTCGTGTACACAGTCCCGGGTACGTGGTTCGGACCCACGTTGCAATTTGTGTGTCTGAATTTTCGACACTGTTAACTTGTTGTACTGACTTACCAGCTGGGTTTTGTTCCTGATGTAGCTGGATGCCAATCAGCGGGAGAAGGTTGCGCCCCAAGATGTTCGCGCGTCTGTCGTCCACCACAATAAAAGACGCTGTTTGAATAGTCCAACCTCCTGATTCGATTGGGGCAGTCAGCCTTCCAAGGGATGGGATTTTGTAGCCATTGTAGCATACCATTTTGTTAGCTTCATCGTCATCCCTCATTGTTGTTCTTACTGCCGACGTGATTGTCGTAGCCAGTAGGTTGGCTGTTTTCTCGTTTACAAACGATGTTGGTGATCCTGTGTCGGCAATAAAAACGATGTTATTTTTCCCCGAGCGCACCCGTATAAGGTGTCCTTTAAGATCTGTGTCAAGTAATTGTTCTGCCCGTCTTGGTTCAAAATTTATCCAGTTTGTGGATGTATCGTCCGGATGGATTAGTTCCCACCCCGGGATAACGTCACCCGCTTGGAGATAATTGACGTAGGCTGTCATATCTGTGCTTTGATGGTCTTGTTGTTGTTGATTATCCTCTTGGATTGCGTTTACTTCGCTAGATTTACACAGTCTTGCGAAATGGCCCCTCTTGGTGCACTTGTTGCAAATTTTGTCACGCGCCGGACATTGGGCTAAATGTGTTGCTGAAAATGCATTTCCGCATTTGAAACAATCTTTTCTCTGTCCGGCCTTTTCTGAATAGTTCCTTTGCGTTTGTCCTCCTCTGCCGCGTCCACCACGCTGTTGAGATTTATATCCACCCCGCTTTTGGACGAAGTTTACTGGTTCGGATTTTATATGCGGTAGTCCGGTATGACTATTTGAAGTTCCTTGTTTTCTTATGTAAATTTGGTTCTCGAGACCTTTTTCACGTTTTATTGCGTAGTCCAATGCTTGTGCGGGTGTTTTTGTTTCGGCGAGAAGGTCTTTTTGAACTTCGTCGTTTGACATGTTTGCCGTAAATAGATCTCTGACTATTTCGGACTCCAGGCCTGCATCGTTGCATGCTGTGCATTTGAAGTTTCCTTTTACCACAAGTTCCGTAAGTCCGCAGTGGAATTCTTCCAGGGATTCCGTTTTCCCCTGTTTGCGTGTAAAAGCTTCGTACCGGTCGAATGTTACGTTGCGTTCTTTAACAAACAGTTGTGTTAGGAATGTCCAAAACTCTCTGGTGGATGTATCCTGAATTTTAAGATTTGGGTAATATTGTGTGAGTCGTCTTTGGCCCTCCGTCCCCAAACACAAATATATGTAACTTCGGCATTTGATATCGGCTTCCTCCCATGGTATGCCGTCAACGGTGGGACCGAGGTTATCCAAATGTTGACATTGGTTCTCCCATGCTACACGTTTTTCTTGGTTACGTAGGTTTCGATCGCGTATTTGTTTGTCTGTTTCCCCATCTATATTGAGTTCATAGCCTGGTTCTTGGGGTTTCCGAACAGCTGGAGGGTTGCGTAGGAGTTTGTTCAAATTCATCCCATCTTTGGCGATAATGCCAAGAAACAGCTGCTGGTTCCATTTGTCCCACTCTATTGGTGGTTCCGCGGACGCTTTCTGCCAAAACGGCGTAATCCCCAATGGATTCTTGGTGAGTGCTGGCTGCGCCATGTTATACCCTCAGCCGTTAGGTGAGGTATAAACGGTATAATCTCGATGTTCAAAGTCTATGCTTATTCGCTAACTAAGAATTGGAATATGAAGAGATAGAGAGCAACTTAAATTCAGTTTGGAAAGTTAAGTCTGGTCGACGCTGACCTCGAAGCATTTGAGATACAGCGTTTCATAATAACTAATACATATGTTGTTAGGTATAGATAGATACTTATTTAATACGCAGACTTCTATATGTATTATGTAATCAGTTAGGTTTATAATATGTAAACATTACCAACTGGTAGTTTTAGCACCTAATTGTACATTGTTTATAAAGGGATGTTTTACTACAATATCCGTATGGATAACAACTCTGACCCATAAAGTTTGATCACATTTTTTGAAGTTTTTAGATTGCCGTGAAAAACTGAAAAAAAATTGCTACAAGAATTTTGAAATAAATTCACTTCAAATGTAACCCTTTACTGCCTTTTTGAATCCTATATTCCTCTTATTGAATTGAATGTCAATCATTTTAGGCATAATTTCGATGTGAGAAGAATTATTAAAACAGGTTTGCAATTTTCTGGTAATTTTTCGCGTTGATATTAAGTTATTTCTGCCTTCAGAAAGATGAATTGTGATGTGATTTCTACCTGGGAGCTAAACCTCTTACTTTTTTCCCCTATTGAAAATTTCGTCTTCAAATTTTTCGCCTGGTTTTGCAGCAGTCGCAGCTCGCTTGAGCTCATCAAAATCTATATCTTTAAATAGATTGAAGTAGGTATCTTCTATTATCACAGCATTTCTTTCACCGCATAACTGATCCGAAACAAAAAAACCGAATTCCTGATGGATTCGAACCAAGGCGCAAAACTTCCTCTGACAGGGGAATCTTCCATTTGTTTTCGCAGACCTCAATTTGACTTTTCGGTACGCAGTCATTTTTTTTGATTTTTATCACAATAAAATAGCCCGATTATTGCCGCATCGCCTTAGTAGGAAAAACAGTGTTGCATAAATAACTCAGTTAGTAAGCATCGCAACAGTAACATCATCTCTTTGTCTGACGAAAAACTTGTAGCATCTTAAAAGGCCATCGATGTAATATTATTGCCATTGTGTATTGTCAACGCACCGGAACTGAGGAAAACATTGAGAAATTAAAAAAATTTAGATATCCTAGCCATCAGTATAGTCAATCAATTGTTTTCAAAACCTATAGCTAAGGAGAGGCGGTTGCAAAAACAGTACTTGGCATTACACCTGCCCGATTAATAAAAGAACAAAACTTTCCAGGTTGTTTGCAGATTCGGCGAAAACCTCAAAATATTTGTTGCTAGGATTAAATTGCAAAAGAAACTGAACAAGAAGCAAAGCGAGCTCTATAACCAACGTACTCTCATCTTAGTCAGTTTGCAGGAGCATATGGTCGAAATAGATAGGTCTTTAGCTGAAAGGCTTGATCTTGTAGTGGTCGTATAGATTGTTTTATTTGTCCAGTTTCTGAGCTCAGGTTCGCCTTTGCCATACAAATTTATTGTTGTGAGCGTCGAGTACTGGGTATACGAGTTGAAGTTGGATACTTTCATAAAAAACAAACCGCCTTTGACGAACCAAAATTCACGGGGGTAGGGAGAATAGCATGCACTGTCGATTTTTACAAAATGCGCCTCGTGTTTCATGATTATTTTCTACACCTGTTGCTATAAGAAAACAACCACTATAAATGGAACATTAAAATTTTTAGAATGGAAACAAACAAAAGTCAGGCGACGCAAATAATATCTCAAAGCTTCTCATTCAACCAGAAAATAATACGACACTCGTGAAAGCATAAAAATGGTATAGGGTATTTGTTTGCTTTCTAGAAAGGAAACCACACTCAACTCCGTTTTCCGGTGCCGTATCATAATCTCAAGAAGTGTAGCCCGTTGCTGTGCATATTCTATAGCACAGAAAGTTCGATCACCGAAAATAGTGAAAACATATGCTGCTGTTGATACATACTTACCTGGTCCAATTTTTAACACAAACGCCGTTAATTCCCGTAAGAGTGTACAGCACTACTTTGAGTCCTTCTTATACTATCACTCGAACATCGTCACTTGGCACGACGTCATAAATAACTCAGTTAGTAAGCATCGCAACAGTAACATCATCTTTTTGTCTGACGAAAAACTTGTAGCATCTTAAAACGCCATCGAGGTAATATTATTGCCATTGTGTATTGTCAACGCACCGGAACTGAGGAAAACATTGAGAAATTAAAAAAATTTAGATATCCTAGCCATCAGTATAGTCAATCAATTGTTTTCAAAACCTATAGCTAAGGAGAGGCGGTTGCAAAAACAGTACTTGGCATTACACCTGCCCGATTAATAAAAGAACAAAACTTTCCAGGTTGTTTGCAGATTCGGCGAAAACCTCAAAATATTTGTTGCTAGGATTAAATTGCAAAAGAAACTGAACAAGAAGCAAAGCGAGCTCTATAACCAACGTACTCTCATCTTAGTCAGTTTGCAGGAGCATATGGTCGAAATAGATAGGTCTTTAGCTGAAAGGCTTGATCTTGTAGTGGTCGTATAGATTGTTTTATTTGTCCAGTTTCTGAGCTCAGGTTCGCCTTTGCCATACAAATTTACTGTTGTGAGCGTCGAGTACTGGGTATACGAGTTGAAGTTGGATATTTTCATAAAAAACAAACCGCCTTTGACGAACCAAAATTCACGGGGGTAGGGAGAATAGCATGCACTGTCGATTTTTACAAAATGCGCCTCGTGTTTCATGATTATTTTCTACACCTGTTGCTATAAGAAAAAAACCACTATAAATGGAACATTAAAATTTTTAGAATGGAAACAAACAAAAGTCAGGCGACGCAAATAATATCTCAAAGCTTCTCATTCAACCAGAAAATAATACGACACTCATGAAAGCATAAAAATGGCATAGGGTGTTTGTTTGCTTTCTAGAAAGGAAACCACACTCAACTCCGTTTTCCGGTGCCGTATCATAATCTCAAGAAGTGTAGCCCGTTGCTGTGCATATTATATAGCACAGAAAGTTCGATCACCGAAAATAGTGAAAACATATGCTGCTGTTGATACATACTTACCTGGTCCAATTTTTAACACAAACGCCGTTAATTCCCGTAAGAGTGTACAGCACTACTTTGAGTCATTCTTATACTATCACTCGAATATCGTCACTTGGCACGACGTCATAAATAACTCAGTTAGTAAGCATCGCAACAGTAACATCATCTCTTTGTCTGACGAAAAACTTGTAGCATCTTAAAAGGCCATCGAGGTAATATTATTGCCATTGTGTATTGTCAACGCACCGGAACTGAGGAAAACATTGAGAAATTAAAAAAATTTAGATATCCTAGCCATCAGTATAGTCAATCAATTGTTTTCAAAACCTATAGCTAAGGAGAGGCGGTTGCAAAAACAGTACTTGGCATTACACCTGCCCAATTAATAAAAGAACAAAACTTTCCAGGTTGTTTGCAGATTCGGCGAAAACCTCAAAATATTTGTTGCTAGGATTAAATTGCAAAAGAAACTGAACAAGAAGCAAAGCGAGCTCTATAACCAACGTACTCTCATCTTAGTCAGTTTGCAGGAGCATATGGTCGAAATAGATAGGTCTTTAGCTGAAAGGCTTGATCTTGTAGTGGTCGTATAGATTGTTTTATTTGTATTACAGTGCCTTATTTCTTTTCTTTTTTTGTTTTATATTAAGATACGTCCCCTCTAATTGATTAGCATTTTAGGCCGAAAGGTACAGAAGCTTTTTGATTCTTGGAATAGTTAGAAAATTGAGCTCATCAATGTTCCTATTATATACAAAAAGCTATAGAGAACAAAAAACGGAAAAATATGTTGAGAATTACGTCAAAAACATGAATGTTCTCCTGCAAAAAGCTTTTTTTATTGATGAGACAAGTCAAATGGCAGAAAAAGCTATTAATAGAAGTCAGGTTTGTAAAAAGTTGGAACAATGGCTTGAAGCGGTGACAAAAAAAACACAATGAGGTAATTCAAAAATGTCGAAACCATATAGGATCTGAAGAACAAGCAAGGTCCGTTTCATCGCGTTAGGGGGAAGTGGTTCTTCCAAAGCTTCCAAAAAACCTCGTAGCTCACATCGGTCTAAGGTATCAAGTTAGAGTAAAAGAGTCTCAATGGCTTTTAGTCAACAAAACCACCAGTTGTTGTTGGCAAATTCGGAATAAAAGATGTCACGAGACAAAATGAAACATCAATGCGCTTACTAGAAATCAAGCAAAGGTTGAAAGATGTTTGAATCAGCGCCGAGAATGAAAAAAAGTATATAGAAGCCGAAAAACTAAAGCTGAATTGGTAGAAGACTCCGACTATGTTGACCTGAATGCTAGCTCGGTAAGCTCTCATAAAGACAGAACAGATAAAAACAAAGAAACTTGGGTGGAAAACGTTCCGAGTTTGAATCCAGTAGTGCCGTTCCGAGTACGCTTCAGTATAACGTCCCTCTGGATGTCGTTCCCGAGTGTGACGCCCAATTAGGTGTTTTGTCTTCAAGAATGATGCATGGGGACGGAGTCCCTTCCAGGTTTCCTAGATCTTTTAAGCAGATTGCTGCCAGCGCTCATACTCACCAAAATATAGGCAATTTTGAGTCGATTATAAATCAAAATAAATACAACACCACCGGTTCTCAGTTGAAAATCAGTTAGTTAACGCTGAGCCGTTCACTTCTGCTAGTAATCAAAATGTTCCTTCACCGTCGTGTTCAATTGTTTCTCCTCATTTTGCAGTATTCAAGGCCATACCCAAACAGGTCATCCTACCTTACTCTTTCAGTTCTATAATCCGAACCTTGCATCATGTGGTTTCCTGCAACTGTATCACCAACATCCGCAGTTTGTTACCCATTAATTTTGAATGAATCACCGCTCAAAAAAAATCCGGCTGAAAAATCGACGTCGTCTTGTTCCAAATCCGTGCAGGACGTTGAAGGTCTTCTTCTGGTTATTGAATGAGTGTTTCATCTAATTTAAAAACCGATTACCCTCTTGTTTTGTGTGACTTCGCGAGCCATTACTCCTGACTTTCCGCAAGTTTGGTTCACCGTCTGAGTTGTCAGGGAAATAATTGATTTGATCCTAAGTAATTTTATTTCAACTAATATAATTTCGACTGAAAAAGTCGAGGTCACACTATCCGCTGATTTGAATAAAATTGATTATACCCTTAATGCAATGTGAAGGATGAAAATGCGCGACGTGAAGGATCATTTCGCTTACGTGAAGGAGGAAAATAAAAGGTTGACGTTCCGGCCGTTCAATTAGAATATCTATTCTTGGAAACAATAAAATCAGTTCGTTATACTTTTTTGGATATCGAAACGGTACTAGGTCAGGATTTTTACCACACGCTTGCTCAATGGTTTTCATGGTTAAGAATAAAAAACTGCATGGGCTGTTCGTCTGCCGGAAGGATGGATTTTGAGTGGCCCACTTCCCTTCGTCCGGGTTGTTATCTAATCTTGAATTGATGTAATTGTAAGGTAAAGGCCATTGCGAGTGTTGCTGAACATTTGAGTTCTCATGTGTTAGGGTTGAAGTGGAACCAGGGAAGTGACTCTCTTGTTGCTGGTGGTGGAGTCAACTGTAAGCTCGAAACTTCCGTTATGAAAGGATCTGTTCTGGTATGTCGGTCTATTGGTAAGCGACCAAACCCTATTAGTAAGCGACCGAACCCTAATAGTAAGCAACCAAACCCTATTGATTTGGTCGCTTACTACACGTTAGGGGCCTGTCTGCTTCTCAAGAATTTTAGCGCAAAATGGGCATAACTAGGTTGATCCAATACCAGAAGCGGTTTGGAAACAATTTTTGTATTGACATTCAAGCCTCTTTGTCTTTGTAGAAATAGTCAATACCAGTGCTAATTCAGCAGTTCATTCGATAAATCTGAGCTCAATATGTTTGGAGATATCTCGCAAAATGTGCTTTGCTCTTTTGGTTTCCTTCATGCCCGGATTGATGTGACCCAAAAAAACGAATTTGCGTTTGTATTTGGTAAGTTGGAATTGCAGGCAGCCTTGCTGGCATCTCGCATGAAGGAAGATATACTACGTATTTTATCAAGCAAGTAACCCACACCTGTAGAACGATAGCACCACGGTCTAACAATGGCCTCAGTCCGTCGATAAGTTACCCGATTCGTCACAAACCGTGTATCGATTCGTTTCCTTTTTTTGAGGATATTGCCGGAAGACGACCAATAAACGACTCGACCAAATTAACAGTTGCGAAAACTCTTTTGTTTCTTTTGGATCAAATTGAATCGTTCCCGGTTGAGTTCGAACAACTTCAATCTGGTATACCCGTATAAAAGGTCTATTCGCACTGCAGATTACTCACAGTTCATCTGCCAGGAGGCAATATACTTTCGACCGGACGGCTTCAACGCTCAGCTGAAATAAGTATCGAACCTAAGCATCCCATCATCATTTTTGTCACTTGTTAGTGAGTTTTTTCCTCTAGCATCTGCACTTTGCCTAGAACCATCAACGCCTGGATTATTAGTGGTCCATAGTACATATGGAGTTTGTCGCGTTGGGTGTGCAAGCGACCATCCGTTCAATTGAACGTAGTTTTTTGAGCAGAAAACGTTAAACAAGCACTTTACATCCTATGATATCAGACCTCCCAGTCGAAAAGTCTGGGTACCACCAACAGACATTCAGTTATCGTGGGGTGGGTTGTTTTGGTCCATTTTAAAACGAACTTTTTTTCACCAAATATGCGAATCAAGTTATCAGCATTCAAAATAGCGGTATAATTTCACATTTACAAGCTAGGAACGATTTGAAGCGTTGATTATGCAAAAAATTATGAGAGTAATTCTGTAGAAAATTTTTTGTGTGGATTGTGTTTTTTCTTCTTCAATTTTCTTTTGTAACCCAGGTTTGCCAAACTTAATGATCCATTTGATTTCTTGAACTGGAAAAAGTTATGCCGAGTTCTATAATTTTTGTAAAATACAGTGGAATACTCGTTGAAGGGTATAACTAGAAAAACTTGTTGCATCAACTTCAATAGATTGTTCAACTTCCAACTAAAAGTGCTTACCTTTTTGATCATTAAAACTTTTTTCATGAGCTGTCAGAGCTGGGAAATGCTTTCTGAATTCCTCTTCAAACGCAGTGTTTTTCAAGAGAAGAAAGTTTTGATCAGTGATAGATGTCTGTTATACTAAAATGTCGGCATTAAAGTTGTTAAGAACAGGTCAGTTGTGGTTTCTGAGTGTTTTGATGTCTATTGGCCTTCAGCGATGATTTTAGGGTCAAGTCAAACATATTGAAGCCTTCTATTTTACTTTCAGACAAATCATGCCTCCTTTAACTTTTGAAATTTTCATCTTCGCGCACCAGTTGCATAGCTTTTGTGGCTGGTTTAGGGTAGTAATTGATTTACCTACATCTCTTCAGGAACAAATCAAAAAGTTGTTGTGATGGTTTAAAATGAACTAGCTATTTTTTTAATCTTTTTTGGTTTCAATTGAGAGTACTTAAACTTTGTCTGCTGAACTTTCAGATTAACTTCAATTTAAGACTTGTCCTCCCGTCGCAGGAAACAAAAAACGCTCGCTTCTTCTGTTGATTGTGTTGCACGCCTAGATTTCTTTATCCACGTCTGATTTAAAAAAAAATAACATTTAACCACGCTTCCATTCTTACTCAAGCCATCAGTTTGTCTCCAAAATTGCTCACATGTCTTGGTAGTCCCTGAAAAAAATCAATTCAGAGATCAAATTTTTTGCATCATATTGTGTTCTTCTTTCCTTTTTTTGCTCAAACATGTCTTGTTCAATTTTTAGTGCCAACCATTAGTTCGGAATTTTCTGGCTATTTTTATCTGCTAAATGTGAACATAAATTTGATTATTTTTATCAGAAATTGCTTCCTACTTTCACTATTCAAGCAATCACATTTGATTGTTTCAAAGTTTTGAAACTCGATTATTTTCTGCCCCCGGCGTAAATCATTTTCGGTTAATTTGGATTATTTGAATAGGTTGTTTTTTTTCCAGGTTAGTTCAGATGCCATTAACGGAACTGAAACAAAAACATACCAAATCAAATATTTACTCAATTAATAATTTTATGAAATCTTCATGAGCGATTAATTCATCAAGCTTATCAACACTGACTGAAAACAGTATAATTTCATATTTACAAACTCGGAAGCAATTAAAGTTGATTATGACAAAACGTTATGAAAGTGAAAATATGGTGATAATCACCATCTAGCCGAATGAGATCCAACAGTCACAATTTTAGTTCACTATAAAATTTGTAAAATGAGTTTTAACCAAAATTTAGTTTTTGCCAGTGTTTAGACCATGAACTTTGACCTTAAACAAAAATCTAATACTGATTTTTGATTCAGTTATTCTCTATGGGCTGATAAGTTTAAAATTAGATATTTTTTTTGAAATGAGTTTTTTTATTCGATGTCTTCCAGATCTTGTATGAGTTTAAATTAAATGCCTTTAATAACTTTTATAATTACTCAAGGTTCATTCGAATGATTTCTTGAGTCATCAGTTCTTTAAAACGAACAAATTGCTAAGATTATTACCACCTATCGTTTGGTATATGAATTTGTAAACATGATTGACATATTTTGGTCAATAATTTCAGCTCAATTTTGATCCAATGTTTTGTACAATATTCGCTAAACAAATAGGCTCTGCCGCGACAGTTTCTGCTGGCTATTTCAAACTCAAGTCTTGTATACAGCGTATATGGTTGCCACACAGAATAGTGACTCATTAGAGTAGGATGTATGGACCGTCATGTCCCATCGGGGGTCAGCGAGTGTGCGGGTGGAGGCGGCCACTCCCTGGTTGCAATTCTCACCCAGGTGCACTTGTGATATCAGTCGGTACCTGTTTGCCACTGGATGCTTCTGCAAACAAACTGAACAAACTCTAAGACTGAATTCATTCAACACGCTCATTGTCCTTCTAGTTATCATTTACAAAATATCATCAAGCTTTCCTAAATTGTTTTTTTTTCATGTTCTTCCTAGGAATATGAGAGCTATAATGAATTGGATAATTTTGGCTCCTCTAAACTGCTTCTTCTATTTTGCTTTCATTTTCTTAACAAATCTGGACTAATATTGTTGATCTGAAATTTTTTTGTTAGAACTTACTTTTTCTTGGCTCAGGTCTCGAAAAATTAAAAGGTTTCCCTCTGAAACTTTTAGTTTTGCGAAAGCAAAGCTCCTCAAATGATCGTTGCTGCTTGCAACTTTCTGACGGAGGTCTTTTCTAAGCAGATCTTTACGAGCAGTCTTTTCTAAGCAGATGTTTCGACTTTCTTTACCAAAATTGAGTATGATTCGACTGTGCTCGACCTATGTCTCGACTACCTCGACTGAAATTGAGTTTGTTTTGACTTTGTGCTCGATTTGAAATTGCTTCTCGACCGCCGAATTTCAGTTGAAAAACTGCTCTTGCTCGACTTTCAAAGTCGAAAAATAAGTCGACCCGGGTTTAGAAAACAATTTAAATATAACAAGAAACTAGATAATTTTTGATTCATGATTGAGGTGAACGACTGTTTTGAAATAATTCTACTAGCGCTTCGATATCGTTCTAATCTATAGCTGTTCACATTTTGTTTTGTTCCTGGCAATGGCGATATTAGCGTCCTCGACCTACCTCGTCGTCCTCAGACACAATGAAATGCAGACTGTCGATCACTTTCCTCTGTATGACCTCGACCATGTCCCTGGCCATGGAAGCCCCCCTCTCCTTACTCTCGTACCTCTCCCCCTCCAGTCTCGCACTCACCGTCCTCTGCAACATCATCTGCATCTGCTTCCGAGGAAACTCCTCCACAGCACGAGGCTGCATCTGGTACGTCGGCTGCTCCTGATGAGTACCTGCATCATTTAACAGTTGCAGATGAGATCTTATTTTTGAGAAGGCTATCATTTGAAAATAGTACTTCTAATAGCGTATTGGCTTTCAGTGCTTTATGCACAAGACCACACGATATGTGGACCACATTTTTTCCCACGCGTAATCACAGTTTTAAAAAAATACGACAAGCATCAAAGCATTCCAATCTGCAGAAAATCAGCTCGATGTCATGTGATACAATATTAAGTAAATATACGAAAAGGACTCAAGCCCAAAATTGATTTATTTTGTTTTTAAATCCTATCGAAAAATCATTTGTTAAATCATCTATTAACAAACTTAAGGTGATTGCTGAAAAGAAAAGCGTATCTGCTGCAGATGGACATATAAACGCCTATTGCTTTCATTTTTGTTCCGATTTTCCACCCAAGAAAAAAAATGACGCTCCAGATGATATCTTGTAATAAACATAATGAATGCGTTTACGAACCGAGCACATTACAGAACTTATTTATTATAAATTTACAATTTTGATAAGGTCAATTCAAACGGTCACAGTAAGGCTAAAATCCTGTTTGCAGGTATCATTTGAGAGCAATTTGGAATCTATTTTTTTTTAATTTTCGTTCTGTTGAACCCTGAAGGGTGACAACAATTTTTTTATTATGATTTTTATGAACAAATTAAACAAGCTAACTACTCGTCATAAAAGTTTCACATAGTCTTTTTGATTAAAAAAACAGTCGCACAGAAATTATTATTGTACAGATATAGGTCTCTAAGTTTAACAAAACGTTACAGTCCAGTTTGTAAATTGTATTCAAAAGAAGTCTTACTCACTCTTTGTTTTTTTTTGGTCAATTTTGGTCAAATCGTTATGTTCAATTTTTTCCTTGTATCACTTTGTAGATGCTTACTTATTTTATCTGATGTTACGAAAAATTTCACAACTAAGCTTGGATTGCTTTCGTATGACTTTTGCTAATATTTTTACAATTTTGTTTGCTTGTAGGACATAGAATGAACAACTTTTATTTTTGGAAT
This sequence comes from Symsagittifera roscoffensis, assembly GCF_963678635.1. Lineage (NCBI taxonomy): Eukaryota > Metazoa > Xenacoelomorpha > Acoela > Convolutidae > Symsagittifera > Symsagittifera roscoffensis. The sequence goes on along the minus strand of NC_087063.1, from coordinate 35,416,104 downwards.
CGCCGATCTTCATTCGGCGATTTTTTTTCTTGGTGATTATTCTCCTCAATAGATTTTGCTGTTTCTGCAGAATTTCTGGACTTGTTTTTAAGGCGCAGCCAGATTTCAGCACCCATATTGATAAATTACTTGAACATACAGCTTAAGAGTCATTCAATTTAGTTTATGCTTTCAGTTTCTTAACAACTTTTTGCACCTAATTTTCAATCGTTCTTTTGGAGATGTTTTGTAAAATTGGTTACAAAATTGGACGTAAAACTGATTCCTGCAGGGTCCTGCATTTTTATTTTTGGTTAGTATTTTTAGTATGATTCATTTGATCAGTATCGTAACAGTTCACTGAAAATAATTTTAGAATTGACAAAGTTTTCCCTCTCAATCAGCACTTCGAGCACTTTTGAAGCAAGATCCTACAAATTTTACAATCAACAGTTTTGATTAATCAAGAAGTTTGCGTTAGCTTTTTCCTTATTTGACGAAAAATTATCAACTGACAGGAGAAATTTCAGTGCTGCATCATATGTTACTGGATTTGTTTTTGATGGATTTATCTGCTTCTAGAATTTGAGTGAATAAAACTTCCAAAATTGAACAGATTGCTTTTTTAATGACTCCTCTAAGAACATTGGGAGTCCAAAAAAAATGGTTTTACTTTTACGGGCTCTCAAGTTTGTAAAAAAAACATTTGCGGCAATCTTTTGACAGTTGCAGCTTAAGGAGTTGTCGAACTAGAAGAAAATTGCAGTTCTTTTTGTGTTTCAAAGGAGAAAGTAAGCAATCCTCTTACCATTGATTCAACTTTGTTGGGCTGCCCATGATATAACGTTATAGTAATTTCTGAAGAATTGACAAATAAGTTTAGTTTTCTGTTCCTTTTTCTGTGAATTGATAAAATTTTATTTTAGTTTTAAGAGTTTTTGGCACAACTTGACATTAAGACCTTTTCTCAAAAAAACCAGCTGCCCGTTGATTTCTGATGGTTCTATTGCAGGTGTAGGTTTTATTGTCATGTAATTTCAGAAGAATGATTTGTTCTTTCGAAGTCATTAATCTGTCTGCGAGATTGCTCACATGTGTTTCTATCTCACATAAATAACAATTATAACATCAAAATTTGCATCATGATGTGATTTTTTTCTCAAGCCGACCGTTGATTTGGAAAAAAAGGCAAGATTTATCTACGAAGTTTGATCTATTCAGCGGAAACGGCTACCAACTTTCAATTTTTAAGCAAGCTGAGTTTTTCAAAGCTTCGAAACTCAATTCTTGGTTACTCTTGTTTTTGGTTTATTTGGACTGTTTAAAAATTTTAAACAGTCCAAATAAACCAAAAACAAGAGTAACAAAGAATGGCTTACAAACTTCTACGGGCTTACAAACTTGAGAGCCCGTAAAAGTAAAACCATTTTTTTTGGACTCCCAATGTTCTTAGAGGAGTCATTAAAAAAGCAATCTGTTCAATTTTGGAACTTTTATTCACTCAAATTCTAGAAGCAGATAAGTCCATCAAAAACAAATCCAGTAACATATGATAAAGCACTGAAATTTCTCCTGTCAGTTGATAATTTTTCGTCTAATAAGGAAAAAGCTAACGCAAACTTCTTGATTAAATTAAAATGGTTGTTCTTTTTTTCAATTTATTTTAATTTCATTCAGCGGAATCGTTTTTAAAAACATAAGCAATTTAAAATCAAATCATTATAAATCATTAATCAACTTAGCTGAACTCCCTTCTTTCAGATGAACAGATTAAGGAAAAAAATGTTGCGTTCAGTTGCGTTTGTTAGTACCATTTTTAATTCACAGTACTATACCAAACTCACTTATAGAAAGTATATAAGATACTTTAGATTTAAAACAATTGAGATCAATATGAAGGTAGTTTTTAGCAGAGCCTAAAGTTTTTTCTGGCAATTGTCCCTGTATTTTGGGCTCAAAAAGTGAGTTTTTAATAAAAAACAGATTCTTGAAAAAAATTCTCTTCCCTCAGTCTCAGATTCATTTCATCAATGTGAATCTACCCAATTTTTTTGAATGCCGTATCTTTTCTCTCTCGTTTCTCCGCCATATTCTCAACAACAATCATTGCTGGCTCATCTGGAATTTTCTCCGGTAGCTTCCACACCACTTTGTCTTTGAAATAACCGTTCTCTATCCGTTGACATAATATTTGTTCGGAAAGGCCAAAAAAATAATTTCAACTAATCTATTTCAGTTTTCAGAGATAAAATTGTTCAAGATTTGGCTGCACTTAGCGAGATGAACAGACAAACTTCAAGCGCAAGCGGTCGTTTTTTGAAACGGTTCAAGTTAAATTGTAGCTTTTGACAGACATCTTCTTGACCGAATTAAGATATGAAATCCTTGAGCGCAGATGGATAAGATTTGATACCTACAATCATTTGTAAAAATCTGACGTTTTGAAAACCACCACTTTGCCATAACCTGGATAAATTTCTGCGCGCTATCAAAAACTTCTGCATGGCAAGTTCTTCTTTGATCAAACTTTTTCCATTATGAAATCAGATAAGCAAAGTGGTCCAATTAGCTTCCTGGACGGCTCAATAAGGTTTGATACCTACAATCAATTAAGAAAATCTGACGTTTTGAAAACCACCACTTTGGCATAATCTGGACAATTTTCTGCGCGCTATCAAGAACTTCTGCATGGCAAGTTCTTCCTTGATCAAACTTGTTCCATTATGAAATCAAGTAAGCAAAGTTGTTCAATTAGCTTCCTGGACGGCTCAAAAAGATTTGAATAGTGCAATCAATTGTGAAACTCTGATGTTTTGAAAGCCACCGTTTTGCCATAATCTGGACTAACTTATGCGCGCTATCAAAAATTTATGCATGGCGAGCTCTTCCTTGATCAAACATGTTCCTTTATGAAAGCAGGTAAGCAAAGTTGTTCAATTATCTTCCTGGACGGCTCAATAAGGTTTGATACCTACAATCAATTGTGAAAATCTGAAGTTTTGAAAACCACCACTTTGCCATAATCTGGACAATTTTCTGCGCGCTATCAAAAACTTCTGCATGGCGAGTTCTTCCTTGATCAAACTTGTTCCATTATGAAATCAGGTAGGCAAAGTTGTTCAATTAGCTTCCTGGACGGCTCAAAAAGATTTGAATAGTGCAATCAATTGTGAAACTCCGATGTTTTGAAAGCCACCGTTTTGCCATAATTTGGACTAATTTATGCGCGCTATCAAAAATTTATGCATGGCGAGCTCTTCCTTGATCAAACATGTTCCTTTATGAAGCAGGTAAGCAAAGTTGTTCAATTAACTTCCTGGATGGCTCAATAAGGTTTGATACCTACAATCAATTGTGAAAATCTGACGTTTTGAAAGCCACAACTTTGCTATAATCTGGACAATTTTCTGCGCGCTATCAAAAACTTCTGCATGGCAAAATCTTCCTTGATCAAACTTGTTCCATTATGAAATCAGGTAAGCAAAGTTGTTCAATTAGCTTCCTGGACGGCTCAAAACGATTTCAATAGTGCAATCAATTGTGAAACTCTGATGTTTTGAAAGCCACCGTTTTGGCATAATCTGGACTAATTTATGCGCGCTATCAAAAATTTCGAAATGGCGCGAGCTCTTCCTTGGTCAAACTTGTTTCATTATGAAATCAGGTAAGCTTCTTGGACGGCTCAAAAAATATTTCCTACTATTTGATATTGACAGTGAATTTTTTTAGACTAAAAACTTTTCTAGACCAGTCAAAAGGCAGTCTGGACATGCAGGGCTTCGGTTCAATGTACGAGTATTCTTGTTTGCTTTGGTTTACCATAACAACAGCAAGGCTTTGAATTGAACAAAGTTTTAATTTTAAGATTTCATCTAATAAGTAACGTACAGAAAACGAAAGCAGGTACCACATACGGATCCATTTAGAAGGGCCTATGTTTGAAACGAGCAAGTTTTTTTTATCTCAGAAAATGATTTTCTAGTTTTTTTTTGGCCTTTTCTAATTTTTGAGTATAAAGCGAATGAGTTTTAATCGTATCAAATTCGATTTTTTTTTATTGTATGACTTTTTGTAGACAGCTGTTTAAATGAATTCATTTGAAGTTATCTGTAACGTAAGTAAAATTGATTTGAAGTGGTCAGAACAAAAAAGTTATGCTTCTCCTGACTTTTTCTCTCTAGTGTCATCTGGACGTGTGTTAAATGGCCAAAATATTACAATGTTTTCATTGATATTGACTTGATAGATAATTGAACTGCATTCCATTTTCTCGCAATGTGCTAAAAAATATCACCGGTTTGCTGCCTCAGGTCTTGCCGTTTTGTTGACTTTAGTTTCAGCGAGTTTTAATTGTTCAATGGGATGTGTGTGTATGTGTGTGCATTTTTAAGCGCAAATTTAATTTTTTAATTTCAAGGTGCCTAACTTTAAGGATAATTCTGGACAATATTTATTTAAAATGTCAACAAAATTTTTACACCCACCGACAGCAAATGATCTGAACTATCCTCTTTGAAAGTCTCCATTTTTATTTTAAAGCTCTTACCAGTTTTTCCGGATCTGAAATTACCAGTTTTCAGCATCCGCACTAAGTTTATCAAAACGCGTGAAAATGTAAGAAACAGCTGGGTTTAGTAAAGTTGTCCTACTGATTATTTTAATTTTCTCGCTGAGAATGTTTTACGTCGCATCAACAACATTTTCACTCCGCTTATTCGAGAAAGAGTTCACTACAATGCAAAGCCTAACACAGACGGTGAAAACTGTCATCTTCAGACCCGAAAACAACTGGTAAGTGCTTCAAGTTAAAAACAAAATTTTCCAGAGAGGGTAGTTTAGATCTTTTGCTGTCAGTATATGAAAAATTTTGTTATAACTCAAAGTAATTATTGTCCAAAATGTTCCTTATATTAGGGTTCTTGACAGTAAAAATCTGAGTTTGCGCTTAGTTTTGTCCACTAATGTAGTAAAAAATCTGTGCTCAAAGAAAGTAAATTGAAAATGTTCAACTCTTGTGAAAAAAGGTTTACTTGATATTCAATTCGTGTAAATTGATTTGCTTGATGGTTTTTTTCTCCGATGAATCCCATGCCAATTCCGGTGATTATTCTCCTAGTTTATTGAGGCGGACACCGAAGTTATTTAATAATTCCAAGATCAAGTATAACCTTGCGATAATCATATCAATGCTCCCAAGTAAAATGGTTATCTAGCCAAGATCTTGCATGGTCTTGAATATCTTGCATGCAAGGCGTCAATTTTTCTTGCATCTTAAACTGGCATCATCTTTGATCAACCTATCTAGAATTAACAAGATTTTCCCTGAACACAACAATGGGTACGTACACCAGCTGACTTGGGGAAGGGGCGGGGTGGGCGGACGCTTTTTCCTCAGGAATTCGACCCCCTGCCGACCCAAAGGGTCCCCCTTGCACTATTTTGTGATATCCATATTTTTTGACGGAAATTTTTCTAAAGCGCCCTTGACGCCAATATATACTGATTTTTGGGGGGGGGGGGGAAGAGGGGATCGCGCCGAAAAAAACGCTATTTTTTGGTCAAAACTTTTCAAAAATTGCCTGAAAATGCCTTTTTTGGCCTGTATTTTCAAAATTTTGCCTGCGGCGCAGAAAGTTTCGTCAAAATGGTGACTTTATAGTGATTTAGGAGAGCTAAGAAAATCTGTTTGGTCGATCTAAAAAAAAGGTCGACAAAATTTTCAACATTTTTTGAAAATCCGCCCCCCCCCTCGAGAAAACCCTAGATCCGCCCCTGGGTAGGTATCTCAATGTTTTCAGATACTGAAAAGCCACTAAACACTTGTAAAATCTACATAAACTCATTGATGGCTGAAAAAGTGTTTAAGAATGTAAAAATTTGCTAAGCAAAGTTTTTATCGGTATATGAAAAAAATGAAACTGAGGTTTGGTAATTTTGATTTTTTAAAGTGCAGTTTCATGCTATAAAAGTAGTCCATATGATTCATATTTACTGTCTTCTTTGAGGGGGTGAACTGTTTTGCTCACATCGACAGCATTCTGCTCGTAATCCGCGTCTTCATCCATTCTTTTGCTCACAAAAAGAAACTAATGAATATTTCCAAGCAGAAATAAACGACGACTTCTGTGCAATTAGATGGCAAAGGTCAATGACAATTTTAGTGCCCGAAAGAATTCCAATGGGCACATTTTGAAATTAAAAATTGAAACTAAACTGGATATTTTTAAATTCACGAAAAGAACTAGTCAAAGAATCAGCTCAAAAATGACATCTGATGGCGACTACTTGAACAAATTGGTTTGTAAAAAAGTATTGAGGTAGTTTTTTTTAAATAAATCAATGAACCATAAACGTACACGGACATCCGAAAAAAACATCGTATTAATTGAAATAAAGCAAATAATATTCCTTGTATTTAATTCCTAGTTTTTTCTTATCTATTTGTATTACGAACTAAGCTGTCAACTCTTATAGAAATTGGCAGCGTGGATAGAAAATTGATGTCATGAAGCAAGACCTAACCAAACCTGCCTCCAAGACATTTCTCCAATGCTTTACTATCAGTCAGTGCAATTAATTAACGGGACGCTCATAAATTTCCCGAAAAGAAGTTAAACTGGATAGAAGAAATTTTTTCGGATCTTCTAATAATTCCTCGTTTCAAATTAGAAAACATGCAAATAACTTTGGCCTGAAATTAAATTAAAATTGTAAGTACTATCAGCTCGCATACGTCACAAGCGGTTGAGAATCTTTTCAAGGCAAAATACATCAATTTTTGATATTATGTAGAGAACAATTAATCTTTTTAAAAACCATAGCAAGCTTGTAACAAATCTTTGCGACTCTTTAGAAGACTTGATTTTATCATTAGCATAAAAACCCGAGTTGAAATTAAAATTTTGGTTTTCATTCACGCATTCATGAGAAGCGTTAAGCGTCAGAAGATATTTCTATGGCAAACTCTAGCTGGATATTCCAAATTATGATAGTATAGAAAAAACAGCTAAAGTTTTTGAAAAAAACTATAGCACAACTCTCTTTTTCCGCAAACTGTTTGTTCAAATATTGATAAAATATGGGTTCTATTTAGCGGAACCATTCGAAAGTTTGCTTTTATAACTATCAAATTCCTCAAGAAACTGATTATTGCTACCAGCAACCTTATGTTCTCGGTAAAAGTTTCGCCTGATCCAGTACAAGTCTAAGTACGAGATACAGTCTATGGAGTTCTTCTGGCACGAATGGACATCTCAATCCAAGTCTGGCACATGGTGGAAGTGATGCGCAGGGATTTCAACAAACACTATATAACGCAAGTAGCCATGACAGAGAACCAACTTGAAGAGATTGAAAGGATGGAGGTGAAGTGGCTGAGCATGTGGGAATGAACTAACCCGACACTCCTGACTCTAGATATGTGGCTCAACCAGTCGACGAGTTCCTTTTTCCTTGGGAAGAAGGATCTCTGGAGAACCCAATTACCATCGAAGAGTGAATGTGACAAACAATTGAACTTAAGAAATTTTTGTTTTTGATGAAGAAAATCATGAAGGAAAGTCATGGAAGTTTTTTGGACGTACGTGCCATAGATCTCTTTTAGTGTCTGTGCCAATTTTTTGTCATAAGTTTAATACTAGCATCTGCAATCGTTCGAATCATAGTAACTACATGTGAAGAAACAACAGTTTGGGTAGCATTTTTATCAAGTACAGTCGGCTAAATTTTACCTTCTCCAAAGCTATTAATAAAATAACTTCTACCAAAGAACGATTTTTGAATTCGCAGGTTGGTCCGATGGGATCTGGAATTTTGCATCCTGTTTTTGATTGGATAAAAATTGGATCATTTCAACAAATTTTGACAAAAATTTCTATTTTTATCAACAATATCAACCTCTTTATGTAAAAATACAAAGAAAAAATCTCAACTTTGTCCAAGGAGTTGACTTTGAACTGATTGAAAACCTTCCCAAAAATGGAAAAAAAACCTTTTAATATTTGATGACGCTTGTGCAGAACAAAAATCTATAGTACAACTCTCTTTATCCGCAAACTGTTTGATCAAATATTGATAAAATATGGATTCTACTTAGCGGAACTATTTGAAAATTTAGTTTCATAAACATCAAATTGCACACATGTGAGAAAAAAATACAAATTGAAAAAATTGAAATTGACAAATTGAAAAATTGAAAAATACAAGCTGAAAAAATTTTTAAGTTGAATTAAAACTAACTTTGACAAGACTTTAATAAGCAAAAATTCAATTATCAATAAAAAAAATTGACACTCTCACTATTTACAGAACCATAACCAGCAATAAAACAATCATTTTTTCAGAAAAAAATACACAGAGTTTTTGAATCCTTTCCAAATAAGCTGATCCAAGAGTCTGAGTGGACGAAAGCTACTGAGCAGAACTGAGATGGTGTCTTTTGAATTTATTCGCAGCAGGCGTTTCTTTGCAAAACTGGATAATTTTTCCGGTATTCTGCATTTCAGGTTGTGTTCGACTGTCCGATTCAATTGATTGAAGGCTTCACCTCTTGATCAAATAATATTGGAAAAAATTTGTTTTTGTAGGAAGTATAAATACAGTCAACAATTTGAGAGGTGAACTGATATTTATCTCAGCTTTGCAAAGTTTGATCGAGCGATGATCCGATTAATACTAAGTGAAATTTGCAATTTTCCTCTGGGCAGAATGATGAATGGTTAGATACACAGTAGTCTCGGATGACAATGAATTTTTCATAAAAAAATGCCGAGACAGAGATGAAATGAAATTTTGCATTGTGGTCCAAATAAAAAGTGGGATTTGCTTGACAAATAGCAGATGTCATCACCGATTATATGTTAAAAATGATTTTTATCTACAATGAATTATTTAAAAAGTAAACTTATTTGGTTCATCACCTACTTACTGTTCCATATAAGGTAATGTAAACTTATTTGGAATGTACAGTGAGTCATCTACATTTCTTTTTTTATATATATTTTTTTAAACATCATTTAAAAAAAAAATCTACTACTGATCAGTTGGCTCTGAGTTTCATATCAAAAAAGTATTCTCAAAAGAATATCTCTCCAAACTATATTGAACTTGATACAAATCAAAAAAGAATTGGGAGATTTTCTTGATCCGAAAAACCCTACAACGGAAAAACGTACTTTGAACTTTGCTTCCAATTAATAAAGAAAAATGAATCGGATTAAATCAAAAAATTCCAGCAAGTCTATCTTAGAGAAAAAGAAGGAGAAATGATATCAGCAATACGGAACACTGTTATTCACGATGCTGAAAACTTTTTCCAAAAAACTTGTCGTGGGACAAAAAATTTGGGACTTTCTCATATCGTCTCACAAGAAAAGTCCCAAAAAATTTCGCTAAAAATTTTGGAGTCCCAAACTTTACCAAAGTTGCAAGATTTGGATACAGAATCACAAATTTCTAAATTTGAGTGAACCTTCATAATGAAAGACGTAAAGTTTTTCTAAGTTATTAATCAGATGATAAAAAATAGATTCTATAAAATATCGTAAGAAAGAAAACACTTGGAAAATCAAGCAAAATTTCATTTGAAAAAGAGAAGTATGATGAACTAATTGATTTTCTTCCATCGGTTTTGTCTTATGTAGAAACATTCAGAAAAACTTGTATCCTTATTGTTGAATGCACTGTAGGAAATGTACTTTCAGAAATTGATTGAAATTTTCAGAAGTTTTAGTTTGATTAAGCACGACTTTTCATCAAATACAAAAAGAAAAAAACTCTCTTTCATGTACCTGTATTTTTTTCCACCCAAACATAAATTTGAAAGAAATGGTCAAAAAATTTCTTTTAGGAGTCTAATTGGATAAGTAAACTCTGTATGGATTACTTGTTTGCAAATTCAAAAATGTTCAGACTTCATGCAATTTTACATGATGCAGTTGAATCTGTGAAGTCTACTACGAATAAAGGACTTGGTTATTGTTATGTTTTACCTAGATTTCCTAGTTCTTGTTTTCTTGGTCACGTGACTGAATTACTCTTCTATTTAGATATTAAAATTTTTGCTTCAACATTTTATGCATTGTTCAATTGTTAGTCATTTTGACTAAAATTTTCAGTGAAAACAGTTAACATCGGGAGTCCGGTTGTTTTGTATATCCAGTGTATTGAAAACAAAATAGTAAAAGAGATAGGAGTTTATGAAAATAGACAAAATGTGGGATATACCTTTCTTCCTCACAAAAACTTCAAATCAACATCTTATTTTGCTTGGTGTACGAAGCACTTTCATGGAATCATTTGGGCAGTGGTTATGAATAATATACCAATATGAAAAAATATTGAAAAAATAAAAAGGTCAGAAAGGGAGTTTTTTGCAAAAGGTTATAAAAAATGTAAAATTCTGTCAGAAATTTTGAAATTAAAGGTTACAAACATGGATGACCACGCAAGCTCAGAAATTCAGAATTTAATTTTGAAAGATGAAGATTATTATTGGAGGTGTAGCAACTACCCATTTGTTCATGCAAAAACTCTTTATTGTGCAGAAAGAAAAGCATTTGCATACGGAACATGGACTCGATGTTTTTAAATAAACTGTAAGCCAAGAAAATCACTTTATTTTATCTTTGAAATTTAGATTTAGGTATTTAGAAAGAAATTTAGATTTAGGTATTATAAAATTTAGATGTTAACCAATATCAATTTTTTCATTCCAGAGGTGAGATGGGCGATAAATGTGACAAACAACTGAACTTAGGAAATTTTGTTTTTGATGAGGAGAATCATGAAGGAAAGTCATGGAAATTTTTTGGACGTACGTGTCATAGATCTCTTTTACTTTCTGTGCCAATTTTTTGTCATAAAGTTAATACTAGCATCTGCAATCGTTCGAGTCATAGTAACTACATAAGAAGAAACAACAGTTTGGGTAGCATTTTTATCAAGTACAGTCGGCTAAATTTTACCTTCTCCAAAGCTATGAATAAAATAACTTCTACAAAAGAACGAATTTTTAATTCGCAGGTTGGTCCGAGTGGATCTGGAATTTTGCATCTTGTTTTTGATTGGATAAAAATTGGATCATTTTAACAAAATTTTGACAAAAATTTCTATTTTTATCAACATTATCAACCTCTTTATGGACAAATGCAAAGAAAAAATCTCAACTTTATCCAAGGAGTTGACTTTGAACTGATTGAAAACCTTCCCTATAATGGAAAAAAAAAACTTTTTAATATTTGAAGACGCTTGTGAAGAAATTTCAAATTCTAAGCAGTTTGTAATAATTGCTACTGCTGGAAGACACAGGGGACTGAATACATTATATGTATCAGCATAACTTGTTTCATCAAAGCAAATTGGGAAGAGATGTTATGTTACAAAATTTACCTATAGTTTTGTTCAAGTCAACGAGAGATGTTTTACAAATCAATAGATTCAGTCAACAACTAGTTCTAGGATCCCAATTGAAAGAGTGGTATCAAGATGCAACATCTATTCCTTAGGGTCATTTAATCAATGATTTAACTCCAAAAACTGTTGATTCACTAAGATGTTGCACAAACAGCGGTTCAGTTTTATCAAAAAATTGTGTACCAGCAGAAACAGAAACTAAGTTTTTGAACGATGAGCATACAATACGTCTCTATACTCCCAATATTTCAAATTTTTCCCAAAATTTTCAAAAACAATTCATCCTCTTTTGTCCAAAAAGTTTCTTTCAGTTCCTCAGCGAATGTCTAAAAAATAATTGCTACAGGATCTCCGAAAAATAGACGTAGTAAAAAATTGAAGATTAAAGTCAGAACTCACATAAAGAAGAACTTCATGGCATAAAAGAAAACATTTTTTAAGCTCGCCAAAAGGCTTACAATTATTATCTACTATCACTCCTTTTGTCATTGAATGATTGACTTAGTATTGATCAGTTTCATCTAATTCCTTACTCAGTTTATCAATCCCAAAGAACGATTCCAAAAAAAAAACAAAATTGTAACAAAAGCAAGAAAAGCAAGAAAAAGAGGAGACTTTACCCAAAGATTTTGATTCTACTTATAGTGCTGTAAACGAGTAACAATAAGCATCCTATTGATTTAATTTTGAGTTTTCCTAAAATCAAACTAAGTCAGTCAGAAAATATCAAATTAGATAATTGAGAAACAAAAGAATCGGTTGTAGACTTTGTGTGTGCACTAAAACGAAAAAATACCTTTCCCGATATTTACTTTACCGTTCTAGAAGCAACTCAATTTCTACCCAAATTTGTTATTAACAAGAATGTCAATTCGAAAGACAGAGGATTTCGGATCCCTTTCAAAATCTGAAAAGGTAAGTCTGATCAAAATGTATTTTAGGGGTAGAGATTCGTACGGTTTTTTGCGAAATTTGAGGCAAGCAAGCATTTTGTCAAAACAGAAAGTAGAACAATTTTTACAAACCAAGACATCGTATACAAATTTTGGTCCTCCAATCAGACGTTTCCAAGAACGTCAAGCTTTTTCAAAAAATATCAATGAAGTTTGGTGAAATGACTTGGCTTTTGCGGACAAACTAGCGTGTCAAAACAAGGCGTCAAACATTCATTGGTTGCCGTTGATGTTTTTTCGCAATTTTTCAGAGTTCAAATAATAAAAACAAAATATGCCAAAGATACTTTGCAAGCTTTCAAAAAATATATTACTCGAAAAAACACCTCTGAAAAAATTTGGGTTGATTAAAAACAGATTACGGGAGAAACCAAAAGCTGCGGTTGCAGAGAGAGCCATTCGATCAGTAAAACACATAATTAATTACTATATAGAAGATCATGCTGAACAATTCATTCACAAATTACCCCAATTTGTGTCTACAATGAATTGTCGCATCAATGGATTTTTAGGGAAATCACCTAGAGACGTCATGAATACTGATTTCCTCTCCATTTTGTACAATAGACAATACTAAAAAGGTGTAATGAACTAAATTTCAAAGTTGGAGATGGAGTGAGAACTTCAAAGATTGATATTCCTTTTCGAAAGGTTTACAAACCACAATTTACAGCTGAAAATTTTAAAAATTCGGCAATATCTACAAAAAAAGCCTTCTAAATACATCATCAAAGATCTAGACAAAGAAGGAAATATAGGAAAATGTGATAAAAAAGAGCTGAGAAAAAGTTCGAATTGAAGGTAAATCTTTTTTGAAACTAAGTTTCCATCAATGAGTTGTCATGGATTCTTTTACTATTTAGTTAGTTTCTAACGCTTCTTTCAATTGTTATGCAAATAATAGTTTTAGTGCTTTTACAAACTTTCTACATGAGCAAATACATTTGAAGGGAGAATGGAAGGTTACCATTTCAGAAATATTATACCTTTCTTTGTACCAAAGTGTTACTGAAGGAAAATTTACGTTCGTAGATGGCAGAAAAACCCCTGAGGAGAAAAGAAAGATTGAACCAATGCAAATTGAACCAGGATTGTATCCAAAATTTGTTGCTATAGTTGTAGCCATGAACAAAAAAGTTCGAGAACGTCTAGGTGTTGAAGCATTTGAATAAAACGGAATCTATATATCAGTAGATAAATTTACAGAATAGATTGCCGTTCATTTACCTGAGAATCAATCAGTGTTTATTATTCAAAGTTCTGACTTGAGTCACGTTTTTGGTTGTGATTTAGAACGAAATCAAGCAGTAATTATAAGGAAAGGAAAAGGTCCACATTATCCTCAGTATTCTTACGACATTATAAGAATACATTCTTTGATATTTTATAGTGATATAGTAAAATATAACATAGTCGTTGATACAAAAACTCCCTAATTGCGTTGTATTCCAATCATCTCTAAATCAAAAAGTGGAGATATAAATTCTACAGGACAGTACATGAATTATCATTCCTTTAAAATTTTACAGTTTGAAAAAACTGTTAAAAAGACCTTTTATAATATCATGAGAGTACTAAGAGATAGTAAAGGCAAAAAATTCTTTTTGTGTCCGTAGGAATTACCCGAGTTGTTCTCTTGTTCCGCAAGATTTCGAATAGTCCATTTTAATTTAAATTTCATACGAAATGGTTGCTCAAAATTCATCTAATTTCTCTATTTTTTGAGGAAATGCAAGACAACGTGGATGAGATTTTGGAGCTCTTCCGCAAATTCTTGGGAGAACTGCAATCCCCTTTATTGAAAATTATGCTGTCCCAGCTGCAAAAAAATTGGAAGCAGATTTGTTTGAAATCGCCGCTCCAGAGATTGGGAAAGTTGTTAGTGGACGTAAAACTCAAAACATTTGAAAAATATGTGGGAACAAAACAGTTCGGAAACAGTTGGTATGAGAAAAAAGAATGCAAGCGTAGAACCAGATTCATTTCTCGAAAAAGTGGATAGAAAATTTGTCGGTCTCGCAAAGACTTTTTTGAAAATTTAACAGTTTAGGTAGCAACTTTATCAAGTACAGTCGGCTAAAATTTATCTTCTGCAAAGCTATGAATAAAATAATATCTACCAAAGAACGTATTTTGAATTTGCAGGTTGGTCCGAGTGGATCTGTAATATTGCATCTTGTTTTTGATTGGATAAAAATTGAATCATTTCATCAAATTTTGACAAAAATTTCTATTTTTATCAACAATATCAACATTTTTATGGAAAAAAGCAAAGAAAAATCTCAACTTTATCCAAGGATTTGACTTTCAATTGATTGAAAACCTTCCCAAAAATGAAAAAAAACCTTTTATTATTTGATGACGCTTGTGAAGAAAAAAAATCTATAGCACAACTCTCTTTATCCGCAAACTGTTTGATCAAATACAGATAAAATATGGATTCTACTTAGCGGAACCAATCAAAAATTTAGTTTCATAACCATCAAATTGCACACATGTGAGAAAAAGAACAAATTTAATCGCTGAAAATTTTTTTAACTTGAATTAAAACTAATTTTGACAAGAATTTAATAAGCAAAAATTCAATTATCAGTAAAAAAAAATTGACACTCTCACTATTTCCAGAACCATAACCAGCAACAAAACAATCATTTTTTTAGAAAAAAATACACAGCTTTTTTCGAATCCTTTCCAAATAAGCTGATCCAAGAGTCTGAGTGGACGAAAGCTACTGAGCAGAACTGAGATGATGTCTTTTGTATTTAGTCGCAGCAGGCGTTTCTTTGCAAAACTGGATAATTTTTCCGGTATTCTGCGTTTCAGGTTGTGTTCGACTGTCTGATTCAACTGATTGAAGGCTTCACCTCTTGATCAAATAATATTGGAAAAAATTTGTTTTTGTAGGAAGTATAAAGTATAAATACATTCAACAATTTGAGAGGTGAAATGATATTTATCTCAGCTTTGCAAAGTTTGATCGAGCAATGATCCAATTAATAGTAAGTGAAAGTTGCAATTTTCCTCTGGGCAGAATGATGAATGGTTAGATACACAGTAGTCTTGGATGACAATGAATTTTTCATTAAAAAAATTCCGAGACAGAGATTAAAAGAATTTTTGAATTGTGGTCCGAATAAAATGTGGGATTTGCTTGACAAATAGCAGATGTCATCACCGATTATTTGTTTAAAATGATTTTTATCTACACTGAATTGATTATAAAGTAAATTTAGCACCTACCCAATGTCCATATTTGGTTCATCACCTACTTACTGTTCCATATAAGGTAATGTAAACTTATTTGGAATGTACAGTGAGTCATCTACATTTCTTTTTTATATATATTTTCAAACATCATTAAAAAAAAAATCTACTACTGATTCATTGGCTCTGAGTCTTATATCAAAAAAAAGTATTCTCAAAAAAATATCTTTCCAAAATATATTGAACTTGATACAAATCGAAAAAGAATTGGGAGATTTTCTTGATCCAAAAAACCCTACAACGGAAAAATTTACTTTGAACTTTCCTTCCAATTAATAAAGAAAAATGAATCGGATTAAATCAAAAAATTTCAGCAAGTCTATCTTAGAGAAAAAGAAGGAGAAATGATATCAGCAATACGGAACACTGTTATTCACGATGCTGAAAACCTTTTCCAAAAACCTTGTCGTTGGACAAAAAATTTGGGACTTTCTCATATCGTCTCACAAGAAAAGTCCCAAAAAATTTCGCTAAAAATTTTGGAGTTCCAAACTTTAATAAAAATGCAAGATTTTGATACAGAATCACAAAGTTCTAATTTTGAGTGAACCTTCATAATGAAAGACGTAAAGTTTTTCTAAGTTATTAATCAGATGATAAAAAATAGATTCTATAAAATATCGTAAGAAAGAAAACACTTGGAAAATCAAGCAAAATTTCAGAATTTCACTCTTTTTCATGTACCTGTATTTTTTCCAAACATAAATTTGAAGGAAATGGTCAAAATATTTTTTTGGGAGTCTAATTGGATACGAAAACTCTGTATGGATTACTTGTTTTGCAAATTCAAAAGTATTCAGACTTCATGCAATTTTACATGATGCAGTTGAATCTGTGAAGTCTACTACGAATAAGGGACTTGGTTATTGTTATGTTTTACCTAGATTTCCTAGTTCTTGTTTTCTTGGTCACGTGACTGAATTACTCTTCTGTTTAGATATTAAAATTTTTGCTTCAACATTTTATGCATTGTTCAATTGTTAGTCATTTTGACTAAAATTTTCAGTGAAAACAGTTAACATCAGGAGTCCGGTTGTTTTGTATATCCAGTGTATTGAAAACAAAATAGTAAAAGAGATAGGAGTTTATGAAAATAGACAAAATGTGGGATATACCTTTCTTCCTCACAAAAACTTCAAATCAACTTCTTATTTTGCTTGGTGTACGAAGCACTTTCATGGAATCATTTGGAGCAGTGGTGATGAAAAATTTACTAATATGACAAAATATTGAAAAAATTAAAAAGTCAGAAAGGGAGTTTTTTGCAAAAGGTTATAAAAAGTTTAAAATTCTGTCCGAAATTTTGAAATTAAAGGTTACAAACATGGATGACCACGCAAGCTCAGAAATTCAGAATTTGATTTTCAAAGATGAAGAATATTATTGGAGGTGTAGCAAGTACCCATTTTTTCATGCAAAAACTGTTTACTGTGCAGAAAGAAAAGCATTTGCATACGGAACATGGACTCGATGTTTTTTAATAAACTGTAAGCCAAGAAAATCACTTTGTTTTATCTTTGAAATTTAGATTTAGGTATTTAGAAAGAAATTTAGATTTTGATATTATAAAATCTAGATATTAACCAATATCAATTTTTTCATTCCAGAGGTGAGATGGGCGATGAATGCGACAAACAACTGAACTTAGGAAACTTTGTTTTTGTTGAGGAGAATCATGAAGGAAAATCATGGAAGTTTTAGGACGTACGTGTCATAGATCTCTTTTAGTTTCTGTGCCAATTTTTTGTCATAAGTTTAATACTAGCATCTGCAATTGTTCGAATCATAGTAACTACATCTGAAGAAACATCTATTCCTTATGGTCATTTAATCATTAATTTAACTCCAAAAACTGTTGATTCACTAAGATGTTGCACAAACGGCGGTTTTGTTCATCAAAAAAATGTGTACCAGCAGAAACAGAAACTAAGTTTTTGAACAATGAGCATACAATACGTCTCTATACTCCCAATATTTCAAATTTTTCCCAAAATTTTCAAAAACAATTCAACCTCTTTTGTCCAAAAACTTTCATTCAGTTCCTCGGCGAATTTCTTAAATTATAATTGCTGCGTGGCGAGCTACAGGATCTCTTTTGAATTTATTCGCAGCAGGCATTTCTTTAACAAACTGGATAATTTTTCGTTATTCTGCATTTCAGGTTGTGTTCGACTGTCTGATTCAATTGATTGAAGGCTTCACCTCTTGATCAAATAATGTTGGAAAAAATTTGTTTTTGTAGGAAGTATAAATACAGTCAACGATTTGAGAGATGAATTGATATTTATCTCAGCTTTGCAAAGTTTGATCAAGCGATGATCCGATTAATATTAAGTGAAATTTGCAATTTTCCTCTGGGCAGAATGATGAATGGTTAGATCCACAGTAGACTTGGATGACAATGAATTTTTCATAAAAACATTCCGAGACAGAGATGAAAAGAAATTTTGCATTGTGGTCCGAATAAAAAGTGGAATTTGCTTGACAAATAGCAGATGTCATCACCGATTATTTGTTACAAATGATTTTTATCTACACTGAATTGTTTATAAAGTAAATTTCGCACCTACCCAACGTCCATATTTGGTTCATCACCTACTTACTGTTCCATATAAGGTAATGTAAACTTATTTGGAATGTACAGTGAGTCATCTACATTTCTTTTTTATATATATTTTCAAACATCATTTTTAAAAAAAATCTACTACTGATCCGTTGGCTCTGAGTCTCATATCAAAAAAAAAATATTGTCAAAAAAATATCTTTCCAAAATATATTAAACTTGATACAAATCAAAGAAGAATTGGGAGATTTTCTTGATCCGAAAAATCCTACAACGGAAAAACTTAGTTTGAACTTTCCTTCCAATTAATAAAGAAAAATGAATCGGATTAAATCAAAAAATTCCAGCAAGTCTATCATAGAGAAAAAGAAGGAGAAATGATATCAGCAATACGGAACACTGTTATTCATGCTGAAAACCTTTTCCAAAAACCTTGTCGTTGGACAAAAAATTTGGGACTTTCTCATATCGTCTCAAAAGAAAAGTCCCAAAAATTTTTGCTTAAAATTTTGGAGTCCCAAACTTTACCAAAATTGCAAGATTTGGATACAGAATCACAAATTTCTAAATTTGAGAGAACCCTCATAATGAAACCCGTAAAGTTTTTCTAAATTAAAAATCAGATGATAAAAAAATAGATTCTATAAAATATCGTAAGAAAGAAAACACTAGGAGAAACAAGCAAAATTTCAGTTGGAAAAAGAGAAGTATGATGAACTAATTGATTTTATTCCATCGGTTTTGTCTTATGTAGAAACATTCAGAGAAACTTGTATCCTTATTGTTGAATGCACTGTAGGAAATGAACTTTCAGAAATTGATTGAAATTTTCAGAAGTTTTAGTTTGATTAAGCATGACTTTTCATCAAATACAAAAAGAAAAAAAACTCTTTTTCATGTACCTGTATTTTTTTGCACTCAAACATAAATTTGAAAGAAATGGTCAAAAAATTTCTTTTGGGAGTCTAATTGGATACGAAAACTCTGGATGGATTACTTGTTTTGCAAATTCAAAAATATTCAGACTTCATGCAATTTTATATGATGCAGTTGAATCTGTGAAAACTACTACGAATAAAGGACTTGGTTATTGTTATGTTTTACCTAGATTTCCTAGTTCTTGTTTTCTTGGTCACGTGACTGAATTACTCTTCTGTTTAGATATTAAAATTTTTGCTTCAACATTTTATGCATTGTTCAATTGTTAGTCATTTTGACTAAAATTTTCAGTGAAAACAGTTAACATCGGGATTCCGGTTGTTTTGTAAATCCAGTGTATTGAAAACAAAAAAGTAAAAGAGATAGGAGTTTATGAAAATAGACAAAATGTGGGATATACCTTTCTGCCTCACAAAAACTTCAAATCAACATCTTATTTTGCTTGGAGTACGAAGCACTTTCATGGAATCATTTGGAGCAGTGGTTATAAAAAATATACTAATATGACAAAATATTGAAAAAATTAAAAGGTCAGAAAGGGAGTTTTTTTGCAAAAGGTTATAAAAAATGTAAAATTCTGTCAGAAATTTTGAAATTAAAGGTTACAAACATGGATGACCACGCAAGCTCAGAAATTCAGAATTTGATTTTCAAAGATAAAGAATATTATTGGAGGTGTAGCAACTACTCTTTTTTATGCAAAAACTCTTTACTGTGCAGAAAGAAAAGCATTTGCATACGGAACATGGACTCGATGTTTTTTAATAAACTGTAAGCCAAGAAAATCACTTTGTTTTATCTTTGAAATTTAGATTTAGGTATTTAGAAAGAAATTTAGATTTAGATATTATAAAATTTAGATATTAACCAATATCAATTTTTTCATTCCAGAGGTGAGATGGACGATGAATGTGACAAACAACTGAACTTAGGAAATTTTGTTTTTGATGAGGAGAATCCTGAAGGAAAGTCATGGAAGTTTTTTGGACGTACGTGTCATAGATCTCTTATAGTTTCTGTGCCAATTTTTTGTCATAAGGTTAATACTAGCATCTGCAATCGTTCGAATCATAGTAACTACATGTGAAGAAACAACAGTTTGGGTAGCATTTTTATCAAGCACATTCGGCTAAATTTTACCTTCTCCGAAGCTATGAATAAAATAATTTCTACCAAAGAACGAATTTTTAATTCGCAGGTTGGTCCGAATGGATCTGGAATATTGCATCTTGTTTTTGATTGGATAAAAATTGGATCATTTTAACCAAATTTTGACAAAAATTTCTATTTTTATCAACATTATCAACCTCTTTATGGACAAATGCAAAGAAAAAGTCTCAACTTTATCCAAGGAGTTGACTTTGAACTGATTGAAAACCTTCCCATTAATAGAAAAAAATACCTTTTCATATTTGATGACGCTTGTGAAGAAATTTCAAATTCTAAGCAGTTTTTAATAATTGCTACTGCTGGAAGACATAGGGGACTGAATACATTATATGTATCAGCATGACTTGTTTCATCAAAGCAAATTGGAAGAGATGTTATGTTACAAAATTTACATATAGTTTTGTTCAAGTCAACGAGAGATGTTTTACAAATCAATAGATTAAGTCAACAACTAGTTCTAGGATCCCAATTGAAAGAGTGGTATCAAGATGCAACATCTATTCCTTATGGTCATTTAATCATTAATTTAACTCCAAAAACTGTTGATTCACTAAGATGTTGCACAAACGGCGGTTTTGTTCATCAAAAAAAATGTGTATCAGCAGATACAGAAACTAAGTTTTTGAACAATGAGCATACAATACGTCTCCCAATATTTCAAATTTTTCCTAAAATTTTCAAAAACAATTCATCCTCTTTTGTCCAAAAAATTTCATTCAGTTCCTCAGCGAATGTCTAAAATATAATTGCTGCGTGGCGAGCTACAGGATCTCCGAAAAATAGAGGTAGTAAAAAATCGAAGAGTAATGTCAGAACTCACATAAAGAATAACTTCATGGCATAAAAGAAAACATTTTTTAAGCTCGCCAAAAGGCTTACAATTATTATCTACTATCACTCCTTTTGTCATTAAACGATTGACGTAGTATGGATCAATTTGTTCTAATTCCTTACTCAGTTTATCAACCTCAAAGAACTTTTCCAAAAAAAAAAAAATTGTAACAAAAGCAAGAAAAGCAAGAAAAAGAGGAGATATTACCCAAAGATTTTGATTCTACTTATAATGCTGTAAACGGGTAACAATAAGCGTACTATTGATTTAATTTTGAGTTTTCCTAAAATCAAACTAAGTCAGTCAGAAAATATCATATTAGATAATTGAGAAACAAAAGAATCGGTTGTAGACTTTGTGTGTGCACTAAAACGAAAAAATACCTTTCCCGATATTTACTTTACCGTTTTAGAAGCAACTCAATTTCCACCTAAACTTGTTATCAACAAGAATGTCAATTCGAAAGACGGAGGATTTTGGATCCCTTTCAAAATCTGAAAAGGTAAGTCTGATCAAAATGTGCTTTTGGGAAAAAGATGCGTACGGTTTTTTACGAAATTTGAGTAAAGCAAGCAGTTTGTCAAAACAGAAAGTAGAACAATTTTTACAAACCAAGACATCGTATACAAATTTTGGTCCTCCAATAAGACGTTTCCAAGGACTTCAACCGTTTTCAAAATATATCAATGAAGTTTGGTGAAATGAATTGGCTTTTGCGGACAAACTAGCGTGTCAAAACAAGGAGTCAAACATTTATTGGTTGCCGTTGATGTTTTTTCGCGTGTATTGAATCCAGTGTATTGAAAACAAAATAGTAAAAGAGATAGGAGTTTATGAAAATAGGCAAAATGTGGGATATACTTTTCTGCCTCACAAAAACTTCAAATCAACATCTTATTTTGCTTGGTGTACGAAGCCCTTTCAGGGAATCATTTGGAGCAGTGGTTATAAAAAATATACTAATATGACAAAATATTGAAAAAATTAAAAGGTCAGAAAGGGAGTTTTTTGCAAAAGGTTATAAAAAATGTAAAATTCTGTCAGAAATTTTGAAATTAAAGGTTACAAACATGGATGACCACGCAAGCTCAGAAATTCAGAATTTGATTTTCAAAGATAAAGAATATTATTGGAGGTGTAGCAACTACCCATTTTTTTATGCAAAAACTCTTTACTGTGCAGAAAGAAAAGCATTTGCATACGGAACATGGACTCGATGTTTTTTAATAAACTGTAAGCCAAGAAAATCACTTTGTTTTATCTTTGAAATTTAGATTTAGGTATTTAGAAAGAAATTTAGATTTAGATATTATAAAATTTAGATATTAACCAATATCAATTTTTTCATTCCAGAGGTGAGATGGGCGATGAAAGTGACAAACAACTGAACTTAGGAAATTTTGTTTTTGATGAGAAGAATCCTGAAGGAAAGTCATGGAAGTTTTTTGTACGTACGTGTCATAGATCTCTTTTAGTTTCTGTGCCAATTTTTTGTCATAAGGTTAATACTAGCATCTGCAATCGTTCGAATCATAGTAACTACATGTGAAGAAACAACAGTTTGGGTAGCATTTTTATCAAGCACATTCGGCTAAATTTTACCTTTTCCAAAGCTATGAATAAAATAATTTCTACCAAAGAACGAATTTTTAATTCGCAGGTTGGTCCGAATGGATCTGGAATATTGCATCTTGTTTTTGATTGGATAAAAATTGGATCATTTTAACCAAATTTTGACAAAAATTTCTATTTTATCAACATTATCAACCTCTTTATGGACAAATGCAAAGAAAAAGTCTCAACTTTATCCAAGGAGTTGACTTTGAACTGATTGAAAACCTTCCCATTAATAGAAAAAAATACCTTTTCATATTTGATGACGCTTGTGAAGAAATTTCAAATTCTAAGCAGTTTTTAATAATTGCTACTGCTGGAAGACATAGGGGACTGAATACATTATATGTATCAGCATGACTTGTTTCATCAAAGCAAATTGGGAAGAGATGTTATGTTACAAAATTTACATATAGTTTTGTTCAAGTCAACGAGAGATGTTTTACAAATCAATAGATTAAGTCAACAACTAGTTCTAGGATCCCAATTGAAAGAGTGGTATCAAGATGCAACATCTATTCCTTATGGTCATTTAATCATTAATTTAACTCCAAAAACTGTTGATTCACTAAGATGTTGCACAAACGGCGGTTTTGTTCATCAAAAAAATGTGTATCAGCAGATACAGAAACTAAGTTTTTGAACAATGAGCATACAATACGTCTCTATACTCCCAATATTTCAAATTTTTCCTAAAATTTTCAAAAACAATTCATCCTCTTTTGTCCAAAAAATTTCATTCAGTTCCTCAGCGAATGTCTAAAATATAATTGCTGCGTGGCGAGCTACAGGATCTCCGAAAAATAGAGGTAGTAAAAAATCGAAGAGTAATGTCAGAACTCACATAAAGAATAACTTCATGGCATAAAAGAAAACATTTTTTAAGCTCGCCAAAAGGCTTACAATTATTATCTACTATCACTCCTTTTGTCATTAAACGATTGACGTAGTATGGATCAATTTGTTCTAATTCCTTACTCAGTTTATCAACCTCAAAGAACTTTTCCAAAAAAAAAAATTGTAACAAAAGCAAGAAAAGCAAGAAAAAGAGGAGATATTACCCAAAGATTTTAATTCTACTTATAATGCTGTAAACGGGTAACAATAAGCGTACTATTGATTTAATTTTGAGTTTTCCTAAAATCAAACTAAGTCAGTCAGAAAATATCATATTAGATAATTGAGAAACAAAAGAATCGGTTGTAGACTTTGTGTGTGCACTAAAACGAAAAAATACCTTTCCCGATATTTACTTTACCGTTTTAGAAGCAACTCAATTTCCACCTAAACTTGTTATCAACAAGAATGTCAATTCGGAAGACGGAGGATTTTGGATCCCTTTCAAAATCTGAAAAGGTAAGTCTGATCAAAATGTGTTTTTGGGAAAAAGATGCGTACGGTTTTTTACGAAATTTGAGTAAAGCAAGCAGTTTGTCAAAACAGAAAGTAGAACAATTTTTACAAACCAAGACATCGTATACAAATTTTGGTCCTCCAATAAGACGTTTCCAAGGACTTCAACCGTTTTCAAAATATATCAATGAAGTTTGGTGAAATGACTTGGCTTTTGCGGACAAACTAGCGTGTCAAAACAAGGAGTCAAACATTTATTGGTTACCGTTGATGTTTTTTCGCGTGTATTGAATCCAGTGTATTGAAAACAAAATAGTAAAAGAGATAGGAGTTTATGAAAATAGGCAAAATGTGGGATATACTTTTCTGCCTCACAAAAACTTCAAATCAACATCTTATTTTGCTTGGTGTACGAAGCCCTTTCAGGGAATCATTTGGAGCAGTGGTTATAAAAAATATACTAATATGACAAAATATTGAAAAAATTAAAAGGTCAGAAAGGGAGTTTTTTGCAAAAGGTTATAAAAAATGTAAAATTCTGCCAGAAATTTTGAAATTAAAGGTTACAAACATGGATGACCACGCAAGCTCAGAAATTCAGAATTTGATTTTCAAAGATAAAGAATATTATTGGAGGTGTAGCAACTACCCATTTTTTTATGCAACAACTCTTTACTGTGCAGAAAGAAAAGCATTTGCATACGGAACATGGACTCGATGTTTTTTAATAAACTGTAAGCCAAGAAAATCACTTTGTTTTATCTTTGAAATTTAGATTTAGGTATTTAGAAAGAAATTTAGATTTAGATATTATAAAATTTAGATATTAACCAATATCAATTTTTTCATTCCAGAGGTGAGATGGGCGATGAAAGTGACAAACAACTGAACTTAGGAAATTTTGTTTTTGATGAGAAGAATCCTGAAGGAAAGTCATGGAAGTTTTTTGGACGTACGTGTCATAGATCTCTTTTAGTTTCTGTGCCAATTTTATAAGGAATTTCATAATTATAAGGAAAGGAAAAGGTCCACATTATCCTCAGTATTCTTACGACATTATAAGAATACATTCTTTGATATTTTATAGTGATATAGTAAAATATAACATAGTCGTTGATACAAAAACTCCCTAATTGCGTTGTATTCCAATCATCTCTAAATCAAAAAGTGGAGATATAAATTCTACAGGACAGTACATGAATTATCATTCCTTTAAAATTTTACAGTTTGAAAAAACTGTTAAAAAGACCTTTTATAATATCATGAGAGTACTAAGAGATAGTAAAGGCAAAAAATTCTTTTTGTGTCCGTAGGAATTACCCGAGTTGTTCTCTTGTTCCGCAAGATTTCGAATAGTCCATTTTAATTTAAATTTCATACGAAATGGTTGCTCAAAATTCATCTAATTTCTCTATTTTTTGAGGAAATGCAAGACAACGTGGATGAGATTTTGGAGCTCTTCCGCAAATTCTTGGGAGAACTGCAATCCCCTTTATTGAAAATTATGCTGTCCCAGCTGCAAAAAAATTGGAAGCAGATTTGTTTGAAATCGCCGCTCCAGAGATTGGGAAAGTTGTTAGTGGACGTAAAACTCAAAACATTTGAAAAATATGTGGGAACAAAACAGTTCGGAAACAGTTGGTATGAGAAAAAAGAATGCAAGCGTAGAACCAGATTCATTTCTCGAAAAAGTGGATAGAAAATTTGTCGGTCTCGCAAAGACTTTTTTGAAAATTTAACAGTTTAGGTAGCAACTTTATCAAGTACAGTCGGCTAAAATTTATCTTCTGCAAAGCTATGAATAAAATAATATCTACCAAAGAACGTATTTTGAATTTGCAGGTTGGTCCGAGTGGATCTGTAATATTGCATCTTGTTTTTGATTGGATAAAAATTGAATCATTTCATCAAATTTTGACAAAAATTTCTATTTTTATCAACAATATCAACATTTTTATGGAAAAAAGCAAAGAAAAATCTCAACTTTATCCAAGGATTTGACTTTCAATTGATTGAAAACCTTCCCAAAAATGAAAAAAAAACCTTTTATTATTTGATGACGCTTGTGAAGAAAAAAAATCTATAGCACAACTCTCTTTATCCGCAAACTGTTTGATCAAATACAGATAAAATATGGATTCTACTTAGCGGAACCAATCAAAAATTTAGTTTCATAACCATCAAATTGCACACATGTGAGAAAAAGAACAAATTTAATCGCTGAAAATTTTTTTAACTTGAATTAAAACTAATTTTGACAAGAATTTAATAAGCAAAAATTCAATTATCAGTAAAAAAAAATTGACACTCTCACTATTTCCAGAACCATAACCAGCAACAAAACAATCATTTTTTTAGAAAAAAATACACAGCTTTTTTCGAATCCTTTCCAAATAAGCTGATCCAAGAGTCTGAGTGGACGAAAGCTACTGAGCAGAACTGAGATGATGTCTTTTGTATTTAGTCGCAGCAGGCGTTTCTTTGCAAAACTGGATAATTTTTCCGGTATTCTGCGTTTCAGGTTGTGTTCGACTGTCTGATTCAACTGATTGAAGGCTTCACCTCTTGATCAAATAATATTGGAAAAAATTTGTTTTTGTAGGAAGTATAAAGTATAAATACATTCAACAATTTGAGAGGTGAAATGATATTTATCTCAGCTTTGCAAAGTTTGATCGAGCAATGATCCAATTAATAGTAAGTGAAAGTTGCAATTTTCCTCTGGGCAGAATGATGAATGGTTAGATACACAGTAGTCTTGGATGACAATGAATTTTTCATTAAAAAAATTCCGAGACAGAGATTAAAAGAATTTTTGAATTGTGGTCCGAATAAAATGTGGGATTTGCTTGACAAATAGCAGATGTCATCACCGATTATTTGTTTAAAATGATTTTTATCTACACTGAATTGATTATAAAGTAAATTTAGCACCTACCCAATGTCCATATTTGGTTCATCACCTACTTACTGTTCCATATAAGGTAATGTAAACTTATTTGGAATGTACAGTGAGTCATCTACATTTCTTTTTTATATATATTTTCAAACATCATTAAAAAAAAAATCTACTACTGATTCATTGGCTCTGAGTCTTATATCAAAAAAAAGTATTCTCAAAAAAATATCTTTCCAAAATATATTGAACTTGATACAAATCGAAAAAGAATTGGGAGATTTTCTTGATCCAAAAAACCCTACAACGGAAAAATTTACTTTGAACTTTCCTTCCAATTAATAAAGAAAAATGAATCGGATTAAATCAAAAAATTCCAGCAAGTCTATCTTAGAGAAAAAGAAGGAGAAATGATATCAGCAATACGGAACACTGTTATTCACGATGCTGAAAACCTTTTCCAAAAACCTTGTCGTTGGACAAAAAATTTGGGACTTTCTCATATCGTCTCACAAGAAAAGTCCCAAAAAATTTCGCTAAAAATTTTGGAGTTCCAAACTTTAATAAAAATGCAAGATTTTGATACAGAATCACAAAGTTCTAATTTTGAGTGAACCTTCATAATGAAAGACGTAAAGTTTTTCTAAGTTATTAATCAGATGATAATAAATAGATTCTATAAAATATCGTAAGAAAGAAAACACTTGGAAAATCAAGCAAAATTTCAGAATTTCACTCTTTTTCATGTACCTGTATTTTTTCCAAACATAAATTTGAAGGAAATGGTCAAAATATTTTTTTGGGAGTCTAATTGGATACGAAAACTCTGTATGGATTACTTGTTTTGCAAATTCAAAAGTATTCAGACTTCATGCAATTTTACATGATGCAGTTGAATCTGTGAAGTCTACTACGAATAAGGGACTTGGTTATTGTTATGTTTTACCTAGATTTCCTAGTTCTTGTTTTCTTGGTCACGTGACTGAATTACTCTTCTGTTTAGATATTAAAATTTTTGCTTCAACATTTGATGCATTGTTCAATTGTTAGTCATTTTGACTAAAATTTTCAGTGAAAACAGTTAACATCAGGAGTCCGGTTGTTTTGTATATCCAGTGTATTGAAAACAAAATAGTAAAAGAGATAGGAGTTTATGAAAATAGACAAAATGTGGGATATACCTTTCTTCCTCACAAAAACTTCAAATCAACTTCTTATTTTGCTTGGTGTACGAAGCACTTTCATGGAATCATTTGGAGCAGTGGTGATGAAAAATTTACTAATATGACAAAATATTGAAAAAATTAAAAAGTCAGAAAGGGAGTTTTTTGCAAAAGGTTATAAAAAGTTTAAAATTCTGTCCGAAATTTTGAAATTAAAGGTTACAAACATGGATGACCACGCAAGCTCAGAAATTCAGAATTTGATTTTCAAAGATGAAGAATATTATTGGAGGTGTAGCAAGTACCCATTTTTTCATGCAAAAACTGTTTACTGTGCAGAAAGAAAAGCATTTGCATACGGAACATGGACTCGATGTTTTTTAATAAACTGTAAGCCAAGAAAATCACTTTGTTTTATCTTTGAAATTTAGATTTAGGTATTTAGAAAGAAATTTAGATTTTGATATTATAAAATCTAGATATTAACCAATATCAATTTTTTCATTCCAGAGGTGAGATGGGCGATGAATGCGACAAACAACTGAACTTAGGAAACTTTGTTTTTGTTGAGGAGAATCATGAAGGAAAATCATGGAAGTTTTAGGACGTACGTGTCATAGATCTCTTTTAGTTTCTGTGCCAATTTTTTGTCATAAGTTTAATACTAGCATCTGCAATTGTTCGAATCATAGTAACTACATCTGAAGAAACATCTATTCCTTATGGTCATTTAATCATTAATTTAACTCCAAAAACTGTTGATTCACTAAGATGTTGCACAAACGGCGGTTTTGTTCATCAAAAAAATGTGTACCAGCAGAAACAGAAACTAAGTTTTTGAACAATGAGCATACAATACGTCTCTATACTCCCAATATTTCAAATTTTTCCCAAAATTTTCAAAAACAATTCAACCTCTTTTGTCCAAAAACTTTCATTCAGTTCCTCGGCGAATTTCTTAAATTATAATTGCTGCGTGGCGAGCTACAGGATCTCTTTTGAATTTATTCGCAGCAGGCATTTCTTTAACAAACTGGATAATTTTTCGTTATTCTGCATTTCAGGTTGTGTTCGACTGTCTGATTCAATTGATTGAAGGCTTCACCTCTTGATCAAATAATGTTGGAAAAAATTTGTTTTTGTAGGAAGTATAAATACAGTCAACGATTTGAGAGATGAATTGATATTTATCTCAGCTTTGCAAAGTTTGATCAAGCGATGATCCGATTAATATTAAGTGAAATTTGCAATTTTCCTCTGGGCAGAATGATGAATGGTTAGATCCACAGTAGACTTGGATGACAATGAATTTTTCATAAAAACATTCCGAGACAGAGATGAAAAGAAATTTTGCATTGTGGTCCGAATAAAAAGTGGAATTTGCTTGACAAATAGCAGATGTCATCACCGATTATTTGTTACAAATGATTTTTATCTACACTGAATTGTTTATAAAGTAAATTTCGCACCTACCCAACGTCCATATTTGGTTCATCAACTACTTACTGTTCCATATAAGGTAATGTAAACTTATTTGGAATGTACAGTGAGTCATCTACATTTCTTTTTTATATATATTTTCAAACATCATTTTTAAAAAAAATCTACTACTGATCCGTTGGCTCTGAGTCTCATATCAAAAAAAAAATATTGTCAAAAAAATATCTTTCCAAAATATATTAAACTTGATACAAATCAAAGAAGAATTGGGAGATTTTCTTGATCCGAAAAATCCTACAACGGAAAAACTTAGTTTGAACTTTCCTTCCAATTAATAAAGAAAAATGAATCGGATTAAATCAAAAAATTCCAGCAAGTCTATCATAGAGAAAAAGAAGGAGAAATGATATCAGCAATACGGAACACTGTTATTCATGCTGAAAACCTTTTCCAAAAACCTTGTCGTTGGACAAAAAATTTGGGACTTTCTCATATCGTCTCAAAAGAAAAGTCCCAAAAATTTTTGCTTAAAATTTTGGAGTCCCAAACTTTACCAAAATTGCAAGATTTGGATACAGAATTACAAATTTCTAAATTTGAGAGAACCCTCATAATGAAACACGTAAAGTTTTTCTAAATTAAAAATCAGATGATAAAAAAATAGATTCTATAAAATATCGTAAGAAAGAAAACACTAGGAGAAACAAGCAAAATTTCAGTTGGAAAAAGAGAAGTATGATGAACTAATTGATTTTATTCCATCGGTTTTGTCTTATGTAGAAACATTCAGAGAAACTTGTATCCTTATTGTTGAATGCACTGTAGGAAATGAACTTTCAGAAATTGATTGAAATTTTCAGAAGTTTTAGTTTGATTAAGCATGACTTTTCATCAAATACAAAAAGAAAAAAAACTCTTTTTCATGTACCTGTATTTTTTTGCACTCAAACATAAATTTGAAAGAAATGGTCAAAAAATTTCTTTTGGGAGTCTAATTGGATACGAAAACTCTGGATGGATTACTTGTTTTGCAAATTCAAAAATATTCAGACTTCATGCAATTTTATATGATGCAGTTGAATCTGTGAAAACTACTACGAATAAAGGACTTGGTTATTGTTATGTTTTACCTAGATTTCCTAGTTCTTGTTTTCTTGGTCACGTGACTGAATTACTCTTCTGTTTAGATATTAAAATTTTTGCTTCAACATTTTATGCATTGTTCAATTGTTAGTCATTTTGACTAAAATTTTCAGTGAAAACAGTTAACATCGGGATTCCGGTTGTTTTGTAAATCCAGTGTATTGAAAACAAAAAAGTAAAAGAGATAGGAGTTTATGAAAATAGACAAAATGTGGGATATACCTTTCTGCCTCACAAAAACTTCAAATCAACATCTTATTTTGCTTGGAGTACGAAGCACTTTCATGGAATCATTTGGAGCAGTGGTTATAAAAAATATACTAATATGACAAAATATTGAAAAAATTAAAAGGTCAGAAAGGGAGTTTTTTTGCAAAAGGTTATAAAAAATGTAAAATTCTGTCAGAAATTTTGAAATTAAAGGTTACAAACATGGATGACCACGCAAGCTCAGAAATTCAGAATTTGATTTTCAAAGATAAAGAATATTATTGGAGGTGTAGCAACTACTCTTTTTTATGCAAAAACTCTTTACTGTGCAGAAAGAAAAGCATTTGCATACGGAACATGGACTCGATGTTTTTTAATAAACTGTAAGCCAAGAAAATCACTTTGTTTTATCTTTGAAATTTAGATTTAGGTATTTAGAAAGAAATTTAGATTTAGATATTATAAAATTTAGATATTAACCAATATCAATTTTTTCATTCCAGAGGTGAGATGGACGATGAATGTGACAAACAACTGAACTTAGGAAATTTTGTTTTTGATGAGGAGAATCCTGAAGGAAAGTCATGGAAGTTTTTTGGACGTACGTGTCATAGATCTCTTTTAGTTTCTGTGCCAATTTTTTGTCATAAGGTTAATACTAGCATCTGCAATCGTTCGAATCATAGTAACTACATGTGAAGAAACAACAGTTTGGGTAGCATTTTTATCAAGCACATTCGGCTAAATTTTACCTTCTCCGAAGCTATGAATAAAATAATTTCTACCAAAGAACGAATTTTTAATTCGCAGGTTGGTCCGAATGGATCTGGAATATTGCATCTTGTTTTTGATTGGATAAAAATTGGATCATTTTAAACAAATTTTGACAAAAATTTCTATTTTTATCAACATTATCAACCTCTTTATGGACAAATGCAAAGAAAAAGTCTCAACTTTATCCAAGGAGTTGACTTTGAACTGATTGAAAACCTTCCCATTAATAGAAAAAAATACCTTTTCATATTTGATGACGCTTGTGAAGAAATTTCAAATTCTAAGCAGTTTTTAATAATTGCTACTGCTGGAAGACATAGGGGACTGAATACATTATATGTATCAGCATGACTTGTTTCATCAAAGCAAATTGGAAGAGATGTTATGTTACAAAATTTACATATAGTTTTGTTCAAGTCAACGAGAGATGTTTTACAAATCAATAGATTAAGTCAACAACTAGTTCTAGGATCCCAATTGAAAGAGTGGTATCAAGATGCAACATCTATTCCTTATGGTCATTTAATCATTAATTTAACTCCAAAAACTGTTGATTCACTAAGATGTTGCACAAACGGCGGTTTTGTTCATCAAAAAAAATGTGTATCAGCAGATACAGAAACTAAGTTTTTGAACAATGAGCATACAATACGTCTCCCAATATTTCAAATTTTTCCTAAAATTTTCAAAAACAATTCATCCTCTTTTGTCCAAAAAATTTCATTCAGTTCCTCAGCGAATGTCTAAAATATAATTGCTGCGTGGCGAGCTACAGGATCTCTTAAAAATAGAGGTAGTAAAAAATCGAAGAGTAATGTCAGAACTCACATAAAGAATAACTTCATGGCATAAAAGAAAACATTTTTTAAGCTCGCCAAAAGGCTTACAATTATTATCTACTATCACTCCTTTTGTCATTAAACGATTGACGTAGTATGGATCAATTTGTTCTAATTCCTTACTCAGTTTATCAACCTCAAAGAACTTTTCCAAAAAAAAAAAAATTGTAACAAAAGCAAGAAAAGCAAGAAAAAGAGGAGATATTACCCAAAGATTTTGATTCTACTTATAATGCTGTAAACGGGTAACAATAAGCGTACTATTGATTTAATTTTGAGTTTTCCTAAAATCAAACTAAGTCAGTCAGAAAATATCATATTAGATAATTGAGAAACAAAAGAATCGGTTGTAGACTTTGTGTGTGCACTAAAACGAAAAAATACCTTTCCCGATATTTACTTTACCGTTTTAGAAGCAACTCAATTTCCACCTAAACTTGTTATCAACAAGAATGTCAATTCGAAAGACGGAGGATTTTGGATCCCTTTCAAAATCTGAAAAGGTAAGTCTGATCAAAATGTGTTTTTGGGAAAAAGATGCGTACGGTTTTTTACGAAATTTGAGTAAAGCAAGCAGTTTGTCAAAACAGAAAGTAGAACAATTTTTACAAACCAAGACATCGTATACAAATTTTGGTCCTCCAATAAGACGTTTCCAAGGACTTCAACCGTTTTCAAAATATATCAATGAAGTTTGGTGAAATGAATTGGCTTTTGCGGACAAACTAGCGTGTCAAAACAAGGAGTCAAACATTTATTGGTTGCCGTTGATGTTTTTTCGCGTGTATTGAATCCAGTGTATTGAAAACAAAATAGTAAAAGAGATAGGAGTTTATGAAAATAGGCAAAATGTGGGATATACTTTTCTGCCTCACAAAAACTTCAAATCAACATCTTATTTTGCTTGGTGTACGAAGCCCTTTCAGGGAATCATTTGGAGCAGTGGTTATAAAAAATATACTAATATGACAAAATATTGAAAAAATTAAAAGGTCAGAAAGGGAGTTTTTTGCAAAAGGTTATAAAAAATGTAAAATTCTGTCAGAAATTTTGAAATTAAAGGTTACAAACATGGATGACCACGCAAGCTCAGAAATTCAGAATTTGATTTTCAAAGATAAAGAATATTATTGGAGGTGTAGCAACTACCCATTTTTTTATGCAAAAACTCTTTACTGTGCAGAAAGAAAAGCATTTGCATACGGAACATGGACTCGATGTTTTTTAATAAACTGTAAGCCAAGAAAATCACTTTGTTTTATCTTTGAAATTTAGATTTAGGTATTTAGAAAGAAATTTAGATTTAGATATTATAAAATTTAGATATTAACCAATATCAATTTTTTCATTCCAGAGGTGAGATGGGCGATGAAAGTGACAAACAACTGAACTTAGGAAATTTTGTTTTTGATGAGAAGAATCCTGAAGGAAAGTCATGGAAGTTTTTTGGACGTACGTGTCATAGATCTCTTTTAGTTTCTGTGCCAATTTTTTGTCATAAGGTTAATACTAGCATCTGCAATCGTTCGAATCATAGTAACTACATGTGAAGAAACAACAGTTTGGGTAGCATTTTTATCAAGCACATTCGGCTAAATTTTACCTTTTCCAAAGCTATGAATAAAATAATTTCTACCAAAGAACGAATTTTTAATTCGCAGGTTGGTCCGAATGGATCTGGAATATTGCATCTTGTTTTTGATTGGATAAAAATTGGATCATTTTAACCAAATTTTGACAAAAATTTCTATTTTATCAACATTATCAACCTCTTTATGGACAAATGCAAAGAAAAAGTCTCAACTTTATCCAAGGAGTTGACTTTGAACTGATTGAAAACCTTCCCATTAATAGAAAAAAATACCTTTTCATATTTGATGACGCTTGTGAAGAAATTTCAAATTCTAAGCAGTTTTTAATAATTGCTACTGCTGGAAGACATAGGGGACTGAATACATTATATGTATCAGCATGACTTGTTTCATCAAAGCAAATTGGGAAGAGATGTTATGTTACAAAATTTACATATAGTTTTGTTCAAGTCAACGAGAGATGTTTTACAAATCAATAGATTAAGTCAACAACTAGTTCTAGGATCCCAATTGAAAGAGTGGTATCAAGATGCAACATCTATTCCTTATGGTCATTTAATCATTAATTTAACTCCAAAAACTGTTGATTCACTAAGATGTTGCACAAACGGCGGTTTTGTTCATCAAAAAAATGTGTATCAGCAGATACAGAAACTAAGTTTTTGAACAATGAGCATACAATACGTCTCTATACTCCCAATATTTCAAATTTTTCCTAAAATTTTCAAAAACAATTCATCCTCTTTTGTCCAAAAAATTTCATTCAGTTCCTCAGCGAATGTCTAAAATATAATTGCTGCGTGGCGAGCTACAGGATCTCCGAAAAATAGAGGTAGTAAAAAATCGAAGAGTAATGTCAGAACTCACATAAAGAATAACTTCATGGCATAAAAGAAAACATTTTTTAAGCTCGCCAAAAGGCTTACAATTATTATCTACTATCACTCCTTTTGTCATTAAACGATTGACGTAGTATGGATCAATTTGTTCTAATTCCTTACTCAGTTTATCAACCTCAAAGAACTTTTCCAAAAAAAAAAAAATTGTAACAAAAGCAAGAAAAGCAAGAAAAAGAGGAGATATTACCCAAAGATTTTAATTCTACTTATAATGCTGTAAACGGGTAACAATAAGCGTACTATTGATTTAATTTTGAGTTTTCCTAAAATCAAACTAAGTCAGTCAGAAAATATCATATTAGATAATTGAGAAACAAAAGAATCGGTTGTAGACTTTGTGTGTGCACTAAAACGAAAAAATACCTTTCCCGATATTTACTTTACCGTTTTAGAAGCAACTCAATTTCCACCTAAACTTGTTATCAACAAGAATGTCAATTCGGAAGACGGAGGATTTTGGATCCCTTTCAAAATCTGAAAAGGTAAGTCTGATCAAAATGTGTTTTTGGGAAAAAGATGCGTACGGTTTTTTACGAAATTTGAGTAAAGCAAGCAGTTTGTCAAAACAGAAAGTAGAACAATTTTTACAAACCAAGACATCGTATACAAATTTTGGTCCTCCAATAAGACGTTTCCAAGGACTTCAACCGTTTTCAAAATATATCAATGAAGTTTGGTGAAATGACTTGGCTTTTGCGGACAAACTAGCGTGTCAAAACAAGGAGTCAAACATTTATTGGTTACCGTTGATGTTTTTTCGCGTGTATTGAATCCAGTGTATTGAAAACAAAATAGTAAAAGAGATAGGAGTTTATGAAAATAGGCAAAATGTGGGATATACTTTTCTGCCTCACAAAAACTTCAAATCAACATCTTATTTTGCTTGGTGTACGAAGCCCTTTCAGGGAATCATTTGGAGCAGTGGTTATAAAAAATATACTAATATGACAAAATATTGAAAAAATTAAAAGGTCAGAAAGGGAGTTTTTTGCAAAAGGTTATAAAAAATGTAAAATTCTGTCAGAAATTTTGAAATTAAAGGTTACAAACATGGATGACCACGCAAGCTCAGAAATTCAGAATTTGATTTTCAAAGATAAAGAATATTATTGGAGGTGTAGCAACTACCCATTTTTTTATGCAACAACTCTTTACTGTGCAGAAAGAAAAGCATTTGCATACGGAACATGGACTCGATGTTTTTTAATAAACTGTAAGCCAAGAAAATCACTTTGTTTTATCTTTGAAATTTAGATTTAGGTATTTAGAAAGAAATTTAGATTTAGATATTATAAAATTTAGATATTAACCAATATCAATTTTTTCATTCCAGAGGTGAGATGGGCGATGAAAGTGACAAACAACTGAACTTAGGAAATTTTGTTTTTGATGAGAAGAATCCTGAAGGAAAGTCATGGAAGTTTTTTGGACGTACGTGTCATAGATCTCTTTTAGTTTCTGTGCCAATTTTTTGTCATAAGGTTAATACTAGCATCTGCAATCGTTCGAATCATAGTAACTACATGTGAAGAAACAACAGTTTGGGTAGCATTTTTATCAAGCACATTCGGCTAAATTTTACCTTTTCCAAAGCTATGAATAAAATAATTTCTACCAAAGAACGAATTTTTAATTCGCAGGTTGGTCCGAATGGATCTGGAATATTGCATCTTGTTTTTGATTGGATAAAAATTGGATCATTTTAACCAAATTTTGACAAAAATTTCTATTTTTATCAACATTATCAACCTCTTTATGGACAAATGCAAAGAAAAAGTCTCAACTTTATCCAAGGAGTTGACTTTGAACTGATTGAAAACCTTCCCATTAATAGAAAAAAATACCTTTTCATATTTGATGACGCTTGTGAAGAAATTTCAAATTCTAAGCAGTTTTTAATAATTGCTACTGCTGGAAGACATAGGGGACTGAATACATTATATGTATCAGCATGACTTGTTTCATCAAAGCAAATTGGGAAGAGATGTTATGTTACAAAATTTACATATAGTTTTGTTCAAGTCAACGAGAGATGTTTTACAAATCAATAGATTAAGTCAACAACTAGTTCTAGGATCCCAATTGAAAGAGTGGTATCAAGATGCAACATCTATTCCTTATGGTCATTTAATCATTAATTTAACTCCAAAAACTGTTGATTCACTAAGATGTTGCACAAACGGCGGTTTTGTTCATCAAAAAAATGTGTATCAGCAGATACAGAAACTAAGTTTTTGAACAATGAGCATACAATACGTCTCCCAATATTTCAAATTTTTCCTAAAATTTTCAAAAACAATTCATCCTCTTTTGTCCAAAAAATTTCATTCAGTTCCTCAGCGAATGTCTAAAATATAATTGCTGCGTGGCGAGCTACAGGATCTCCGAAAAATAGAGGTAGTAAAAAATCGAAGAGTAATGTCAGAACTCACATAAAGAATAACTTCATGGCATAAAAGAAAACATTTTTTAAGCTCGCCAAAAGGCTTACAATTCTTATCTACTATCACTCCTTTTGTCATTAAACGATTGACGTAGTATGGATCAATTTGTTCTAATTCCTTACTCAGTTTATCAACCCCAAAGAACTTTTCCAAAAAAAAAACAAAATTGTAACTAAAGCAAGAAAAGCAAGAAAAAGAGGAGATATTATCCAAAGATTTTGATTCTACTTATAGTGCTGTAAACGAGTAACAATAAGCATACTATTGATTTAATTTTTGAGTTTTCCTAAAATCAAACTAAGTCAGTCAGAAAAAATCATATTAGATAATTGAGAAACAAAAGAATCGGTTGTAGACTTTGTGTGTGCACTAAAACGAAAAAATACCTTTCCCGATTTTTACTTTACCGTTTTAGAAGCAACTCAATTTCCACCTAAACTTGTTATCAACAAGAATGTCAATTCGAAAGACGGAGAATTTTGGATCCCTTTCAAAATCTGAAAAGGTAAGTCTGATCAAAATGTGTTTTTGGGGTAAAGATGCGTACGGTTTTTTACGAAATTTGAGTAAAGCAAGCAGTTTGTCAAAACAGAAAGTAGAACAATTTTTACAAACCAAGACATCGTATACAAATTTTGGTCCTCCAATCAGACGTTTCCAAGGACTTCAACCGTTTTCAAAATATATCAATGAAGTTTGGTGAAATGACTTGGCTTTTGCGGACAAACTAGCGTGTCAAAACAAGGAGTCAAACATTTATTGGTTGCCGTTGATGTTTTTTCGCAATTTTTCAGAGTTCAAATAATAAAAACAAAATATGCCAAAGATACTTTGCAAGCTTTCAAAAAAAATATTACACGAGAAAACACTCCTGAAAAAATTTGGGTTGATAAAAAAACAGATTACGGGAGAAACCAAAAGCTGCGGTTGCAGAGAGAGCCATTCGATCAGCAAAACATATAATTAGTTACTATATAGAAGATCATGCTGAACAATTCATTCACAAATTACCTCAATTTCAACCTTAAACTTCAAAGTTGGAGATGGAGTGAGAACTTCAAAGAATGATACTCCTTTTCGACAGGTTTACAAACCACAATTTACAGCTGAAAATTTTAAAATTTTGGCAATATCTACAAGAAAAAGCCTTCTAAATACATCATCAAAGATCTAGACAAAGAAGAAAATATAGGAAAATGTTATAAAAAAGAGCTGAGAAAATGTTCGGATTGAAGGTAAACCTATTTTGAAACTAAGTTTCCATCGATGAACGTCTAGGTGTTCGAGCATTTGAATAAAACGGAATCTATATATCAGATGATAAAATTACAGAATAGATTGCCGTTCCTTTACCTGAGAATCAATCAGTGTTTATTATTCAAAGTTTTGACTTGAGTCACGTTTTTGATTGTGATTTAGAACGAAATCAAACAGTAATCATAAGGAAAGGAAAAGGTCCCCATTATCCTCAGTATTCTTACGACATTATAAGAATACATTCTTTGATAATTTATAGTGATATA
Organism: Symsagittifera roscoffensis; assembly: GCF_963678635.1. Taxonomy (NCBI): domain Eukaryota; kingdom Metazoa; phylum Xenacoelomorpha; order Acoela; family Convolutidae; genus Symsagittifera; species Symsagittifera roscoffensis. The sequence goes on along the minus strand of NC_087063.1, from coordinate 35,377,102 downwards.
ATAAAAAATAACATAGCCGTTGATACAAAAACTCCCCTATTGCGTTGTACTCCAATCATCTCCAAATCAAAAAGTGGAGATATAAATTCTACAGGACAGTACATGAATTATCAGTCCTTTAAAAACTTACAGTTTGAAAAAACTGTTAAAAAGACCTTTTATAATATCATGAGAGAACTAAGAGATAGTAAAGGCAAAAAATTCTTTTTGTGTCCGTAGGAATTACCCGAGTTGTTCTCTTGTTCCGCAAGATTTCAAATAATTCTTTTTAATTCAAACTTCATACGAAATGGCTGCTCAAAATTCATCTGATTTCTCTAATTTTCGTGGATGAGATTTTGGTGAGATGAGACGTGGATGAGATTTTGGAGCTCTTCCGCAAGTTCTCGGGAGAACTGCAATCCCCTTTATTGAAATTTATGTTGTCCCAGCTGCAAAAAAATGGAAGCAGATTTGTTTGAAATCGCCGCTCCAGAGATTGGGAAAGTTGTTAGTGGACGTAAAACTCAAAACATTTGAAAAAGATATGGGAACAAAAACAATTCGGAAACAATTGGGATGTGAAAAAAAATGCAAGCGTAGAACCAGATTCATTTCACGAAAAAGTAGATAGAAAATTTGTCGGTCTCGCAAAGACTTTCTTGAAAATTTAAAATGATTATAAACCAAAGTAGTCATTTTCAGTACGAAGCTTTTAAAAATTCTTCATTGGAGATTTTTGATAGTCCCAGGTTTGAAAACAATGGTATCATCTTACTCACAAGATTTTTTTCCCAATACTTCTCTAGATGAAAGCAGTATTGAATTTCAATATGAAACGGATCTTAATCTCTACTCGAGTATGCGTGATACCCATCTTAGCTTAAAGCTTGAATTAATCATGGGAAGAGTGTTTGGTGCTTTCAAGATAGAAAAAGCAGAACATAAAGAGAAATCCGAGGATGATTCTCGTGAGGAGCCAGATCGTTCCTTAATTTATGTAAGCAATCTACCTCACTCACTATTCTCCAATTGTGAAGTCTATTTTAACAACACAATGGTTTACAACGACAATTGATTATATCTTCTTAAGGCAAAACAATCGAACGAATTCAACTCGTCGGCAGTGTGTACTAAAGGAATTCTTGCTTGTCATGGATACACTTTTAAAGAAATTCCTGATGCATTTGAGATGCATCCGTTCACTGTTAAAAAATATTCCTTAGGATCAGCGATAACTTGTTCACTCTTTGATTTGTTTACTTGCAAAAAAGTTGTTGCTAGCGAACGCCAAAGTTTGAACTAAACTAATTTGAGCTAGACCTAACTCTCATATGCTCTCTGATTATCCAATTGCTAGTCTGAAAATTGTTGATTGTTCGCTGTTTACTAGAAAAATGTTAGTTGCTGAACTTAATATTCAATACTTGCTATGGAATCTGGGAAGACAAACTGCTCAATACAATTACATGGAAACTATAGCAATAACTTTTATCAGTCCATCTCGCTGAAACCAATTCATACAAAAATATGTTTAATAACGCTCCACTATGAAGAATAGCTGTTGCAATGAATACGAAATCAGCTGTTGCAGGATCTTTTCATGAAACCCCTTGCAGCTATCAACAATTTTATTTGAGAGAGCTTAAAATTATTCGGGTTGGAAAAGCAATTGTTTCATTAGATACAACTTCTTTTTTTCATCCTTATGTTACAACAATGAAAGCAATGCAGTTTAATGAAGATTTTCAAAATCACTATATTCTTGTTTTTGACTGGACTTTACTACAAGATGTAGCTGAACAGTTGCATTATCCAGAATCTAATGGAGAAAGCCTGAAATTAGAATTTGTGGAGCAAAAAGGGAAGTGATGTTTTTGGGAGAAAGACTACCAAAATTTCAAATTGACAAATTCGAAATTCGGAACAGTCGCTAAAAATGCTTACTTTTTTGAGTATTCAGGTTCGTATAAAAGTATTGTACATTTTTTGGGATTTTTCATCGTTATTGTCTCTATACTATCCATTTTGGTTGTCTTCAGACCTCAAACTCAAGTAAAATTACACAATGAAGGTTTTTTAATTGAAAACCCGAGAAATTGCAGTTCTCGCAAATTCTCGGAAGAACTGCAATCCCCTTTATTGAAAATTATGTTGTCCCAGCTGCAAAAAAAATGGAAGCAGATTTGTTTGAAAGCGCTGCTCCAGAGATTGGGAAAGTTGTTAGTGGACGTAAAACTCAAAACATTTGAAAAAGATGTGGGAACAAAAACAGTTCGGAAACAATTGGGATGTGAAAAAAGAATGCAAGCGTAGAACCAGATTCATTTCTCGAAAAAATTGATAGAAAATTTGTCGGTCTCGCAAAGACTTTTTTGAAAATTTAAAATGATTAAAAACCAAAATAGTCATGTTCAGTACGAAGCTTTTAAAAATTCTTCATTGGAGATTGTTGATAGTCCCAGTTTTGAAAACAATGATATCATCTTACTCACAAGATTTCTTTCCCACTACTTCTCTTCATGAAAGCAGTATTGAGTTTCAATTTGAAACGGGTCTTAAACTCTACTCGAATATGCGTGATACCCATCTTAGCTTAAAGCTTCAATTAAGCATGGGAAGAGTGTTTGGTTCTTTCAAGATAGAAAAAGCAGAACATAAAGAGAAATCCGAGGATGATTCTCGTGAGGAGCCAGATCGTTCCTTAATTTATGTAAGCAATCTACCTCACTCACTATTCTCCAATTGTGAAGTCTATTTTAACAACACAATGGTTTACAACGACAATTGATTATATCTTCTTGAGGCAAAACAATCGAACGAATTCAACTCGTCGGCAGTGTGTACTAAAAGAATTCTTGCTTGTCATGGATACAATTTTAAAGAAATTCCTGATGCATTTGATATGCATCCGTTCACTGATAAAAAATTCCTTAGGATCAGCGATAAACTTGTTCACTCTTTGGTTTTTATACTTGCAAAAAAAATTGTTGCTAGCGAACGCCAAAGTTTAAAGTAAACTAATTCGAGATAGACCTAACTCTTATAAGCTCTCTGATTATCCAATTGCTAGTCTGAAAAATGTTGATTGTTCGCTGTTTACTAGAAAAATTTTAGTTGCTGAACTTAATATTCAATACTTGCAATGGAATCTGGGAAGACAAACTGCTCAATACAATTACATGGAAACTATAGCAATAACTTTTATCAGTCCATCTCGCCGGAACCAATTCATACAAAACTATGTTTAATAACGCTCCACTATGAAGAATAGCTGTTGCAATGAATACGAAATCAGCTGTTGCAGGATCTTTTCATAAAAACCCTTGCAGCTATTAACAATTTAATTTGAGAGAGCTTAAATTTATTCGGGTTGGAAAAGCAATTGTTTCATTAGATACAACTTCTTTTTTTCGTCCTCATGTTACAACAATGAAAGCAATGCAGTTTAACGAAGATTTTAAAAATCACTATATTCTTGTTTTTGACTGGACTTTACTACAAGATGCAGCTGAACAGTTGCATTATCCAGAAACTAATGGAGAAAGCCTGAAATTAGAATTTTTGGAGCAAAAAAGGAAGTGATATTCTTGGGAGAAAGACTAACAAAACTTCAAATTGACAAATTCGGAACAGTCGCTAAAAATGTTTACTTTTTTGAGTATTCAGGTTTGTATAAAAGTATTGTACATTTTTTGGGACTTTTCATCGTTATTGTCACTATACTATCCATTTTGGTTGTCCTCAGACCTCAATCTCCAGTAAAATTACACAATGAATGCTTTTTAAATGAAAACCCGAGAAAATACTACAAACTAGACTGTAAACCCGTATTCATTAGTCTTTATTCAGTACAAAAGGCTTGTGCATGAGACTTTGTTGATTCAATACCTAAATGCGTGTAAGTCAATAATCTTAGTTTTTTTGTCTTAAATTACAAAATCAAACTATCTATTTCTTTGTTTTTAGATGTATATCAGCTAACAATTGCAAAGATGGATATTTTTTCAAATTTTTGAAAGAAGTCCTGAACTCAGGTTCAAGTACATGGTACCTTACCCCTCTAATAAAGTACCTAAACTAACAAAATACTCTTTTGCAATCATCAACTCAGCTCCAAGCAATGATAGAGGGGAAGAACGGATCATGATAGCTCGATTGGACAAAACTAACTACTCTGCTGATTTTTTGGGTCAAAAAGAACTACATATTCCTTTCTAACAAATAATATTGGTGAATGGTTCCCAAAAAACTACCAAAAACTGATAATTTGTGTGGATTTTACGCAATTATTTCAGCATTTCTTCTTTTTAAATTTTACCAGAAAACTTGAATAATATTTATGATGTGCATGTTTTGAATTTTATAAGGAAACTTATGTAAATGTATAATTTTTATTTATATGTGTAATTTATGGCAATAAAATTACTATACGATGCAGTGATTTACATATTTTCTTGTATCCTATTTTTTTCTCAAAAAACTCAATTTTTTGAAATTTTAGACGGTTTCAGCATGGAGCGTTAGCAGTTAAAACACCATATAAAATGGTACACTTAATACAACTAGGATAGACATCAATTAGATAACGCGCCCAATATTGTTTCAAAAAACTCGAAATTTCCACACAAAAAGCATTCCATTTTTCTTAGCATTACACGATCAATTATACGTTATCATTGGTATTCCCTATAATAACACATTGTAGACTCTATACTCAATGTTAATACATAGCTTGGCGTACCGGAAATCTATAAAGTGTCCTAATACATGGAGTCCGCAATGCTCCCCCCCCCCCCAATTTAGCCTCAACATCTACTACTGACAACAGTTTTGTTTTCGAGCCAAAATATGTCGCCTCTAATACCGCTCGGTAAATGATTTCCGTTTTTACGGTCTGTTTATGAAATTCCATCGATACAAACCTGGTGTTTTGATGGCTTTATGAACGCGTATTAAATCATGTTGTAAATGCCTTTTTAATCAGAAACTTTATAGCACTATTGAACCACAGCTAAACGAACAAAATTCCATTGTCTTGGGAAAAAACGCTTCATATTTAGTCAGCTCCAGATTCATCTAAAACACCTAACAAAAGCTTCTGACGCTGAAAACGAAATATTTACAACATTTTTTGATGTTTGTGTAAAACCTAATTGAGTTAGTAGTAACTTTTTTTTTGATAAAACTGAGTTTTTCTTACATGGAATGAAGTATACCGAAGCTAAATCACTCATACTTAACAGGACTTATTCATAAAACATTAAAATATGGAGTCTTCATTTCTTTTCAAACAAGTAACTAATGGCGTTCCGCGAGGCTCAGTTTTGGGCTCCCTGCTGTTTTCAGTTTTCATCGTTGATTTACTTAATTAGTGTCTGATCTCAAACTGTCTATTAAACGCGGTTGATCCCAAAGTTAATGATAAAGGTTCTATAATGTTAAACAATTACCTTCTTAATCCTTACAGCTGGGCAGATACAAATAAAATTAAATTTGATAAAGATAAAACTTTCCTGATTTGGCTTACGAGAAAACGTCAAAGCATAGAAGAAAACCAACATACCCGTTTTTGCAGATTGAAAGTTTTTCAAAATTAAATCCAGTTCTTGATCTCGGAATTTTTGCCATAGTTTTTCTTGGTCAGTGCACCTAGCTGATGAATCTTCGAAAAGATTCTTAAGATATATCGTAATCCAAAGAAATTTAAAGAATCGATTGAATGTTTATCAAAAAATAGCCATGTATAGGTCGTATGTTCGACCATTTTAAACTTATGAATATGTAATTTTCTCTTTAAATAAATAAGACCTATGAAGACTGAAAAAAAAAATCATCGTGTGACAAAACAGATATCATCGGAAAAAGAATACTTCAAATGCCTTTTCAAAGGCAACTTCCTGCCCATATCGCTTTTGCTTCAGCTGTGTGACCTGTTTCTTAAATGTTTTGAGTCATCTTCGCTCAGCTGCAATCGCAGATACAATTTGTTGATGAAAAACTTCTATACACTGCTTATTTTTGTAGAGAGATTTCCCGAAATGAAAGCCTACAATCAGTTTGTCCTTAATCGCTCAACTAAACTTGCTAATTAAAAAGCAAAAAAATATGGATTTTTCTACCGAAAAGTTATGCTTTGAAATAAAACTTAAAATGTTTTTTTTGAAGTTATTTTTGTTTGAATTATGATAGAAGTGTTGATAAAAGTGATGGAATTTATATAAATGAAGTCTTTATTTTTTGTTATTTTTTTGTATATTTTTTGACTTCCTTCAAGTTATTCTTTCAAGCTATTTTTTCAATTGTATTTTCAGAGGTAGTGTTTGACTTCTGTTTTTTTTTCAATTCGCTAGCTTATAATGCACAATCATTTTGCGTCGCTTTGTCTCTTCTGCACGCTTGAGAGAGTAAATTTAATAAAATACCTTAACGCCCCACTAACTGCTGAAAAGAGGAACAATTATTAAGGCTTTTATCATCGGTTGCATTTTTAGATGTAACCACAGGTTCATAAACCGGTTTGAAAATTTGCATATTCTTTTTTTTTATTGCATTTTTGACAATCTTTCTTGAGAACTGTTATACGTTTTTTCCTCCCCACGAACCATTCGGAAACACCCTTATCTTCAATGCTAATCTGCATACCAAGAATGGCAAGCAGCTCTTGTACTGAACTTTCCTCAACATCAAAAACTATCATGTCATTCAGATACACCGCAATGAAACTCAATTTCTCTGATTAAAATGATGATTAAATAAATGGTGTCTTGAGATTTTATTAAGCTTGCATACAACACGGTCGTCAGATCCAAAACCAGATACAAAACCACAAAAGTGTCATCATCTAAATAAGAAATCATAGAAGCTGTTTTGACAGCAATTTGTTGCATTTTCAGGCCATGTTGTGCTGCAATGGCAGATAATGAGCCAACAACTGTCAGAATAATTGTTGGTGAAAAAGTATCAATATAATTTTAACTATAAATTTGACTATATCCCTTAAGCACATAACGTGCTTTATATCGTTCATATGAACCATCGCTCTTACGCTTTGTATTAAAATTCCAGTTGCCTTTTGGTATTGGTTTTCATGGAGGTAAGGGCAAAAGATCCAGTTTTTTTTAAACATTTTTCAAAAATTACACTAGCAGCCAATGCAAAGTTACAGTTTTCATCAGTATAAAATTTGTAATCATAGTGTCATACTGGTGTTCGATTAATCCGACGGCTCCTTTTAAATGTAGGAATGTCAAGTCCCAAAGCAGTAGAATTTTCTTCATTGCTTGCAGATTGTTCTCTCGTTTCAGATGATGTAGAAAGTTGTGGTGAAATCTGTGTTTAACTGTCAGGATTGGGAAAGTTTTGTTTTGCGCTTTTTCTGCAGTTGGAGTGTGATGAGGAGATCTGATGGCATCAGATAAACCAAGTGTATCTTGAGTTGCTTAATTTTTGCTGCATGGATCCGTTATCGAGACCCGGGAATTGTTCTTCGTGAAATGTCACAAAAAAAGAGCAATAAAACTTTTTTCAGAAAATCATATAAAATATATGCAGAAATTGAACCGTCCTAGCCGTTAAAAATTATTTTTTGCCTTTGGGTGATAAATTGTACTGGTGGGTTTCAATTTTTGATTTTCATAAGCAGCCAAAGTTTTTTAGTAGATGAACACTGGGTTGCAGTCCAAACATTTTTCAAAATTTACACTGCAAAGTTACAGTTTTCATCAGTATAAAATTTGTAATCATAGTGTCATACTGGTGTTCGATTAATCCGACGGCTCCTTTTAAATGTAGGAATGTCGAGTCCCAAAGCAGTAGAATTTTTTTCATTGCTTGCAGATTGTTCTCTCGTTTCAGATGATGAAGAAAGTTGCCGTAAAATCTGTATTGAACTGTCAGGAGTGGGGAAGTAGTGTTTTGCGATTTTTCTGCAGTTGGAGTGTGAGGAGGGGACTCGATGGCATCAGACAAACCAAATGCATCTTGAGTTGTGTAATTTTTCACGTGTATCTATGTAAACTGGAGTATCTTGAATCTCCATTTGCACATTACGAGGACTAGATGCAGAAGATACTCTTTGATAAGTATCAAAAATCGTAGAAGTAGCTCCCCTGTCGGTGATGACGACTGTTCAAGAGTACGCAATAGTTCATTTGCATCACTTACGCCTGTTTGTGAGTTTTTGACTCCCACTGAATCTGTGTTAGCCACCACTGGGTCATTTTCTGCAAAAAGCAAACGATAGCAGGCTTGGATCCGTTATCGAGACCCGGGAACTGTTCTTCGTGAAATGTCACATTAAAAGAGCAAGAAAACCAGTTTTCAGAAAATCATATAACTTATATGGCGAACTTGAACCGTCCTAACCAGTAAAAACTGCCAAAGTTTTTTAATAGATGAACACTGGTTTGCATTCCAAAGAAAAAACATTTCTTAGAGTGTTTTGTCATCATTAAAGCAGATAATAGTGCACGATTACTTTTGTATACAACAGTATCAACTGCCCCTACCCAAAAAGATTGTCGTAGTTTTGACGTAAGTAAAAGAGCCCGCGCAGTGTCAAAAATGTATCGCCAATAGCGCTCGGCAGCACCATTTTGATGAGGAGAATGAGGACTTGTAAAATTGCTGTGCAAATTTTTGTTCTTGATAAAAATTTGAACTTTGCCCAAATTATACTCCATGCCATTATCAGACCTGAGTGTAAAACCAGTAACGTTGCATGATTGGACCACCGTACTAGAAAAAAATTGAATTTTTGCAAACGAATTGCCTTAAAAGGCCATAAAATACATTTTGCTTTAATAAAAAAATCATCGATAAAAGATATTGCACATTTGTTTCCACGCAATGATTCCAGAAAAGAACCTCAAACCTCACATATAACCAGCTCAAATTTTCGCGTTGTCTTTACTTGAGGGTTTTTAGATATGTCGGACGTAGATATCTTACATTCTGAACACATAGTACTTATCGATTGCCAGTGAACCTGAAATAACCATACCTTTTACTGTTTGATTGGCAGTTTTCTTCAATGTTTAACAATTTACATGTAGAAACCTTGCATGCCACGTAGAAGTTTACAATGCTGCCATCTTTGGTTGTTTTGCACTTTGCTTAAACCAAAAGATTCATTACACTAAAAATCACTGTAATCCCTTGCTTAACTAGCAGTGAAACCAATCTGAAAAGAAATTCGAACCTCGGCACAACTAATGCGCGCTGGAGATTACTCGTGTACTTAGGTTCAATACGATCGTAGAAGGCAAAATTATTTAACACCATATACTGGCTGTTGTGTCCCATCCTCATTCGGAATAATCATCGCATTTTCGTCCCCTTCCAGCATAGAAAGCATAAAAACTTATCAATACTTTTTGATAAAACTGAGTTTTTCTTAGATGGAATGAAATAAATTGAAGCTAACTCACTCATACTGAACTAGACTTATACAGAGAGTAATAATATATGGAGTCTTGTCTTCCTTTTAATCAAATAACTAATGGCTCTCCGCGAGTCTAAGTTTTGGGTCCCGTGCTGTTTTCAGTTTTCACCGGTGACTTACCTAATCATTCTCTAATCTCAAACTGTCTATTATACGCGGATGATGCCAAAGTTAATAATAAAAGTCCTATAATGTTACACAATTAACTCCTTACCTTTCTTGAATTTTTCTATCATAACCAACGTATACATTTGACACCAAAAATATATAAATCAGATTTCTAGTATGACTTATTTCATTTTTTCGATAGTGATTTCAATTTTGATGTGCAAAAAGGATTTCTTAATGATAAAAACCAGGACAAAGAATTTCATACATTTTTCTATAAACAATGCAAGAAAAACTTGCATTTTAGGGTGTGTATCTTAGGGGGTGTGTGATTTCTTAAAAATTTACATGTGGAGGTTGTGTGTCTTGACTGTGACATACTCCCTCCTCATGTTGTATGTTGCTCTTTCATATACTCTATTATAGATGTTGAGCTCCTGATCTATAGTTGATTCTTTTCCAGATTTGACTTCAAATATAGGTACGAGTCCAAGGTTTTCAGCATCGTGAAAAACAGTATTCCGGGTTGCCTACATTGCTTCTTTTTCTTTTTCACTAAGATAGACATGTTGGGACTTTTCAAATTGTCAACTTTTCTGTAGTACATTTCTGAAGAGCAAACTGATCAGATGAGTAGAGAAGAAAAAATAATTTTGAAATTATTCAAAAAACTTTCAAGAATCGATTAAATGTTTATCAAAAAATAACAATGTAGACGTCGTATGTTCGACCATTTTAAAATTTTGTATCTGTATATTTCTCTTTACAAAAATAAGACCTAAGAAGACTGGCAAAAATTCATTCTAGTGTGACAAAAAAGATATCATCGGAAAAAGACCACTTCAAACGCAAAGGCAACTTACTGCCCATATTACTTTTGCTTCAGCTGTATGACTTGTTTCTTCTAAATAAGTTGTATTGGGTCATCTTGGCTCCTTGGCTCAGAGCAATCGCAGATCCAATTTGTTGATGAAAAACTTCCATAAGAATTGAGCTCGTCAACACTGCAACACTGCTTGTGTTTGTAGAGAAAATTCACAAATTGAAAGTCTACAACCAGTTCGTTTTTAATCGCTTTACTGAATTTGCTCTTTCAAATGCAAAAAAAAGTGTGATTTTTCTAGAAAAATATTACGCTTTAAAAGACACCTGAAAAGGGTTTTAGACATTTTTTTGTTTGAATTATGATAAAAAAAATTTGCATGCTTTTGCTTCCATCAATATTGGAAAAATTCGCTTTGCTTGTATGGAATTTATATAAACGAAGTCTTTTTTTTTCTTTTTGTAATTTTTTCGACTTCCTTACAAGCTGTTTTTTCAATTTGCATATTCAGAAGTTGTGTTTGACTTCTGTTTTTTTTTTCAATTCACTAATTTATAGCGCAGTATTATTTTGCTTCGCTTCGTCTCTTTGTTACATTTTGCGTTTGCAGTTATAAAATCTGTAGTTTTAACTAGCTTTATTTAGTTTTTTAAAAAATTTTTTTTAAATAGAAATTAAAAATGACAACATACCCGAGTCCTTATGATTTCTCTGTTTTGGCACAGATCTTATCTCACTCAAAAAACAAACGAAGAGTTGAGAACATTTGCATAGGCATCAAGCTAAGAATTATCGAGTTTAAATGCGCTGGAAGCAAGGCCCTCTCCGGGAGACAAAATTTTTCTGGCAACCATATAGGTCGGATATAGCAACAGACGAGGAGCAGCAATAGCTGCACACTCTTTTCAAAACCCAATTGACCGCACCGACAATCCAAAACGCTTTGTATTTTTGAAACTGAATTTTAAGACTGCCTTTAACTCTCTAAATATTTAATTCTAGATGCTTTTGAGTATTTTCATGTTTTTTCACGGAAGCTCTATCATAATGTTAGAGGAGGGAACTGAATCTTATAAAATTAGGTCTCGATATTTTAAAAAATATATATTTCTTGTCGTTATTTTTAATCAAAGTGCGTAATGTCAAAATCAACAATTTTTGTTTAATCGCGTTATTTTGTGTCAATAAATAACGTTAAAAGTGTCACAAGGTCAAAATTGTTTCACTCTTTTCTCGAATATCACTATTACAGTTTTGTTAAAAATTTTTGGAATGTCTTGAAATTGACCAATCACAGACGGCTATTTCAACTCTCCCCCTCAAAAGAAACTTTCGAAGAGAAGGTTGCATTACTGCGCCAAACGAACACGTCGAAGTCATTTTGTCATTTTATCCGCATCCATAATTGTAGCAGGAAAATATTTTAAAACCGTCTTACCGGAGCGATTTTTTCCCAAAAAAAAAATTGTTTTTTTTTATGTGACTCTCTTTGGCCCTCGATGTTGAAGCTGTTTCATGAGCTACGCAGATTAGAGTTACTATAGATAGCAGTATTAGAGTTTATGCTCTCAGAGACCTGTTTCAGGAACAAAACTTCCTGAGCCAAGGCCGATAGCGCCATATACTTTACTCCGATTCACATGATTGTAAAGATACCCAAAGTTGTTTAGCAGTTCGCCAAATTATTGTGGAGTCTGACCAAATTAATTTAAAAACCATGCCAAGTACAAAATTTCTGGTTTTTACGTTGCCTGCCCGATTGGCATCACTGTACGCAAAAAGATCTAGACTATTATCATGTCGCGAATAAGTAAGGGAATATTTCCTGCCTTTTTATTTGCGTAGTACTCTTTTTCCCGCATTAAAATCCCGCGTTGGACTTTTGGACGCTTGAGAGAGTAAGGTTACTGCAAAAGCCTTATCCGGCCTAATTGTTGCAGCTAAATACAAAAACGCCCCCACTTACTGCTGAAAAGAGGAGCAATCATATAGAATTTTATTATCAGTTGCATTTTTAGATGTAACCACAGGTTAATAAACTGGTTTAAAATTTTGCATATTCCATTTTTTGATTGCTTTTTGACGTATCTTTCTTGAGAAACAGTTATACTTTTTTCACCAACGTGATTTTTGATTCTCAAGAACCATTCGGAAACACCCTTATCTTCAATGCTAATCTGCATACCAAGAATGGCAAACAGCTCTTGTACTGAACTTTCCTCAACATCAAAAACTATCATGTCATTCAGATACACCGCAATGAAACTCAATTTCTCTGATTAAAATGATGATTAAATAAATGGTGTCTTGAGATTTTATTAAGCTTGCATACAACACGGTCGTCAGATCCAAAACCAGATACAAAACCACAAAAGTGTCATCATCTAAATAAGAAATCATAGAAGCTGTTTTGACAGCAATTTGTTGCATTTTCAGGCCATGTTGTGCTGCAATGGCAGATAATGAGCCAACAACTGTCAGAATAATTGTTGGTGAAAAAGTATCAATATAATTTTAACTATAAATTTGACTATATCCCTTAAGCACATAACGTGCTTTATATCGTTCATATGAACCATCGCTCTTACGCTTTGTATTAAAATTTCAGTTGCCTTTTGGTATTGGTTTTCATGGAGGTAAGGGCAAAAGATCCAGTTTTTTTTAAACATTTTTCAAAAATTACACTAGCAGCCAATGCAAAGTTACAGTTTTCATCAGTATAAAATTTGTAATCATAGTGTCATACTGGTGTTCGATTAATCCGACGGCTCCTTTTAAATGTAGGACTGTCAAGTCCCAAAGCAGTAGAATTTTCTTCATTGCTTGCAGATTGTTCTCTCGTTTCAGATGATGTAGAAAGTTGTGGTGAAATCTGTGTTTAACTGTCAGGATTGGGAAAGTTTTGTTTTGCGCTTTTTCTGCAGTTGGAGTGTGATGAGGAGATCTGATGGCATCAGATAAACCAAGTGTATCTTGAGTTGCTTAATTTTTGCTGCATGGATCCGTTATCGAGACCCGGGAATTGTTCTTCGTGAAATGTCACAAAAAAAGAGCAAATAAACTTTTTTCAGAAAATCATATAAAATATATGCAGAAATTGAACCGTCCTAGCCGTTAAAAATTATTTTTTGCCTTTGGGTGATAAATTGTACTGGTGGGTTTCAATTTTTGATTTTCATAAGCAGCCAAAGTTTTTTAGTAGATGAACACTGGGTTGCAGTCCAAAAAACATTTCTTAGAGAGTGTTTTATCATCATTTATAGCAGATAATAGTACACTTTTGTCCCTTTCCAGCATAGAAAGCGTCTTAAGCATCGATATGTCTGAAATGATATTGTTTTGTCTGGAATGATTTTTTTGGCGTGCCACCACAGTCATCACAATATCCATTGAAGTTGCAGTTAGTGCAAACCCAGGGAAACCGCCTTGTTAGTTGCTCGAATTTTTCTTGTTTACATGCTACTCTGCATTGCACTTGTCTTCGTAGCACCACACTTCGTTGCATTCCACTTCGTACAGTACAAGGTCTTCTGTTTACCTGTTAAGTTCCCCCAATGTATCGTCCTCGGCCAATGCTCTGAATTGCTGGAGCCGCAATGCACGCAGAACTCGAATCGGGTTTGTTTGAGCTCCTCCCAAGTAACCTTTTGATCAGTCGCTCCTTCAGTTTAAGGCAGAATTTCTGCTAAAACTGTATTGCAGCTATGAATGAATTGTGTTCTTGCGACAATGCCTTCAAAACTATGGCTTCTTTCATGTTGTCGCTAATTTTTTCATCTGCAGAGTGTAGTTTGAAAACAATGTTGTCCACTTTGTTAATAAATTCTACCATCGATTCACAGTTATTTTTGAGTTCCTCTTGCCAAAGCGCATTTATTTTGCTTGTTCCAATCTGCCAAAAGGTTTTGTCATGTAATTCAATAATTCGAATCCATTCCTGTTGTTTTGAGCAATGATCATCTGCAAGGTAGCATTCCTGTTGGCTTTGCTAATTTCTTAGAATCTACACTTAAATTTTTATCTTCAATATAGGCTAGGAATTGTTCACACCATACAAGAATATGTTCAGGTTTTCCATTGAAAACAAACGGTTCTTTCTTTATTCGGAATCCATCTAGTTGTTGGTGCTTGGAAGCTTCTATAGCCCATAACCGCTGATAATAATAGGTCTCGATGTTTAAAATAATAAGAAAAATTTCTTGTCATTTGTTTTTCATTAAAGTGGGTAAAGTCAAAACCACCAAATTTTGTTTAATCACGATTTTTATAACCATTTACACAGTTAGAAACCTAGAATATAGCAATTACAATTTCGCTTCAAGTCTTTTGTTTCTAATCAACCATGTTTTGAATTTCACCAATCACAGATGAGTATTTCAACCCTCAACAAGCAATGCTGAAGCCCCATCCCTTTTTTCAAAAACAATTCAGACACTAGCTAAACAGCTAGAGTCAAAAATATCAACTGGTATTCAAATGATGAAATTTTAGCTGACGACTAAAAAAAAGTGATCCGAGACCTTAAGAACATACTGAAATTGAACCAAACAAATGGTCTGCGCTTGAACACTGCAAAGCAGAAAATTCGTTTTTTTTGGAACCGACCACGAATGCAAATCACCACAAAAATTATGCAACCCTTATATTAGGATCTCCAATCGGCGAACTTTGCTAAAATATTAGCTCGAAAAAAAATGAAGAGTTTAAACCTCGTAACGTATGTCATAGATGAAACAGACGCTCACTACAATTTTTACCTCCTGAAACAATGCTTTAGCATGTCAGAACTCCTATTGTTGCCAAAACGTGTATATTTTGCGTACCAGCTTTTGTTGTTTGCAATATGATTTTTTGGAACGCATCTGGAAGTTTAAAAAACTCGTTATGCAAGTTCACTAATGTGAAAATGCAAATTGATTAGTTTTTACAAGCAGTTCTTTTGGCAGCCAAAAATTGCTTGGGTGTTTCTTCCGCTCGTTTGCGGGCTTTACCCACTTTTTTACCATCAACAGCAGGAATGAAATACGCCTTAAAACAAAATTAAACGATAGCAGGCATGGATCCAATATTGAGACCCGAGAATTGTTCTTCGTGAAATGTCACATTAAAAGAGCAATAAAATCTCTTTTCAGAAAATCATAAAAAATATATGGAGAACTTGAACCGTCCTAACCAGTAAAAACTGATTTTTTGCTTTTGGGTGATAAATTGTGCTGGTGGGGAACAATTTTTGATTTTCATAAGCAGCCAAAGTTTTTTAATAGATGAACACTGGTTTGCATTCCAAAAAAAAAACATTTCATAGAGTGTTTTGTCATCATTAAAAGCAGATAATAGTGCACGATTACTTGTGTATACAACAGTATCAACTGCCCCTACCCAAAACTGTTGTCGTAGTTTTGACGTAAGTAAAAGAGCCCGGGCATTGTCAAAACTGTATCGCCAATAGCTTTCGGCTGCACCATTTTGATGAGGAGAATGAGGACTTGTAAAATTGCTGTGCAAATTTTTGTTCTTGAGAAAAATTTGAACTTTGCCCAAATTATACTCCACGCCATTATCAGACCTGAGTGTAAAACCAGTAACGTTGCATGATTGGACCATCATACTAGAAACAAATTGAATTTTTGCAAACGAATCGCCTTTAACCGCCATAAAGTACATTTTGCTTTAATCAAAAAATCATCAGTAAAAGATATTGCATATTTGTTTCCACGCAATGATTCCAGAAAAGGTCCTCAAACCTCACATTTAAACAGCTCAAATTTTCGCGTTGTCTTTACTTGAGGGTTTTTAGATATGTAGGACGTAGATATCTTACATTCTGAACACATAGTACTTATAGATTGCCAGTGAACCTGAAATAACCATACCTTTTACTGTTTGATTAGCAGTTTTCTTCAATGTTTAACAATTACATGTAGAAACCTTGCATGCCACGTAGAAGTTTACAATGCTGCCATCTTTGGTTCTTTTGCACTTTGTTTAAACCAAAAAATTCATTACTCTAAAAATCACTGTAATCCCTTGCTTAACTAGCAGTGAAACCAATCTGAAAAGAAATTCGAAGCTCGGCACAAATAATGCGCACTGGAGATTACTCGTGTACTTAGCTTCAATACGATCTTAGAAGGGGAGGCAAAAATCTCCAACACCGAATACTGGCTGTTGTGTCCCATCCTCATTAGGAATAAACATTGCATTTTTGTCCCCTTCCAGCATAGAAAGCATAATAATTTATTAATACTTTTTGATAAAACTGAGGTTTTTTTAGATGGAATGAAACAAATTGAAGCTAACTCACTCATACTGAACTAGATTTATACAGAGAGTAATAATATATGGAGTCTTGTCTTCCTTTTAAACAAATAACTAATGGCGTTCCGCGAGTCTAAATTTTGGGTCCCGTGTTGTTTTCAGTTTTCATCGGTGACTTACCTAATCTGTCTCTAATCTCAAACTGTCTATTATACGCGGATGATGCCAAATTTATTAATAAAGGTCCTATAATGTTACACAATTAACTCCTTACAGCTGAGCGTAGACAAATAAATAGAAGTTTGATGAAGATAAAACTTTCCTGATTTGGCTTACAAGAAAAGGTCATAGCCAAGAAGAAAAACAACATACTCGTTTTTGCAGATTGAGAAAGTTTTTCAAAATTCTATCCAGTTCTTGGTCTTGGAGTTTTTGCCATAGCTTATCTTGGAGAGTGCACCTAGCTGATAAAATTTCGAAAAGAATCTACAGATATATCATAATCCAAAGAATTTTCGAGAATCGATTGAATTTTTATCAAAAAATAACAATGTACATGTCGTATGTTCGACCATTTTAAACCTTTGTATCTGTATGTTTCTCTTTACATAAATAAGACTTAAGAAGACTGGCAAAAATTCATTCTAGTGTGACAAAACAGATATCATCGGAAAAAGAACACTTCAAACGCAAAGGCAACTTTCTGCCCAAATCGCTTTTGCTTCAGCTGTATGACTTGTTCCTTCTAAATAAATTGTATTGAGTCATCTTGGCTCCTTGGCTCAGAGCAATCGCAGATCCAATTTGTTGATGAAAAACTTCCATACGAATCGAGCTCGTCAACACTGCAACACTGCTTGTGTTTGTAGAGAAAATTCCCGAATTGAAAGTCTACAATCAGTTCGTTTTTAATCGCTCTACCGAATTTGCTCTTTCAAAAGCAAAAAAAAGTATGATTTTTTTCTCACGAAAACTTACGCTTTAAAAGACAACTGAAAAAGATTTTTGACAGTTTAAAAAAAAATTTACATGTTTTTGCTTCCATCAATATTTAAAAAACTCGCTTTGCTTGTATGGAATTTATATAAACGAAGTCTTTTTTTTTTCCTTTTTGGTAGTTTTTTCGACTTCCTTACAAGCAGTTTTTTCAATTTGCATTTTCAGAAGTTGTGTTTGACTTCTGTTTTTTTTTTCAATTCACTAACTTATAGCTGCACACTTTTTTCAAAACCTAATTGACCGCACCGACAATCCAAAACGCTTTGTAATTTTGAAACTGAAATTTAAGAATGCCTTTAAATCTCTATATATTTAATTCTAGATGCTTTTGAGTAATTTCATGTTTTCTTACGGAAGCTCTATCATAATGTTGGAAGAGGGAACTGAACCTTATAAATTTAGGTCTAAATGTTTTAAAAAAGTTTATTTCTTGTCCTTATTTTTAATCAAAGTGCGTCATGTCAAAATCAACAATTTTTGTTTAATTGTGTTATTTTGTGTCAATATATAACGTTAATAGTCACAAGGTCAATATTGTTTCACTCCTTTCTCGAATATCACAATTACAGTTTTGTTACGGTTTTTTGGATCAAAACAACCATGTCTTGAAATTGACCAATCACAGACGGCTATTTCAACGCTCCCCCTCAAAAGAAACTTTCAAAGAGACGGTTGCATTACTGCGCCAAACGAACACGTCGAAGTCATTTTGTCATTTTATCCGCATCCATAATTGTAGCAGGAAAATATTTTAAAGTCGTCTTACCGGAGCGATTTTTTCCCAAAAAAAAAATTGTTTTTTTTTATGTGACTCTCTTTGGCCCTCGATGTTGAAGCTGTTTCATGAGCTACGCAGATTAGAGTTACTATAGATAGCAGTATTAGAGTTTATGCTCTCAGAGACCTGTTTCAGGAACAAAACTTCCTGAGCCAAGGCCGAGAGCGCCATATACTCCAATTCACATGATTGTAAAGAGACCCAACGTTGTTTAGCAGTTGGCCAAATTATTGTGGAGTCTGACCAAATTAATTTAAAAACCATGCCAAGTACAAAATTTCTGGTTTTTACGTTGCCTGCCCGATTGGCATCACTGTACGCAAAAAGACCTGGACCATTATCATGTCGTGAATAAGTAAGGGAATATTTCCTGCCTTTTAATTTGCGTAGTACTCTTTTCCCCGCATTAAAATTTTGCACTGTTGGACTTTTGCACGCTTGAGAGAGTAAAGTTACTGCAAAAGTCTTCTCCGGCCTAGTTGTTGCAGCTAAATACAATAACGCCGCCACTTACTGCTGAAAAGAGGAGCAATCAGTTAGAATTTTATCATCGGTTGCATTTTTAGATGTAACCACAGGTTCATAAACTGGTTTAAAGTTTTGCATATTCCATTTTTTGATAGCTTTTTTGACATTTTTTTCTTGAGAAACTGTTATGTTTTTTTCACCAACAAGATTTTTGATTCTCAAGAACCATTCGGAGACACCCTTATTATCAATGCAAATCTGCATACCAAGAATGGCAAGCAGCTCTTGTACTGAATTTTCCTCAACATCAAAAACTATCATATCATCCAGATACACAGCAATGCAACTCAATTTATCAGGATGATTAAATAAATTGTGTCTAGAGATTTATTAAGCTTGCATACACCACGGTCGTCAGATCCAAAACCAGATACAAAACCACAAAAGTGTCATCATCTAAATTAGAAATCATAGAAGCTGTTTTGACAGCAATTTTTTGCATTTCCAGGCCATTTTGTGCTGCAATGGCAAATAATGAGCCAACAACTGTCAGAATAATTGTTGGTGAAAAAGTATCAATATAATTTTAACTATAAATTTGACTATATCCCTTAAGCACATAGCGTGCTTTATATCGTTCATATGAACCATCGCATTACGCTTTGTATTAAAAACCCAGTTGCCTTTTGGTATTGGTTTTCATGGAGGTAAGGGCAAAGGATCCAGTTTTTTTTAAACATTTTTCAAAATTTACACTAGCAGCCAATGCAAAGTTACAGTTTTCATCAGTAAAAAATTTGTAATCATAGTGTCATACTGGTGTTCGATTATTCCGACGGCTCCTTTTAAATGTAGGAATGTCAAGTCCCAAAGCAGTAGAATTTTCTTCATTGCTTGCAGATTGTTCTCTCGTTTCAGATGATGTAGAAAGTTGTGGTAAAATCTGTGTTGAACTTTCAGGAGTGGGGAAGTTTTGATTTGCGCTTTCTCTGCAGTTGGAGTGGGAGGAGGAGATCTGATGGCATCAGATAAACCAAATGCATCTTGAGTTGCTGAATTTTTGCTGCATGGATCCGTTATCGAGACCCGGGAACTGTTCTTCGTGAAATGTCACAATAAAAGAGCAATAAAACTTCTTTTCAGGAAATCATTTATAATATATGCAGAACTTGAACCGTCCTACCAGTTAAAAATGATTTTTTGCCTTTGGGTGATAAATTGTGCTGGTGGTTTTCAATTTTTGATTTTCATAAGCAGCCAAAGTTTTTGAGTAGATGAACACTGGGTTGCAGTCCAAAAAACCTTTGTTAGAGTGTTTTATCATCATTTATAGCAGATAATAGTACACTATTTCTAGCAGAGAAATTTGAAGCTCGGTACAAATAATGCGCGGTTGAGGTTACTCGTTACTTACCTTTATTACGATCGTAGAAGGGGAGGCAAACGTCGTCAACACCATGTACTCGGTGTTGTGTCCCATCCTCGTTAGTAAAAAAACATCGCTATTTTGTCCCCTTCCAGCATAGAAAGCACCCTAAGCATCGATATGTCTGAAATCATATTGTTTTTTCTGGAATGATTTTTTTGTCGTGCATCCACAGTTATCACAATATCCATTGAAGTTGCAGTTAATGCAAACCCAGGGAAACCGCCTTGTTAGTTGCTCGAATTTTGCTTGTTTACATGCTACTCTGCATTGCACTTGTCTTCGTAGCACCACACTTCGTTGCATTCCACTTCGTACAGTACAAGGTCTTCTGTTTACCTGTTAAGTTCCCCCAATGTATCGTCCTCGGCCAATGCTCTGAATTGCTGGAGCCGCAATGCACGCAGAACTCGAATCGGGTTTGTTTGAGCTCCTCCCAAGTAACCTTTTGATCAGTCGCTCCTTCAGTTTAAGGCAGAATTTCTGCTAAAACTGTATTGCAGCTATGAATGAATTGTGTTCTTGCGACAATGCCTTCAAAACTATGGCTTCTTTCATGTTGTCGCTAATTTTTTCATCTGCAGAGTGTAGTTTGAAAACAATGTTGTCCACTTTGTTAATAAATTCTACCATCGATTCACAGTTATTTTTGAGTTCCTCTTGCCAAAGCGCATTTATTTTGCTTGTTCCAATCTGCCAAAAGGTTTTGTCATGTAATTCAATAATTCGAATCCATTACTGTTGTTTTGAGCAATGATCATCTGCAAGGTAGCATTCCTGTTGGCTTTGCTAATTTCTTAGAATCTACACTTAAATTTTTATCTTCAATATAGGCTAGGAATTGTTCACACCATACAAGAATATGTTCAGGTTTTCCATTGAAAACAAACGGTTCTTTCTTTATTCGGAATCCATCTAGTTGTTGGTGCTTGGAAGCTTCTATAGCCCATAACCGCTTATAATAATAGGTCTCGATGTTTAAAATAATAAGAAAAATTTCTTGTCATTTGTTTTTCATTAAAGTGGGTAAAGTCAAAACCACCAAATTTTGTTTAATCACGATTTTTATAACCATTTACACAGTTAGAAACCTAGAATATAGCAATTACAATTTCGCTTCAAGTCTTTTGTTTCTAATCAACCATGTTTTGAATTTCACCAATCACAGATGAGTATTTCAACCCTCAACAAGCAATGCTGAAGCCCCATCCCTTTTTTCAAAAACAATTCAGACACTAGCTAAACAGCTAGAGTCAAAAATATCAACTGGTATTCAAGTGATGAAATTTTAGCTGACGACTAAAAAAAAGTGATCCGAGACCTTAAGAACATACTGAAATTGAACCAAACAAATGGTCTGCGCTTGAACACTGCAAAGCAGAAAATTCGTTTTTTTTGGAACCGACCACGAATGCAAATCACCACAAAAATTATGCAACCCTTATATTAGGATCTCCAATCGGCGAACTTTGCTAAAATATTAGCTCGAAAAAAAAATGAAGAGTTTAAAAAACACCTCGTAACGTATGTCATAGATGAAACAGACGCTCACTACGATTTTTACCTCCTGAAACAATGCTTTAGCATGTCAGAACTCCTATTGTTGCCAAAACGTGTATATTTTGCGTACCAGCTTTTGTTGTTTGCAATATGATTTTTTGGAACGCATCTGGAAGTTTAAAAAACTCGTTATGCAAGTTCACTAATGTGAAAATGCAAATTGATTAGTTTTTACAGGCAGTTCTTTTGGCAGCCAAAAATTGCTTGGGTGTTTCTTCCGCTCGTTTGCGGGCTTTACCCACTTTTTTACCATCAACAGCAGGAATGAAATACGCCTTAAAACAAAATTTTGAGTCGAAGTTTCGGGCAGAATCTATATTGCTGCACAGTGAATTTGAGCAGTTGGAGTGTGAGAAGGAAACTCGATGGCATCAGACAAACCAAGTGCATCTTGAGTTGTGTTATTTTTCACGTGTATCTATGTAAACTGGAGTATCTTGAATCTCCATTTGCACATTACGAGGACTAGATGCAGAAGATACTCTTTGATAAGTATCAAAAATTGTAGAAGTAGCTCCCCTGTCGGTGATGACGACTGTTCAAGAGTACACAATAGTTCATTTGCATCACTTACGCCTGGTTGTGAGTTTTTGACTCACACTGAATGTGTGTTAGCCCCCACTGGGTCATTTTCTGGAAAAATCAAACGATAGCAGGCATGGATCCAATATCAAGACCCGGGAATTGTTCTTCGTGAAATGTCACATTAAAAGAGCAATAAAATCTCTTTTCAGAAAATCATATAAAATATATGGAGAACTTGAACCGTCCTAACCAGTAAAAACTGATTTTTTGCCTTTAGGTGATAAATTGTGCTGGAAGTTTAAAAAAACTCGTTATGCAAGTTCACTAATGTGAAAATGCAAATTGATTAATTTTTACAAGCAGTTCTTCCGGCAGCCAAAAATTGCTTGGTAGTTTCTTCCGCTCGTTTGCGGGCTTTACCCACTTTTTTTTACCATCAACACCAGGAATGAAATACGTCTTAAATAAAAATTTTCAGTCGGAGTTTCGGGCAGAATCTATAATGCTGCGCTTAAAGAGTGGTTTGAATTTGAGAAAATTGGAATGGCTCCTTATCGATTGGAATTTTCTCAAATTAAAAATGGCTACTTAGAGATTCTCCTTAGCAATACAGGGGGGTTATGTTTTTTACTAGGCCGACCTATTTTCCAGACCACAATGCAATAATTCAATTTAAAAAATTTTCAATTAAATGACCATTTGGAAAGGAAGCGGTTAGAACAAACAAAATTTTGCTGAGAAATCGTGAAAATCTTGTCTTTAACCAGGCTATACGGCGTCAATGCATCTGTCAATTAAGTTTGTTTAACGAGTATTGTTACATGTCCATGTTCTAAATTTTTTGGTAAAATATCGGTCTGGTAAATAGTTGGTCTTTCAATACAGTTTGCGAACGCTGCCTGTGTATTTGGCATTTTTAATGATTAACTACTTTCGAAGAAATTTATGGAGCAAAGGGATCAAAGCGCAGCTTCATAAATTATATGATAGACCCGTAGCCTCATGTCAGGTCAGTCTTTTTGAGTCACCTACAAATTCGGTTTATTCTGTGCTGGGGTTAGTTTTCTCTATCTGGTTGGCTTGATTCGCAACCATCTGACTCTCTTTACTTCTATCCACATTATACTTTGCTCTTTCATATCTTAAAAAAATCCGAGGATGTGGACTGGATAATCTGATGAAGGCATTCCTGACTGTAACATCGGAAACCATGATACTTTCGATCTTTCGACGGGGAACACGAACAGTGCCTGAAAAACTAATGTCGAAAAGTATGACGAATAACTATTGTCGAATAAAACTGTTGATCCAACTACTACTACTACTACTACTACTACTACTACTACTACTACTACTACTACTACTACTACTACTACTACTACTACTACTACTACCACTACTACTACTACTACTACTACTACTACTACTACTACTGAAAAGATGAATTCCCTTTAATATATATAAAGGTATCATACAGATTGTTGAAAGGCTATTTACATGGTTTATTACTGTAATCAAGGTGTACTATGAACGGCAATTGATGCAATAGGCCAAAAACATAGTACAGGAATTGATTAAATCAAATGAGTTAACCCTCGCTTGCAGATAGTTTTTGGGTGACTTCTTAAACGCTTCAGGACATGCAAAAAATGTCTGCAATATCATTGGAATATAGCATGTTTACATTTCGGCACACGCGGTAGAAGAAGAACTGCTCTGTGAAGAAAGGACGACATTTCCTGGTTGCCGTCATTCTAGGGTAGGCAGTGTTACGAAGATCTGTGGCGGAGAAGGTAAAATTAATGAAGTTGTAAATGTCGAACTCGAATTTCTCATTAAGCACTTTATTGAGGAAAACCAAGCCGTATAATGCAATGGGGAAAAATATTGGCAGGGAATTGGTCACCTTTAATTGCTCAGTGTAGTCACTGAGACCCGTCACCCATTTTAGTCGTTTTTTTAAACAATTCAAGTTTGCGCCTGTAAAGTAAGGAAGGAAACAAGATTTGGTTGCCGTAGAGATGGATACTTCGTATACAAAGTCGATAATATTTAAACTCGGTCCACAATGAGACGCTGTATGGAATTGAACGTTTGATAAAATGAAAAGATTTATTAACCGCAGCAAGCTTGAGTTTAAGATGGTTGTCCCATCTCAAATTTTGAGAAATTGTGACCCCGAGATCTTTGATAAATGATACCGAAGGAATAGAGATATCTTTAAGACAGAGCGATGTCTCCGACTCATTAGAATTGAATCAAATTATTTCGCATTTATTTGCATTAAACGTCAATTCATTTTCGATAGTTCATTGGTTAAAAAGATCTATATCTCTTTGAAAGTCAAAATGCGTTGCGCTGGAATACAATTTACTGTTATCGGCGAACAAATAACAGTCAGAAGTTAAAAGAGCATTTGACATGTCATTAATGAAGGGAACAAACAATAGTGGCCCTAAGACGCTGCCTTGCTGCTCTCCACTAGAAACATAACCTATCGAAGAAAATGTATTTTCAATCATTACAATTTGAGTACGATCACTCAGATACGAAGAGAAAAGCTCGAGAAACGTGTAATCAAATCCAAACTTAGCCAGTTTGCTTAGTAGAATATGATGAGGTACTTGATCAAAAGCTTTGCAAAAATCGAAGTATACAGAAAGAATTTTAAAATTCATCTCATTATTTGAATAAATTTTGTCAAAATATTCAAGAAGTTGGGTTATGGTTGATCGTTTCGTCATCAAACCATGCTGAACGGAAGTAATGCTTAGTCTCACTCGAGGATATAAAAAATTAAAAATCATTCTCTCCAGAATAAGCAATAATTGAGGTAGGATGCTGATAGGGCGGTAGTTTTCAACATTTTCGGGATTGTTAGTTTGCAAAATGGGTGTTATGTAAGCACATTTTCAAAGTGTAGGCCATTTTTGGGTATTTAAGACATTAGCAAAAAGTTGAACGACAAATGGCGCGATAATGTTGCTGCAGTTGCTAAGAACAAAAGTTGGAAGGTTGTCGTTGGTTAAACATGTAGCTGAAGCTGAGACGAGTGACGTTTCAACCTGAACAACATTTATTTGAAGCATGTTTAATAGAATTGAAGGGTAGTCATGAGCACCTAGAGCAGAATTCTATCTTAGTAGGAACACAAAACAGAAGTAATCATTCATAAGATTGGCTATTTCCAAAGAATTGGTAGCCTTTTTGTCTTTCCAGTTCATTTGATTTGGTAGTCGTTTTCTAGTAATTAAGCGCAGATATTTAAAACAGTCATGATTCAAATTCGGAGATAAGGATTCAAATAAACATGTTTTATCGAGTTCATTTGATAAATCAATATCGTATTGTAATGAAGACAGACGTAGGTTGTTATTGTTAAATCTTGAAGCTGTTCGATGTTTGTTAAGAAGATGAACAGTTTAGGACGAATAAAAATAAGGAATTTGTTGCCGCCTTTTGGTCTTTTTACAACACGCAAAGTTTATTACTGCCATAATTTCAGAATTTCAGTGAGGTACACAATCTTCGATTTTTAATGAGCCAAAACTCGAGTTTTGAGTAAAAATGAGATTATCAAAGTTAGGGCTGATAATTTAATTGAAAACTGAACAAGAAAATGAAGGTTTCGAAAATTGAGAGCTTAAGTTTTGCCCAGCGGTGCTCAGTGTTAATTTGGGTATTGTAAAGAAATCAAACAAGGAAAGTCGTCTGAAAACAATTTTTTGTCAAGGAAAACGGTTAAAAACTCAGTATGGTATGACAAAATCAGGTCCAGGGTGTTACCGGATAAATAAGATGGTTCATAAACAAGGGGTAATAAGTCAAGTTCCTCAATAGTAGAAAGAAACAAATTAGAGTGAACCGAACGACCAGAAAAGATGTCCAGCAGATGTCGGGCATATTGAAGTCAACCATGAGTGTGAATGAGCACGATAGGAATGCTAATTTAGTATTGAAATAACGATTAAAATCAATTAGAGAATTGATCGGTTTTCTGTATGCAGATGTATTAGGGGGGTTGTAAACAAGAAGAAAGACATGATTACGATATCCGGAATAAATCGATAAACCAATGCAATAGACTGCATTGTAAGAAAGAATAGAGTAGATTCAACACTCCACAAGCACTCCACAAGCACGATCAACCCGAGCAGTAACAGAATAAGGACAGTTTAATGGAAAAATTTCAGTATTGGTGTTTTTAGGTTTGAGCCAGGTCTCTGTGAGAAAGACGATATCGGGAGAATGTAAACTAAGATAGTTGAGGATTTTAAAACGCTTGCTGTTACTCATCAGGCTTTGTACGTTAAGCAGACATAATTACAGCTGTAGCCAGTCTAACTCGATCTTTTCACATTTTCTTTCAAGAGTGAGGCCGCAAATTTTATCTCATTGCGAGGTATTTGGTCGTGATTTATCATCTCATATCGTTTCTTGATAATTTTGCGTTTCACAGCTTGTTCATCTCTGTTGAGCAACTTAGAAATTAAGACTTTGTCTTGAAAATTTTTGAGTTTATTTGCTTTAACTAATCATTTCCGAGCATCCCAATATGATGATAGGCGTAAAAGTATGGGACGTGGCCTTCGTTCTGAGGATTTACTTTTACCAAGTCTATACATTTGGTTTATGTTAATAAATAGTTTCAGATAGATGGAGCAATCCGGGGCAGCGGTTGAGACCCCCGTCTACTCTTCCGAAATTGAAATGGACTCGCAGAAAGGACGACGCAGGCTTGACTCACGGCCTAAAGACTACTATACAACCATCGACGAGATGGTTCGTGGTGACACCGAAGTATTCAATCGTCATCTCAACAAGATGAACAAGGACTCAATAATCTGCCTGCTACGAGAAGCAATCTCCCAGATGAGAATCGATCGTGAGAGAGACATAAGAAGCAAAGAGTTAGTTCTTGAAGTGAAGAAAGTTATCCGAGATTCTTTTATCGAAAACATCGACCAAGTGCCAAGTCAAGAACTCGTGAATGGAGTTAAGTCAGCAGTCGAACAAGCAGTTACCAACTGTAGAGTGGAAAACACGGGCGGAACCGCTTTTGCTGCTCCCGTACCAGCTCCATTGCGCCAACCAACGGAGTCCCATCAGCATCAAATCAGAATAAATGGTATCCCCGAAAGTGACTCCAAAATCAGAACTGAAGTCTTGAACTATCAGTCTGAGGAGTTCAATAAAGTTATGAAATTCCTTAGCGAGGACCCGACAATAACAGACATGAAAAGACTGGGGCGACCCTCGCCCGACAACAACAGACCTAGAACTCTTCTGATTACATTCCATAATCCGTGGGATGTTAGAAAAGTCTTGGCTAAAGCTGCCACCCTGAAAGAGTACAAAGAACGAAAAGTTTTCATCTCGAAGTCTATGAACCGCGATGAACGACAAATTGAAGACCAACTTCTAAAGAAACGACGCGAGTTGATCAACAACAATGTCAACCCCCGAGCAATAAAAATCAAGTTTCCAAGACTTTTTGTCGACGACAAAGAGTTCATTATGAATGACGAAAACATCTCTGAGGACTGCTGACTAGAGAACTGTCAGATACAGATACTTACAATGAACACAAGAAGTCTTCTCACCAGAGAACGGAGATTCATATACGCCAATGCAATCAATGCACATTCCTATGATATCTTCTGTTTCAGTGAGAGCTGGCTCACATCCAATATGAAAAACTCTGAAATTTTTTACCGAACTTTACAATTTTCCGAGCCGACCGTCTAATGAGAAATGGGAACTCGGCTCATGGAGGAGTTTTAATTGGGAAAAGAAATAGTTATCAGTTCGAACAAGTTTATATTGCCTCTACTGAAGACTTATTGTCATCCTCCTACGTATGTGTCTCTGTTTCTCTCAGGGATTGCAAGTTGTTAGTGTGCTGTGTGTACAACCCGCCCAAGGACAGTCCCTACCGACTATCGACTGATTCAGTCAAACACTTTTTGAGCACAGTATGAACTCTGGAATCATTCAATCATGTTCTCATCACTGGCGATTGGAACCTGTCTAAGACGGATTGGAGCCTCTACTCTTCAACGGACGACTAAGAAGATGAAATAACCAGTCATATGGACTCACTGATGCTCCGCCAGCTAGTAACTGAACCAACCCGTGGATCAACAACTCTGGATCTTGTACTCATCAAATCACCGCATCACACTGATGATGTCTTGATTGATGAATCATTTGAAAAATCATTTCCGCTCTCCGACCATAGACCAGTTAAATCAACCTGGCTTTGCAGTGGAACTCCAACAGCGAATGAGAGGCGATCCAAATCTTACAGTTTCACAAACTGTGACTACGACGATGCAAAGAATATGATATTGGAAACACCTTTCAGCCCTATTTGCTAGAGTAATAATAACAAAATGGTAGATGAATGGTACGACTGGATCTTTAAAATCATTGATGCCTCCGTGCTGGTCAGATCAAATCACCGTGCCCAACTCAGTCCTTGGTTAACTGGTCGCACCTCCAACGTTCTGAAAAAGCTTAGTACGGCTGAGAAACACAAAAAAAGCGACCCTAAAATTCGATCTCTGAGAAATGAAGCTGCCTTGTACCTGGATGAAGACAGAGTGGAATATGAAACCAAGCTTTTTTCTGGAAGAAACACTGGATCAATTTTCAAATACATGAAGAGTTTGAAAAAAGACAGCCGATTACCTTCAGTCATCAGGTGGAATGAAGTGTCTGCCGACAGTAATCTCCGCAAAGCAAATCTGTTTAATGACTACTTCATCAGTGTGTTCACTCGCAACACTTTGGATGTACAACTGGGGGAGTCAGATTCCAAACCACCTGACGGAAGAGTTGCCAGCGATTATCAAATCAATAGAGATGTAGTATATAATGTCCTCTCTAATTTGGACATATCCAGGAGTCGTGGTGAAGACCAACTTCCACCAGTGTTCTTGCGCAAATTAGCAACCGAGCTAACTCCTTCAGTTTTCAACGTGTTCCGAAACATTCACAGGCTGGAAACGTTTCCCGAAAAATGGAAACTAGGCATTGTCAGTCCTATTTTCAAGAAAGGGAAAAAGTCCGAAATTTCGAATTATCGCCCTGCTACTCTTCTGAATATTGTTTCGAAGTGTTTTGAGAAAATTGTATTTTCGCAAATTGCCGACCATTTTATCAAGTATGTCAACTCAGCCCAGTTCGGTTTTGTGCCTCGTAAATCTGCCATTCTTCAACTATTACATTGCTTGAACTACATTTATGCATCAATATCCGAAAAAGACATTGCTTCGTGCCTTGTAATGTTCGACTTTTCTAAAGCTTTTGACAAAATCAGCCACACAGTTCTTCTGCAAAAAATCAGAAACGTTGGGATAGAAGGAAAACTTCTCAAGATTCTAAGGAGCTACCTTACAAACAGATCTCAGAGAGTTCGCATCAATGGTATTTTGTCGGCTGTTCGCTTAGTGCTGAGTGGTGTTCCCCAAGGCTCACTGTTGGGTCCGAATCTGTTTTTGATTTTCATCAATGACCTCCCTGATAAAATATTTAATTCTGTTGCTTTTATCTTTGCTGACGACTTGAAACATTTTTCGACAAATTCCCCAATTTGTCTCCTCTGCTTACCGCGGATCTTGATAGACTGAGTACTTGGTCTACCGAAAATCGGTTGCCTTTTAATATTTCAAAATGTTGTGTAGTAGATTTTAAGAATTGTTACCCCTGCGACATTACCTTCTGCAATACAACTTTCGACTTAGTCTCATCAGTGAACGATCCCGGACTGCAAATCAACATCACTTTGTCGTGGACCGAGCACTTAAAGAAAAAGCTAACTAAAGCAAATGCAACATTCTTCCTGATACGCCGCAGTGTCGGTCATCTTCTCTCTCCGCAGGTGAAGCTCTACTTGTAAACACTTCTCATGCCTATCAGTTTATATGCTTCTCAATGCTGGTCTCCAAACAAATCGGACTTGAAGCAACTAGAAACTTTCCAGAAACGAGTTGTCAGATGGATGCTCCCTGACACACCGTACCGTGAAGCAATCAGTTCCCTTGGCATCTTATCCATGTTGTAATTTGCCGTTTTAACTGACTTTCTCACTCTTTCAAAAATTGTCAGTGGCCTATACGACTGTGATCTCACCAGTTGTTATTCCTGCGCACCCAGTGGCTCACGACGCACAGCAACTCGTTTACTCGAAGTGTTTTGAGAAAATTTTATTTTCGCAAATCGCCGACCATTTTATCAAGTATGTCAACTCAGCCCAGTTCGGTTTTCTGCCTCGTAAATCTGCCCTTCTTCAACTATTACATTGCTTGAACTACATTTATGCATCAATATCCGAAAAAGACATTGCTTCGTGCCTTGTAATGTTCGACTTTTCTAAAGCTTTTGACAAAATCAGCCACACAGTTCTTCTGCAAAAAATCAGAAACGTTGGGATAGAAGGAAAACTTCTCAAGATTCTAAGGAGCTACCTTACAAACAGATCTCAGAGAGTTCGCATCAATGGTATTTTGTCGGCTGTTCGCTTAGTGCTGAGTGGTGTTCCCCAAGGCTCACTGTTGGGTCCGAATCTGTTTTTGATTTTCATCAATGACCTCCCTGATAAAATATTTAATTCTGTTGCTTTTATCTTTGCTGACGACTTGAAACGTTTTTCGACAATTTCCCCGATATGTTTCCTCTGCTTACCGCGGATCTTGATAGACTGAGTACTTGGTCTACCGAAAATCGGTTGCCTTTTAATATTTCAAAATGTTGTGTAGTAGATTTTAAGAATTGTTACCCCTGCGACATTACCTTCTGCAATACAACTCTCGACTTAGTCTCATCAGTGAACGATCCCGGACTGCAAATCAACATCACTTTGTCGTGGACCGAGCACTTAAAGAAAAAGCTAACTAAAGCAAATGCAACATTCTTCCTGATACGCCGCAGTGTCGGTCATCTTCTCTCTCCGCAGGTGAAGCTCCACTTGTAAACACTTCTCATGCCTATCAGTTTATATGCTTCTCAATGCTGGTCTCCAAACAAATCGGACTTGAAGCAGCTAGAAACTTTCCAGAAACGAGTTGTCAGATGGATGCTCCCTGACACACCGTACCGTGAAGCAATCAGTTCCCTTGGCATCTTATCCATGTTGTAATTTGCCGTTTTAACTGACTTTCTCACTCTTTCAAAAATTGTCAGTGGCCTATACGACTGTGATCTCACCAGTTGTTATTCCTGCGCACCCAGTGGCTCACGACGCACAGCAACTCGTTTACTCGAAGTGTTTTGAGAAAATTTTATTTTCGCAAATCGCCGACCATTTTATCAAGTATGTCAACTCAGCCCAGTTCTGTTTTCTGCCTCGTAAATCTGCCATTCTTCAACTATTACATTGCTTGAACTACATTTATGCATCAATATCCGAAAAAGACATTGCTTCGTGCCTTGTAATGTTCGACTTTTCTAAAGCTTTTGACAAAATCAGCCACACAGTTCTTCTGCAAAAAATCAGAAACATTGGGATAGAAGGAAAACTTCTCAAGATTCTAAGGAGCTACCTTACAAACAGATCTCAGAGAGTTCGCATCAATGGTATTTTGTCGGCTGTTCGCTTAGTGCTGAGTGGTGTTCCCCAAGGCTCACTGTTGGGTCCGAATCTGTTTTTGATTTTCATCAATGACCTCCCTGATAAAATATTTAATTCTGTTGCTTTTATCTTTGCTGACGACTTGAAACGTTTTTCGACAATTTCCCCGATATGTTTCCTCTGCTTACCGCGGATCTTGATAGACTGAGTACTTGGTCTACCGAAAATCGGTTGCCTTTTAATATTTCAAAATGTTGTGTAATAGAATTTAAGAATTGTTACCCCTGCGACATTACCTTCTGCAATACAACTCTCGACTTAGTCTCATCAGTGAACGATCCCGGACTACAAATCAACATCACTTTGTCGTGGACCGAGCACATGAAGAAAAAGCTAACTAAAGCAAATGCAACATTCTTCCTGATACGCCGCAGTGTCGGTCATCTTCTCTCTCCGCAGGTGAAGCTCCACTTGTAAACACTTCTCATGCCTATCAGTTTATATGCTTCTCAATGCTGGTCTCCAAACAAATCGGACTTGAAGCAACTAGAAACTTTCCAGAAACGAGTTGTCAGATGGATGCTCCCTGACACACCGTACCGTGAAGCAATCAGTTCCCTTGGCATCTTATCTATGTTGTAATTTGCCGGTTTAACTGACTTTCTCACTCTTTCAAAAATTGTCAGTGGACTATATGACTGTGATCTCACCAGTTGTTATTCCTGCGCACCCATTGGCTCACGACGCACAGCAACTCGTTTACTGTTTGATATCCCGATCATTCAGCTCGAGCGCCAGCGCAACCATTTTTGGTATAGAACGCCATGGAGAGCCAACAGAATAGCAAACGTTCTCGACATCAGAACCTTCTCGCCTGACTTGAAGTATCGTCTACTCAAACTGATGTGGTCGTTTTTCCACAGTCACTATGATGAACTCAGTCCATGTACCTGGACATTCTTGTGTTATTGCTCAAATTGCAGAGATCGACACATTGACCTTTCGGGACTCAATTGACTTGATTTATCTACGGGACTAACAGTCCCCTCATTTACGTTGTAAATGTAAATCCAATATAATAATAATAATAATAATAATAATAATAATAATAATAATAATAATAATAATAATAATAATAATAATAATATTTGGCTCGTCAATATACTCCATCCATTATTTCCGAAACCTTGTCCCCTTCTGCTTCAACATTAGACGTGAAGTCACCTTTGTCTTCAGAAATTCCATCAATTACAATTTCGTTATTAGATGGATTAGAATGTAAAATATTGTTTGGAATGTTGTTTGATGTAGTCGAGACTGTGGCCCCGTAACAAGTTTTTTAATATCGTTCATAATATCATATAAAACTTCTTGTTTCTTTATCACAAGTTCAAACTGAACTAATATCAAATGAACCGATGTCGAATGAGTCTTCGCATGAACTAATGTCGAAATTTTATTATCGAATGTGTCACTTTTGGTAATCAATGTTGGTTGCTTTTCGAATGTATATGAATTTGTCATTCATATCAGGTCAATCTTTTTGAATATCAATCAACTCCGGTTTATTCTGTGCAGGTGTTAGTTTTCTCAATCTGGTTGGCTTGATCCTCAATCGTCTGACTATCTTTACTTATATCCACGTTATACTTTACTCTTCCATATCTAGAAAATTCCTAGGAGTTTGACTGGAAAATGCGATGAAGGGATTCTTGATTGTAACTTCGATTACTATGATACTGGCCTTCTGATTATAAAAATAAAAAAAACCAAAAAAGATAGGTATCTCAAAAAAAAAAGCTTGCTGAAATATAATGTCTGCTGGTTGCTTTTTCGAGTTTTTGCCATTATTTTTTTACACTGTTCCTCAAACCTTATTTCTACATCGGTTTTCTACATATTGCGGCACTAGTTTTTCGGCACTGTTCCTAATTGCATTTTCATCTTTTCAATTAACCCGTATCGATTTTAATTGAAAAGGACTTAAACACTTGTCATCTTCTTTTATCATTATCACTTCCATATCTAAAAAATTCCAAGAATTTTGACTGGAATACATGATGAAGGGACTCATGACTGTAACCTCGGTTACTATGATACTTTTGACCTTCTGATTACCTGTAGAAAAAAAAGAATATAAAAAAAATTGCATTTTCTATATTAGTTTTTCGGCACTGTTAGGTGTCACCCTTCTGACTACTTCATAAAAATATAATAATAAATAATAATAATAATAATAATCATAAAAAAGTTCAAACTTATTTGACTTGATGATGTTATAAGAGGAGTGTTTTTGTCAAACTGATATTTCCAAATTCGCCTCTTCGCATTTTTTATGTCTTATTTTATTTATTTTAGTTTGTAACGAATGGCTGACACTGATGTGGAAATGAAACCCTGGTATAGTTGAACTTACTCTATCAAACTTAATTAATAGATTTTTAATTACCCTAGTGATAAGCGAGGCATTTGCAATGTTTTCGTTTATGTAGAACATAGAGCATGTCAATATATGTGTTCACATATCCCTCTTTTTTCTATTGCTTTTTTCCTCCCTGCTTGTGCGATTTCTAATTAATTGATCATTTTTTTTTATTTGTGCTAAAGTTAAATCGATGAAATTTAGAAATAGCAAATTTACTATCTGTGTGGGGATTCTATTTAGATAAAGATATTTATTGGATGCTTTGTAATTGATACAGGTCTGTTAAGTCTAGCGTAATTACAATGCAACTTTTTTCTTTCATCGGTTCGGTAGATTTTTGGTTTGCGTGCCGGCGCTAATTCTGTCGTATTATGTATCAGCAGACTATCACGCAAGTTGTTCATATTGTCTGGAGCAACATCGGCTACAGACTGGCAGAGCGTATTCGATGCTTTTTTGTGCTCGGTTAAGAACCGCTTCCACTGGACTGCATCTGTTGCGGATGGTTCCGTTGCTCTTTTGAGTTGCGTCACGCATTTTCGCATAATACCTCCGGTTATCTTGTCGAATAACACATGCTGAAAGACCTGATCGTTTTCTGGACAGTCAACGAAGGGCGGCCACCTGAATACTGCGCTGTCTTGGATGAAGGTCTAGCAGATGCTCTTTCACTGTTTTCGTTTTATTTTTATGCTTAGATCACTTCCTGTAACTGTTCAACCCCTCTGCCAAGACTACCCATTAATTTTGCGACAGCAGCGCCAGCTTTTCTTCGTTTCATGTGGTTGACGAAGGTTATTGCAACATTTTAATTTCTGTTTTTCTTCTGTTTCTTTAATCAGGATTGTTTTTGTACACTCTCAGCAATTGATCTACCTCGCCTTTGTCCCACAAATCAAGACGTCTCTGAAGACTTCTGAATTCTGCCCCTTTTGATTGGTTTTGTCAGACCTTTGTAAAAGCAGCGGAGCCATAACCATTGCCACGTTTAGCGAATATTCAGAACTCGAGTAATGTTCTGCGAACGATTCTAGCAATCTACTCATTCTGTGGAGGAAATCCGTGTGCACCTTTCATCTTGAGAGGTAGAAAAGATGTGGCTGCCAGACGGCGCATGTCTGATGGGCTGCTTTGCGAAACGCTTCAATGGATTGATTAAGGCTCAAACCTCCAAATCTTGATGTTCTGGTGGTCCTTTCGTAGTCCGGTAAATGACGGGTCACTATGGTCAACTGTTATGTGTTTTGCTTTCTATTGGGGTTCCCTTGCTCATATGAGTTTGGCAGTCATTCAGCGCTAGTTTTCTAAAATTTGAGACAAGTCGGTTGTTTGCTGGCTGCCAACTTCTAACGTTGTGCAGTGGGGACACAAAAAACTCTAAATTTCAAAATATTTATTGGCGTTTTTTGTCAGCTTTTATTTTGTCGGCTCAGTTGCCACATGTTATATGTTTTTGCTTATTTTGTTTTCATTGTAGTTGCTTTTTATGTTTTCATTTACTCCTGCAATTTGTAATTCTACTAACCTTGACTTCGTATACTTTCCTGTTTTTTTTCGCTTACAAAATTTTTCGGCTTAAATAGTTTTTCCTTAATTTTTTTTGGCTTACTAACCTGATTTTATTGTCGTTTCGAGGGAATCGTAATTTTTATGCGTTCCTCTGGATCGCACAAAACGTTAAAAATCTAAGAATAGATATTTTGATTCAAATTTTTTCATGAAAACAATTTTAGTTTCGCTGGATA
Source organism: Symsagittifera roscoffensis (assembly GCF_963678635.1). Taxonomy (NCBI): domain Eukaryota; kingdom Metazoa; phylum Xenacoelomorpha; order Acoela; family Convolutidae; genus Symsagittifera; species Symsagittifera roscoffensis. Next base: position 35,340,989 of record NC_087063.1, on the reverse strand, counting down.
ATTCTTTTCGAATTTTCCTTAAACGCCGTCAAATGTGTTTCAAGGAAACCGTAATTTGTACGCTTTTTTCCGGATTGTGCAAAATATCAAAAATATCTGAATAGAGATTATAGTTGAAAGTTTTTTATGACAACACTTTTGTTTTGGCTCAATAATTGTTTTTGAATTTTCCTTAAACGTCATTGAATATGTTTTTGGACGTGTTTTATATAGAACTTGTCTAGAAATAGGACAACGTTCCAGGCAGCATTTTAAAGTTTTTTTACTTTCGGTTTCTTCTAAGTTTTTCTGTTTTCATTAGATTTAGTGGCTCTCCCTTCCTGTCTGCTAGCTTGCAATGCTATTTTTATGTGGTATCGGAAGTGAAGCGAAGCTCAGCTTTGACTCTGTGTTGCACCTGTAGCTGCTTCATTGGTGCCTAGTGCTAGAAAAATTTCAAAGTCAGATAAAGTTTTTGGCACAGATACGTGAGACTACTAATCTCGATGTCGGAGGTCCAAATCCGACACATTGCAAGCCTTTCTGTTATTCAAAGTAAGCGTTATCAAATTGGAACGTGAACTTTTTTATGTTAACAATTTTATCACCGAAGCAATAGTTTCAGTTTTTTCAGTCATTTCAACCAACAGGAACATTTTGAGCTTTCTACCTTTTCAATTCACTTTCTATTCGACTTTTGTGTTAGGTTGGTTTTAAAACCATTGCAATTTTTATAATATCTCTTGTTGTTTTTGCTCGACTTGTTCAGTCGGCTGGAAAAAATTAGTCTGATATGATTTCGGGTTAGCTGCCTCATCTTGCGTTGTTAAGACTGTTTCGAAAGTCACTTTTTCCTGACTAAATTTGTTTCGTAAATTGCTTCGTAAATTGTTTCAATTAAATTATAATTTAACGCTGACAGCTGTCTCTTCTTTTTTCCCGACCCACATTTCACCGGTTTAGTTGCCTTATTATACCTGATTTGAAGAACTTAAATACATGCGTGTTGCGAGGGTGGATGGTCTTTGAAACGTTTTTTAAGCTCAAATTTTTAATGTCATTTTTTCGGTTCAGTGGTTGTCTACCCAAATTTCATCTACCTAGTTACCGCGTGATAAATTTTGTATCAACTTCACTCTTGTTTCGCATTTGTGTTTATGTTTTTCCCTTGGTAAAATAAATGATGCGATTGTTGGGCGCAGTGTTTTTAATGCAAAAAAAACCGTTTTTAGTGACGCGGAGCAGAAAAAGCAAGAAGGCAATGATTTCCATAAGAAGAAAGACTACAAATCAGCAATAAAATCGTACAGCGAGGCCATCAGATTAGATCCAGAAAACTTCAGCCTTTTTGGAAATCGCAGTGCATCTTACATGATGCTGGGCCAGTACACTTCTGCTTTGGAAGATGCAAAATTGTCCACGTCTCTCAACTCTAATTTTATCAAGGTAAAAATAAGGTATCGAAAATGATCATTTATCTGAAATGAAACTTATTCAATTGGATTTTGATTTAAGGGATATGTCCGAGAAATTAAATGCCATATTGCTCTCGGGCAGGCTGCTGCAGCACAAAACATTGAACAGAAAGTGTTGAACCTGGATGCGAATCTATCAGCAGATGATAAAAGGACGCTAGATGAGTGTGTTAGTAACTTTTTCATTTGATGTCTTGAGTTATGACTGAAATATTTGAAGCAAGGAATGGTAACATAATTGGAACTGTTCGAAGTGTTCACGGATTTGGTCTGTCATCCCTGATGATGGAAGTATGACTTTAGGGCAAACAGATAGCAGCGTTGACGGCACATGAAGCTAAAGCTCGAAAGGCAATTGAAGTTGACGATTGCAGAACTGCCGCGTATTATTTCGAACAATGCTCCAAGTTCGCCCCCAGTAACACATCTTATAAAGTTCTAAGAGCTGAATGTCTGGCTATGCTGGGAAAATTCACAGATGCCAACGAGCTAGCCTCGGAGGTAGTACGAAAGGAAACTAATGCAGATGCAATTTTTGTGCTGGCTCTCTGCAATTATTATCAAGACAATATGGAAAAAGCCATCAAACTTCTCGCGGAAGTGTTGAGATTAGCGCCAGATCACACCAAGTCAAGAGAAACGCACAAAGTTAGTCTACATTTTTTATTAAGGGCCATCGGCTTCCGTCAAATGTCTCTCCGCATATAGTATCTATTTATCTTGAATATGATTAGACTTGGAAATAAGTTGCTGTACGTTGACCTATAAACACATGAGAACTAAACCAAAATAGTAATGATCAGGGGTGTTTTGTTGGCGTGCAGACTTATATGTGGAAATGTTTGTTCCAGAAAGTAAAGAAGCTGAGCAAAATGAAAGAAGAAGGGAATGAAGCTTTCAAGCGTGGGGCTTACCAGAAAGCGTATGAGATTTACTCTGAAGCACTATCAATCGATCCCCACAACAAAATCACAAATGCCAAATTGTACTGCAACCGAGCCACGACAGGGAGCAAAGTAAGCTTTTACTGATAAATTTGAGGCAAGTTTTTTGGGGATTGTTCTAACTATTATACATATGCTTTTTTGTGACGAGTTAGCGAGCGTGATTTTATACGGTCAGTCAGTCAACTCGAAAAGTTGAGATGTTGAGATTAAAGGTTCAATCTAGAAAACTCCCGGCATTAGCTGCTTTGCCCTAATGTTTTTTTGAGGAAAAAGTTATGGCGATCGTAAAAGTCAATTTTACGATGGCCATAAATTTTGACCGTTTTTGAAACTTTGACCGTTTTTTTTTGGAAATTACTTTACCATCTCTGAGATTAAAGGTTCAATAAAATAACAGGTTGAGAGCTTCTTCCCTGTATAATCCAGTACTCCCTAATTTTTGTTGAAAAAGTCAAATATGTTTATGATTGACCGTTTTTTTTGGCATTTTTTCTCAAAAACTACCCTGCCAGAACGAAGATCCAGAGTTCAATCGAAGGAACAGGTTGAGATAATTTTCCGTACAGAAAAAGGGACTCCCTAATTTTTGTAGGAACAGTTTTATGTTCTTGGGAATAGTCCCTTATCTGAAATTTTGGATCAAAACATGTTATGGGAATCTGCCCTGCTTTAGTGGCGCCGCAGGTACGGTTTCAATGGAAAATTTAGGTGTACTTTTTCCCTTAGATTTTCCCTGCAGAAGCAGCTACGCCCTTATCTTTGTAATTAAACTTTTGAAAACTGGAAAATTTAACGAGTTTGAGATTTTGGATTATTTTTGGGAGATTACTTTCTCAAAAACTACCAATCTGAAGTTATTGGTTCAATTGCTTTAATGGCTTCCCTTTATAAACTGTTGCTCTCTATGTTTTTAAGGAAAGCCGTGTTGGCTTTAGGAAAAGTCTTTTTTTTTCGAAATTGTGTTTTGGAAGTTTTTCCTTTCCTGAAAACTGCCCTGCCAAATCTGACATCAAGTTCAATTGAATGAACGTGTGGAGGGAATTTACCCGACATAAGTGGCCATTTCATTAATTCAGTTTAGAAAACATTGTGATTTTCCGTAAAGTTCCATTTGTGAAGGTTTCATTTCATCCCGCATCAGTGCATTTTAGGAGCAAAGAAATATTAACGACTTCTTGTTGCGAAAATAGATTTTACTTTTTAGATTTTCCTGTTGATCTAGTTTTCTGAATCTTTTATATATTTAGATGCTGGTATCACTATCTCGCCATATTTTAGCTGTTTGAACGCAAATTTTTCAAAGGACTTGGACCAAAAACTCTTCACAAAATTCGAAGATCCTATCTCTATATTGAGGCGCTGTCAGGGAACTCTCAGGCTTGTGAATTTTGCCTGTCAGGGTACTCTCAGGGGTTTTGAATTTTGCCTCCAAATATGACTGCTCAAATCCTTGTAGTTTTTGAGATACAACTTTGTTGGTGATTTTTTCAAAAAATTTCAGAAAACTTAAATTTGATTTTTTAAAAAAATATGTAATCTCAACCCTGTAGTTGGGTACTGTCACGGTAATTTCAGGAGTTTCAAATCTTGCGTCCAAATGCGACTGCACAAATGCTTTTAGTTTCCGAGATGTGACGTTTATTATGTCGTTAAAAATTTTCAAGAGTTTAGATATAAAAATTTTTACAAAGTTTGAAGTTCCCATCTCTATTGTGAGGCTCTGCTAGGGAAGTCTCAGAGGTTGCGACTATTGTCTCCAAATATGACTGCTCAAACCCTTATAGTTGCAATTGGGGGCTGTCAGAGTACTATGAGGGATTGCCAAATCTGCCTCCAAATATGACTGCTCAAATGGCTTGTGAATCTTGCCTGTCAGGGTACTCTCAGGGGTTGCGAATCTTGCCTCCAAATCTCACTTCTCAAATCCTTGTAGTTTTCGAGATATGACGTTTTTATGACTTTTTCAAAAATTTTCAAAAAAAAATTTAGATTTAAAAAATTTCCAAAACTTCGAAAATCCTATTATTGGAAACTGTGAGGGTACTCTCAGGGGGAGTTGCGAATCTTGCCTCTGAATATGACTGCTCAAATCTTTGTAGTTTTCGACATATGATTTTTTAAGGATTTTTTTCCGAGAACTTAGATATAGAAAAAAATTTTCTAAGAATTTAGATATAAAAGTTTCACTGAATTTGAAGTTCCCATCTCTATAGTGAGGCTCTCTCAGGAAACTCTCAAGAGTTGCGACTTTTATCTCCAAATATGACAGCTCAAAACCTTTTAGTTTTCCAGATTTGACGTTTTTTGTCATTTTTTCAAAAAAAAATGTTCCGAAATCCTAAATTAAACTTCTTTTTTTTTCAAAATCTGAAACTCCTAACCTGTAGTTGAGGGGCTGTCAGAGTAATCTCAGGGGTGGCGAATTTGGCTTCCAATTAACAATGCTCAAATTTTTTCAGTGTACGAGGTAGGACGGTTTTTGTGATTTTTTTCAGAAATTTTCAGAAAACTGAAATTATAAGATAATTCACAAATTTGAAATTCCCAACCCTGTAGTTGTGTGCTTTCAGAACTAAGACTGCCCAAATCTTGGTAGTTTTTGAGGTGTGACGTGGAAGTTTCTCAAAATTTGAGACCTAACGTTATAGTTGAGTACTGGAAGAGTACTCTCAGGAGTTGCAAATCTTGCGTCCAAATGCGACTGCTCAATTTCTTTTATTTTCTAAGTTGTGGAGTTTCCTAGTTCTTTTTGAGTTTTTTCAAAGAACTTACATAAAACTTCGCAAAATTTTCTGGTTTTTCAAAATTCGTATTAAAAAAGTTGAATAAAACTTCGCAAAATTTCTAATTACGAACCCTGTAATTTGGTGCTGTCAGAGTACACTCAAAGGATTCAGATCTTATTTCCAATGTATGCGGCTTTAATGAGTTGTTAAAACTTCGAAGCACCGCAGGTGCGTTACACGCTAGCTGTTCTTTGAATTCAACGAGCTTTAAGGCCCTATTTTTTGTTTTTTATTTAAATGTGGAGGAGGGACAGTGAAAAAAGTCATTTTCATTGTCTTTGTTAGTACTAGTCTTTCGGTTTCCTTGCGTGAATGATTCGTGAATTCGTATTGCGAGATTGTACTATCCGTAAGTGTAATTGCAGGTTCTTAAAGCAGGCCAATAAAGTATCATAATAAGACGTCCTTCTGGGTGTGCATAACTTTATAGACAAATTGTAGAACACAATTTTTAAATTATCCTGGTAAAATATGATCGAAGTAGTTGAATACGTTTTCCAATGACGCTGTGTCATTTGTGAATTGTAGGAGTCAAAACTTTTTCTTGGAGCGAATAACTTGTGCCAAAAATGCAAAAAAAAATTGGTATCCACGTAACAATCTTCTATACTATATTTAAATGCGTGTGACATGTATCTTGCCTTGTTTAAGCGTTTTCTGCAACAGATAAGGGCATAACGTATTTATGCGTGATTAAGCTATATCGTATATTGCATTGCTTAAGAAGTTTTTTTCGATTTTCCAGTTTAAATCTAGTGTTAAATCGAGTTAAAAGTTAGCAACACAACAATGGAATAGTGTCAGATTTCCTCAGGCTGTTGCGAATTTGGTCTCCAACTATGCATACCAAAATCCCTTTAGTGTATGAGATACGACGATTTTTCAAAATTTTTCAGAAAACTCAATTTACAAAATAATTTACAAAACTTAGAAATCCGAACCCAGGTAGTTGGGTGCTGTCAAAGTAATCTCAAGGATTGCGAATCTTTCCTCCAAATATTACTGCTCAAATTCTTGTAGTTTTAGAGATATGACGTTTTTTATGATTCTTAAATTTTTTAAAAATTCGAAAGATATGAAATTCTTAATCTTGTAGTTGGGTACTGCGCTGGTACTCTCAGAAAATTCATGATCCAAATCTTTTTTCCAAATGCGACTGCTAAAATGCTCATAGCTTTCAAGATATGACGTTTTTTGTGATTTAAAAAAAAATTCTCAGAAAACTGAAATTCAATTTTTCTTTTCAAATTTCGAAATTCCCAACACTTAAGTTGGAAGCTGTCAGAGAACTCTGGGGTGTCGCGAGTCTCGCTTCCAAAAATGAATAATAGATTTTTTTTCGAGATATGACGTCTTTTGTGATTTTTTATTTTCATATTTTAATTGAAATTTGAAGCCCCCTTCCTTGTAATGGGGGGCTTTCAGGGTATTTTCAGTGATTGCGAATCTTGCCTCCAAATCAAAAAAAAGTTCTGAAAACATAAATTTGATTTTAAAAAAAGTTGAAATTACTAACCCTTTAGTTAATGGCGGTGGTGCGATACACGCTAGTTTTTTTAAGACTAACAAGCGTAGTGTATTAGCGTGACTCTACTTTTTTCCAACCTAACTCGCAAAGTAAAAGGCCAATTTGGCGGTACTTTCGCTTAAATCACAATCTGTAAAATTAGAAATTTCATATTTTTTGTTCTCTGATGTATCTGTGGCCAAGGCTGAGAGGGAAGGACGTTAGACTCCAAATCTCGAGGTCCCAGGTTCGAGTCCGACACATAGCAAAGGTTTCATAATTAGAGGCTTATTTTTAGTTCGAGACTTGTTTATTATTTTTCATATTTCTCTTTATAGAGCTGCTTTTTGCCGTCTTCTTGATAGTGTTTGCGAAGCGTTGTGTTTCATCATCAGTTAATTTTGCTAAAATTGATTTTTATGTAGCATATCAAATAAAGAAAGTCACCTTGATAGAAAGTAAAATGAAATGAAGCTTCTTGCAATCATTCACTACACCACTCAATAGGCAGCTAACTGGCTTTTTTGGTGCTCTTCCAAGATGGTACGTTTTTTTTATTATTGTTTTGAGTTATATAAATAATAATCAAGTCTGTTCCTTTCTTGAAAACGAATTTATTATTATTTTTTTTAAACCAGAAAAATAAAAAACGGATCAGTTGTTTAAGTTTTTGAAATGCATATATTTTAACAAAAAATTCAAAGGATCAAGATTATCTTTAATAAGTTCTAAGGGGGGGGGGGTTGTTAAGTGGATTGAAACGAAAAATAGTTATATATTTCAAAATTACCTTAATTAATAAATTTGAACAGTTATCAAGTTAGGTGTAAGGTATACTCATTAAAAACTGTTCGAGGACCACAAGCTGTATGTGTTTCTTTATTTTTATTATGGAACCTCAACAATTTTCAGACCCCTCTCACTTTTTCTAGAGGTAAATCACATAGACTTCTGAATATAAGTTCTGAAGTTCGATCCCCTGCGGGACAATTTTGCTGTAAAGACCTGGAAGAAATTTACCGTGCTTTATTATGGAACCTCAAAATCATTCTTGCCCCGCACACTTGGTCTAGAGGTTTAGCAGGGGTTTTCGGAACCATGTCAGGACATTTGTGTCCCAGACATTTATGTCCCGGCAAAAAGTGTCCAAGACATTTGGTTCCCAGACAAAGTTGTCCCAAAATTGTCCGGGCTATTGCAACACTAGTTAATGACCGGATTATTTTGATAAGCTCTCAATAGGAAGGATTCAATCGATAAGGCCACGCAACTGAGCAATTAGTCCAGAAATTACTTAGCGCAGCATATTAGAGACAAAATTAACACAGGACTCAAATCATTTACACATACCTACACAATTATCGCTTGATTGTTAATGTTGCCAAACGTAGACACGAGAGATCATAATTTCATTGTTTTTGCTCTCGAGTTCGTGTTGACAATGGAAATTCCTATGACAAATAAGAACAACGAAATGCTAGTTTATGATGCATACGCATACTTTAAACATCGGATTCTAACAGACACCTGAATTTCGTGGCGATGTGTTTTATCTAAATGCAATCGTCTGTGCGCACTTTCCAAGATAACGTCACTATCATAAATGATCACAGTCATTTTCCCGATCCAGCCGATATTGAAAAACGAAAGTGCAGGACCACCACGTCAAGCAATTCTTTCCGTCCAAAGAGACATCAACACTACGAGAGACTAGAGCGATAATCCCGAGCTACTCCGCCAACCAGAGGACGATTAACCGATTTAAACAGGAAAAACGGCCCAGAATGCAGGAACTCAAATCCTTAATTGATTTTGAACTGCCAGAGTTGCCGAAAGTGACACAGTGGCGAGCGTTTCCTTCATTTTGACTATGGACCTAATGATACCAAGCGAATAATGCTTTTCACCACTCTTCCAGGACTCGATCTTCTCAGTGGCGCTGATGATTGGATCTGTGATGGCTTCTTTTCTACCGCCCCAAGTGTGTTTTTTCAGATATACACCATCCACGCATCATTCGAGGGAATTCTGATTCCTATTGTGTATGCATTGCCTTCAGACAAGAAAGAAAAAACGTGTTTTTGACTTTTGAGCTGCTTCGACATTGAATTTTCCAAACGAGCCACCGTTGATTTCGAAAGAGCGGTCAAAAATGAGTTCAATTCAATATCCAAAATTGTACAATTTCAATACTGCTATTTCCATTTGAGTCAAAGCGTCTGGGGTCACATTCAGTCTACTGGGAATACAAACAACTGCAGACTAGATCTAGAATTCCGCGAGCATGTCCGAATGCTGCTGAGTACCGATCGCTTTCCTGCCTGAAAGTGATGTTTCCAGCTTTTGAAACTCTTCAGAAGACTTGCCCTGAGACAGCCCACTCAATCTTCAATTACTTTGAGGACAATTACGTTGGTCGGCTCTCGGTGGCTAATGGAACTCATCAAAACCCCAGATTTGACGTTGACAGCTGGAGTTGTCATCAGCGTGAGATAACCGGGCGACCCAGAACCAACAATGCTGTTGAAGGTTGAAATAGCAACTTCGTTAAGCTCGTCAACGGCAAACATCCATCATTTCTCAAACTCATAGAAAAATTTCAGGACGAACATGAAAACGCTGAAATCTTGATCGAAAGAAGTGCCGGGCAAAGAGTGTCACGTTATACAAAACCTCTTTATGTCAAACGTGACAAAAACTTTTACGAATTAGTTGCGGTCTACGACCCAAATAAACTTCTGAGTTTCCTAAAAGGGTGCAGCAGCAACATCAATTTATATTTCAAAGTCAATTTGTTTTCCAAAGTTGATATTGCGAAGCAATAATTTTCAATAATTTTTCCAAGTTGAACTTTTTCCCAGAAGTTTTCAAAATGGAGCTAGACCCGTTTTGAAAACGGCAAATTGACATGGTCAATGTAGTCAAGCTTTTCACATCCTCTTCCCGTTTGGCTCAATCAAGTCAACCCGTTTCAACTTTGCCTTAGTTTACCCAATTTTGGGTTTTTCAAATTCAAATATTGACCAAATTACGAAAGTTTTTTTTGTCGTACCCGAGATTTGAACTTCAGGCCATTTGACCTAGAAACTTACGGCTTCGTCGCTCGGCCAAGTGCGCTTTTAAGTTCCAAATTGATCTGGAAAGTTTTGTCTCACTTTGACTGTTCTAGGGCTTATTGGTACGCATAGAATCTAATTAAAGAGCGATCAAACAACCTCAAAATAACAAAACCTTAAAGATCACTAGGTCAAAGAAATTAATTTAGCAAAAAATTTTCGTAAATTTTGTCTGGGACATGAATGTCTGGTACAATTTTATAATTTTGGACTGTTTTGTTAAGGACACAAATGTCTATGCACCTTTCGGAACATAAGATCTAGGGTTTCATTCCCGATCGTATCTACCTTTTATAGATATGCGGAATTTGAATTTTTTCTGAAAATCTCGAATTCTCGGACTATCGTTTGTTGGCTTACCTTTCAAAGAACAGAACTTTTTCTGGCTATGTTTTTGTTGAGAAAATTATAGCAAGAAAAAGTTCCGTTAGCTAGAAAAAATTAGTTTTGTTTTCGTAAATTTTGTTTCTATCTGATTTTTTTTTGTTTAAATGAGATTGTCTAGTGCTTTGCATTTGTTTTTGCGTCGTTTAAATTAAGAAAATAGACTGTTCTAGAATGTTTCAAAGGATTGGAGCCTAAAAACTTCTGACTTGCAAATTGTAAAGCCCAAGTTTTTCTTTGACTTCATTTTGATTGAGGTTCAAATGGAATCTCCTCAAGTATTGTCGGCTTAGTTGACGCTTGGTAAATGATTTTGAATGCTTATTTAACGGCGCCATGGTGTCTTTGACTTATTTTCCTCAAAATGACCTTCATTTGAGACAAATTTTTGTAGATATAGTTTTTTTCGAATTTAGAAATAATTTCTTCTCCTTAGTTGCTTTCGAAAAGTTTCTTACCCCTCAAAAAGTTTCTACCTTAAATGAGTTGAGGTAAACTTTTTCTATCTTTTGCGTATACCTAATGATTATGCTCTTTATTTGATTATGCCCAATGATTATGCTCTTTATTAAGAAGTTTTTGCCAGTTTTATTTGATAAGTTTTTGCCAGTTCTTAATCACAACATAATATTCGAACGAATTTTCTATAACTGTCACAAAACGCTCTTAACCCTGTCCTTAATACTTAGATGCATCACATCGTTACTTCCACAATCACAGATTAGGGAATGAATGGAATCGCCAAGTTTTGATTGCGAGACACTTAGCATTTTCTGTCCGTGCCCGTATTTTTTTTGAAAATCTGTTTTTTTAGTTGAAGAAAATTGAAGACTCAATCAAGGACTGCGACAAAGCCATTCAGCTGGACGAAAACTATGAGAAGGCGTTCATCAGGAGAGCAGCACTGCTGCAGGAGGACGGAAGGTACGAGGAGGCGGTAAGAGACTGCGAACACGTCTACAAAAAGAATCCCAATCCGAGTAAGTAGAAAAATTGAATATTGTTAGCTCTATCTTATTGTTAGTTCCGTTGCTAATTCCAATGTCATTAATTCCTGTTTGAGAAAAACAGGAATCATGAAAATAAATGTGATTGGGTTTTTTTATTTAATTTTTTTGAGACGATTTGGATTTTTTCACTTGTGGCAAAAATTTTAGCTTTTCTCAAAACTATTTTTACCGGTTTTCAAAAAACGGGATATCAGTGGAATGAACGCGTACTTCCATGTGTGCCTGCATACACTCCTAGTCTCTTTTCACTTTCTCGCCCTGTCATCACTTCGAAAAAGTCTGTGGGGGGAATATTTGACCCATTTAAATTTTTTTGGTTTTATCGAAAACTATGCTCCCAAATCAGATTTTGGTTTCATTGAAAAAAAAAAACGTTTGGAAAAGCTCTCCTGCATAAGCGGCGGCGTCCAAACACATAAAGTTGTGGCCCTCGGAATGGTCAAATTTTTTGTTTTTATACACCCATTTTTGAAGTTCAATTTTGAAAAAACGCATTTGGTCCCGGATCAGAACAACAAATCCAAAACATCACACACGTACATCCAGCTTTAGCCCCTAGTTATCGAGAAAAACAAAAATTTGCTTGGGGCATAAGTTATTAAGATCTGAAAAATTAAGAAACACGTTACCTTTACAACTCTTAATTTTTGATAAATATTAATTAACAGAAGACCAACTCAATGAGCATACATTTGCGATATTGGTTTTTCAGAGCGGCTAAGAGAGGGAATGATTTATGCATGAAGAAATTTAGAATTAAAATGTTTTTCTTAGAGATATCCTAAGACAATGCAGAGGTTCGCAACAAAATATCTGTTCTTCATAAGTAGCTAAGGTAGTATATTTTAGGACTCTTGTAATACTTAGTGTTCCTGAGAGCAGACGCGTATCTAGGAATTTCTCGGGGCTTTTGAAAATTTGTCAACCTTTTTTTATGTCGACCAAATTCATTTTTTTAGCTCTCACAAATCATTATAAAGACCCTATATTGGCCAAGTTTTCTGCGCAGCAGGTAATTTTTTAAAGCACAGGCGAAAAAAAAGCGTTTTTTGTGTACGCGTCCTCCCTCAAAATTAGTATATTTTGGCGCCAAAGGCGCCTTAAGAAAATTTTTAGGTCAGTCAGCCAAAAATGGATATCTCAAAATAGTACAAAGGGGGAACCCTTTGGGTCGGTAGGGGTCGAATCCCTGAAGGGGGAGGGAGGAACGCGTCAGCTCCCTCCCCTTAATACGCCACTGCCTGGGAGGGTAGGGAAATATATAATTTGAATGACATCAACAGTCGTACAGTTGTATGGTCGACACTATGAGACGAGTGTGACATGTAGCCGATACTTTGTTTAGCGAACAAGCGACACCTACAGGAAGCTAAGCTGGAACTGAAAAAGAGCAAACGGAAGGACTACTACAAATTGTTAGGAGTGGAAAAAACTGCCACTGAAGAGGAGATCAAGAAGGCATACAAGAAACTTGCACTCGTACATCATCCAGGTGAGTTCATCGTTGCTGTATGTCATCTAGAGTTTTTTTAGCATTGACACTTCGGTATCAATCAAATGTTTCCATATTTTTGGAGGCTTTGTTTTTGGAAGAAAATGACTGGTTTTCATCATAATACTGATAATACTGTCATTTGTTGAACAATTGAGTGCAAATTGACATTTTTTAAAGCTATAGTTGTATGAACAAATTTATTAACAATCACACTGAAGCTTGAGCAAAAATGGTGCCCACTATCTATTCTGTTAAACACTCTATTCTGTTAAGATCGTCACCAGGCAGATCCAGAGGAAGAGAAGGCAGAACATGAGCGTAAGTTCAAGGACATCGGGGAAGCATACTCGGTGCTGAGTGACCAGAACAAGAGACACAGATACGACACTGGGCAGGATTTGGAGGACATGGATGGACCAGGGGGGTTCCACGATGTGGATCCCAGCCAAATTTTCCAGATGTTCTTCGGGGGAGGAGGTGGAGGTCAGGAGGCGTTCCAATTCAGTGAGCACATCTTCCTTTTGATGTCTGGTAGTCATAATGGGATGTAAAAGTCATTGAACTGTGAAATATGGAATAGATGCAATTTCGTCTGTGTAGCTTATGTTCTTATAAAATATTAATGATGCCAAGATATTTATTCATGCTCTTTTCCCAAGTAAACTGAAAGTTCGACTCTTTTTAGCCAATATTCTAAATTTTTTGAAAAACAAAATGACCTGAAGAATCAATTGATGCGGATTGATGCTTAGCGGAGATTTTCAATGAAGCATGAAAAGTGTGCTGAATAATTTGTTGCCGTCTGTTTTAGTGCCGGGCGGTCATCCTGGAGCTGGAAGCGGAAGAAGTCATCGGCACTCCAGTTTCGGAGGCCCTGGCGGAGGGGTCCACTTCAGTTTTGGCTAACTCACACCATTTAGACATCCATTTTTTCCCGCCTATTAATTCTGTAAACTGGTAGCTGACTGTTAGTGTCTTCAAGATGCTGAGCAAGTGCGTGAACAAATTGGTTGATCACAATCAACTCTGAATAAAGCGATGAAATAAAATAGATACTATTTTTCAACGCTGTTTATTTTGCAATGCGTCATAACTCATGCACCATCTGAAAAGTTTCACTTATTGCAAAAATGATGTTTTAGATGTCAATTTATACTTAAATCTTGTGTTTTAACTAAACTGAGTTTGAGCTTAAAATGTGCGGCGCAACCAAGTTTTGAGATGAGAAAGTGGTGATGAGAAAGTGCGAATAACGGCCACAAGTTAGATAAATTGGGGATTTTGTTTCTCTTACATCTCTTACATAGTAAACCATCGAAAGAGCTGCCATGAAACGAAAAAAAAAATTAAGTGTATTGTTCTAAACCCGAAAGGAGAAGGAATTTTAGGTCCGTGTTAAGTTTTCTACTTTTTCCCGCGCAAAAGTTGAAGGTTTCTCGACGTCGAGAGAAAACCTTCGTAGGTTTCAAGGTTTTGCTTTTTAAACTAATCTGGGTTTTATTTTAATTTTTCTTGCATAAGCAATTGTGGTAGGAATGCCCGATGATAAGTGAGAAGAAATGGACTATCATTGTTTTTATTATACATTTTGAACAATTGTTTGGTTGAGGCTTCGAGAGAACCGTATTAAAATGATGAAATGTATTGTCATACTTCAGGTCTAATGTCGCTTAGCGAAGAAGAGGCCAACTTGGCAACATACAGTCTCCAATTACAGCAGGTGGAGGCTGCCCTCACTAATGACCCCTCAAACCCCGAGTTGACCAAACTCAAATCAGACTTAGAGGAAGTAATCAACCTCACTAAAGAACTGATTGACACTACCAAGGCCTCCAGTAGTTCGAACCACAAGAACAACGATGGTAGTGATTTTTCAAATGGAGCCAAAAGAGGACAACACCACTATTCTGACGATGAAGATAGTTTTCAACCTAAAAAATCCAAAATCGTCAACACAAATGAAAGCAACGGTAGTGCCGATAAAGTTCCATCCTCCTTATACGGCGGAGAAGGTGAAGACGAAGATTTTCACCTGCAGTTCCACGAAATCAAATGGGAGCCAGGAATGCAGTGCTACGCTCCTTGGTCAAAAGATGGAAAGCTAAATGCGGCAACCATCAAAGAGGTGTCTGGGGACAAACAGACAGTTACTGTATCATTTGACGGGTATGGAATTGTTGAAAAATGCACCACTGGTAGGTTGAAACACCCGAAACAAGTATCAGATTTTATAAAACAGAGGTCAAAACGGAGCATGATGGAAATGCAAAGAGAGAAGAAAAAGAAGAAAAATCAAAACAGGGTTCAAAAACTGAAGGAGTTGGACGAAACGAAAGAACAAGAGAAGAAAAGCTGGAAGAGTTTCATGGGTAAGACAAACAAAAAAGGAATCAATAAAAACAGTATTTTTAAATCGTCAGATGAGACCAAGTTTGCTGGAGGTAAAAATTACAACGCAGGAGGTGATTGTCCAATTTCGAAGGGAATGTCTTCCCGATTCTGATGTTTTTTTTGTTATCATTATCAAGCAGTTAATTGTGATCTTTTTCGGTGTTTTTGTTTTGTGCGTAATTTTTGCTCCGTTCGAGCCTAAAACGGAAGTGCACTACATACATTTCCTGTCATGCTATTCAGAAATATGCAAGATAATTGACTGCTTAGTGCATTTACATGCATAAAACTTATTAGTTTGTTTCGAATAGAAAAGTTAACTTGATATCTTTTGTACTTAGACACCTGATTCAATCGCAAACCTATGTTCTGTGTCGGTAAACATCGACGCCCAATGTAAAATTAGGTGAATGTAATTATTTCAATTTTATCTACATAAAACTATAAAACTCCTATAGTATACTAAATAGACTAAATATAGCTAAAATTGTGTTTGTGGTTTTCGGTCTTGTTCACAATTGCTTCACGATATCTGTCGAAGTGTAATCGTTGCCCCTCCCTCTGGCCATCTACCAACCTAGACTCTGTGTGATGCTGAGGGTGACGTTATTGGGCTTATATTTCCCACTGCTGTACTCCTTGTACAAGATGTAGAGTGGGTTGAATAACACAGTCAGGTGCCATAGAAGCACAGTCGTGTTCAACACAAAGCCTGGCATCTGTACCGAAAAAAGTGAATAGTAAAAAATTGTCCTATAATTTTTTTGAGTTATTTATTCGATGAGATAGAAGTGTCAATCATAAAAAACTTGATCATCTTTAGGGTGTTTTTTGAAGACTCCAAATTTGAAGAAATATTCTTGAAAAAATCGATCATATTCTCCTTGACTTCATTGACAATTTTTCAAAGGTTATGTGAAATTTATGAGAAACATTTTTTTAAACAGCTTTTTGCCGGAAAAGTTGTTTTTTACTTTATCTGGGAATTCTGGATTGAATATTTCGATGGTCCTCATCACAGCTAATGGCATCCATGTCACTAAGCAAAAGGCAGACAGAATCACCACACTTCGCGAAGATCTGCGATATTGACGGGCACTCTAAAAAGTTTCTCTGATATTGATTCAACCTCTGATTTACATAAGCAATACTTGTGCTATATTACATGTTCGTTTTTCTTGATGTAACTTGTACATTTCCTTACAGTTTTTTGCCATTTTTTTTTTCGTTTTTATTGAAGTCGAGTACTGAGTGTCTGCGTAATAGTTAAATAGGATGAACTCGTTCCGCTCAATCAATGTGAATTCGTTGTGCTAGTATAAATCATTTACCAAATGATATGTACACAATGCAACGGAAGCTCTCTAAGAATAAAATTGGAGATGGCGCGGAAAAGTGTCTGAATTTGGCTTCATAAGTGTACTCAGCGTTATTATGGAAGAATTATCAAAGAGCTCTAAAGTGGTGCAATGTGTTCAATTTCTGAAATAAGTCTGGCCTTCAAGTAAAAAAATAAATCGAAATACTTGTTTGAAAATTCGCGTTTACCTTTTTTTCGGCATTTATCGGTTTTTTTTTGCTCTGAAAAGTTGCATGGCGAATGGTTGTTGAACGAAAAAGTTTTTTCAATTGTGCTCCTGAAATAAGGCACTAACGAAATTCTCCGAAAAATCGCAATCATTTTGCATTGCTCTTTTGTCAGTTCAAATGCAGTTTTGAGAATATTTCAAAAATTTAAGACGTTGTCCGATAAATTTGTTAAAAGCTATATATTTTTTCTCAGATTTTCGAACGTTTTGCAACATCAGATCTGTTATAAGTTTATTGAAAGAAACAGAGCTTGAAACATACTAGCATGCGCTGTAGAACTGGAAACCTCTCATTTCTCTTCTGTAGTTGGCCGAGTCCCTTGTAGATTGTGGCTGTGAGGCCCACTAGCAGAGTGAGTGGCATATAGAAGCTGCAGATGAAGTAGGGCACTATGGATTTCCATGTCAGGATATACTGAAACATGGCGACAGTGGCTTATTATGGGGACAATTTGGAAAAGTAGATTGGTTACCCTTGCGATTAGCTAGATTATTGCAACCGGTTACAAGACTTTTTCCCACGGTAAAAAATTTAATCATCGACTTCATCAGGTTTGTTTATTGGCATATCAAGCTCCTACAACTGTTTAAAACCGTATAACGTAGCTGTAATGCACATGCTTAGGAAGACAAAAGTCTGAGAGTCGAGTCCAGCCAGGAGCCTTAGATTTTGGAAATGAAAATTTTTGGAATCTTTTGTCTGCTTATTTTTGTCGGCAAAGTTTCCTTAGCATTGGTTTTCTCATGATTTAAGAATTTTTGCTGTGATGAAATTTGCAATTAGCCAGCTTTATCAAATCGGAACGTACTTTTTTTCAGGTTACCAACTTGTTTAACAGAATCACTGAATCATTTGATGGCTTGAAATATAAAATAAGTCATATGCAATGTGTTTGATTTTACACGATTCACCTTGAAGTAGCCTTCATGATTTGAATTCGGTCAGGAGCCTTATTTTTGCTAATATAAAATTTTCACCTTTGAAAACTTTAATCGTTTGGCTGCTTACATTTTCATTCTCCTCTCACTTGTCAGAAATCAATGAATGGAGCTTTGTCTGAAAATGTTAAAATTGCCATGATAAAATTGTTTGAAATTTCCCTGATTTGCGCAAATTAAAAAATATTTCGTTTTAGTAGTAGCATGGTAGTGGTAGTTAACCTCATAGTAGCATCTTGTGAACTGTCCGTGCTGAATGAGTCTGTTGTCCCTGTGGAATATGGGAATGGATGCATTAATTGCACACACTGACCACGATACTCCAATGTAGCTTAGTGTGAGTAGTCTAGTGGTTCTGAGGGATCTGTTGCGTGATCTGTTCGGGTACAGGATGACATATGTCTGCTCTATTGCGAGACACACTGAAAAGAAACTATTATATTAGTTATGTTACATTTATTTCAGCTTTCCGTGTTTTTACCCAGAAACGCCTTTTTTGTGTGTATCTCCTAGCGCACTATCGAAAATTGCAGGCTACCAGTGCATAGGGTTGAGAGCGATATTGTACAAAGTAATGAGGTTAGTCTTAGAACAGTAGATTTTTTATACCGCGTAATTTATTTTCCAACCAGAATATACTTGAAATGCGGTATTGCGCTTCTACTAACCAAGCATTGCAGGCAAAACTCCAGAAGCACACAGGTAGATTGCAATGAGGGAACTACACAGAGTGTAGTCAAGGTGTGCGTCTTGAAAGAGGGGCGGGATGCCGACAGTCTTAGTCAACATGTAGATGGGGATGCCGAGCACACTGGAGATACACGTGGTGAAAACTAGCGAAAGGTAGAGCCAGTTTTTAATGATGGGATCACTCTTGAGTTGTACTAGTATGTGGAATAGACAGGAGAAGTTGGGCGATATTGCCAGGGTAGTAATCAGGGAGTCCAAGATGACAAAAGGTACGGAGTAGTTCGTCATCGGAGTCGTAGATCCAGTATCTGATGTATTCGATATGTTAGTATGCGAGTTGGTTATAGGGGTGCGAACCAGAAAGGAATCGACGGAGAGTCGCATAGCCATTCTCAGTTAGGGAACGCCAATGAAACTGTTTCAAACTTTGTGGAATTTGCCTCAAGCTTGATTGATTTGGTTTATTAAACTTTATAGATCATCCGATGTTGAGTAGATCACTGCAAATAGTTTGTTTTAGCCTGGTGTGATATTTGAGAACTTATTCTTCAAGAATTGTTTTAATTTCATGTGACAAAAAACACCTATTCCTACTCATGACAAGTATTCTTATAGTTAATTGGTTGGCTTATATAAAATCAGCAGATTAATTTTTGGCTCTAAACAAATGGTATAAGAAGTATGTTTCCGTTGTCCTAGAGCAGTGACATATCTGACATTTCTGTTGAGAGCTTGTTCATGAGGAGCAACCAACCTAAGTATGAACCAATAGATTTCATTCACCTCATGACATTATGAATGGAGCTGTCTTTTATCTGTTTGGGATCAAGACATAGTTGTTGGCTGATCGTATGAACAAATGTTGACTGTATGAACAAGTCAACGGTATTGTATTGGTGCCAATGAGATGAGTGATCGCAATATGTGCGGTATGTCAACTAAGGTCAGAATTAGTGGTATCATTGACCTCTACTAAATTGAGTCCTAATCTCGCCGTAGAGATCTAAAAGAAAAGCCGAGTAGTTTCGTTCTGGTTAAGGAAACTATATCAGCACCATAAACTCACAAAGAAACACTTTATTGCCGTATCAAAGAAAGATAGAACATATAATTTCGATACTAGGAGTTGAGTGTTTATGAACCTTGACTACGAGGGTTTTTAAAAGGCAATAGAAAGCGTTGTTTGATGCCACCGTCAATTCTCATGGTTACATTTAATTTCGTTGTTTTTTTTCTTATATTGTATGAAAGCAATTTTCACATTCATCAATCTGTTTGAAGCACCGGAGAGGCAAGTTACACGCTAGTAGTAATTTAAAACGAAAGTGTTGGTAGAGGAGACAAATGATGGTAGAAATTGTTTAAAATTAAATAATCTTTTGGCTATTATTTTAAGCTAGTATTTTAAAACTTGAAAAAATAACAAATGCATCTGAGAAAAGCGAGTTGCTAGCTAGTTAGCTCTCGATTGACCCTTGAAATTATCGAAAAAGAAAGATAAAACGTTTTTGTTTCTTATGTTAATCTATAGTGAATATGAAACAAAATTTAAGGATTGATATGAATCGTTTTCAGTGTCAAATGGGTCAACTGACCTGACAGATCGAGAGTTGCAAGTAACTGACAACTTTTTGTCAATGGC
Source organism: Symsagittifera roscoffensis (assembly GCF_963678635.1). Lineage (NCBI taxonomy): Eukaryota > Metazoa > Xenacoelomorpha > Acoela > Convolutidae > Symsagittifera > Symsagittifera roscoffensis. The sequence goes on along the minus strand of NC_087063.1, from coordinate 35,321,039 downwards.
GTGCGCAGAAATTTTTTGAGTTCGCGGAATTTCGAAAAAAAAAAATGTTGATCGACCTTTTTAAGAGTCATGAACGTGGTGAATACTTTAAAATAGGTCTTGAAAAAATAATTCTCAAATTTGATTGTTCGCGGTTTGACTTTTGATTTCTTTTAAAGTTCAGTTCTTTTCCAAATTCAAAAAACAGAAAAGTGTAAAGGTCATGAAAAACGTGCCTCACTTCTAGTTTCCAAAACTGGATTTTAATTTGCAGAATTCAATTTCATCAAAAAGTGACAAACATAAATTATTGTTCTTGAAATTAAACGAGCCTTAAGGCCATATATTTTTTCTCTTTGAAGTTCGAAAGATGACGTTTTTTTAAAGTCAGTTCTTTTTCTGTTACCTCGCGTTCATGACTCTTTTCCAACGGTCTGTTGGCTTTGTTCAAGACGACCAGTTTGATATCAGAGCTCACCTGTACCCCTTTCATGGCAAAATTTTCTGCTACGCAAAAATAGCTTTGAAAAATAAACCAAAAATTACGTTTTGGACAGTTTTTGAAATGTTTTGACCGTCAATTTGACTGGCTATGCAAATTTTCTGGGAGATTTTATTTTTTTTGTCGTTTTGAATGTTTGTCAAACTTAAGTCTTCATTTTGCGGTTGATGATGGTTTTTTTTTGCCAGAATCAAGGTATCTCGTATTTCAAGATTTGTGATTTTTTTTCTGCGCCGAAGCTCACTGTAATTCTGAAATGGTAATTCTAAATCATATATTCTGAAAATGTTTTTCAATTATAATTGTTTTCAATTTCCGTGCTGCATTTTTCTCATTGAATGGGTTAGTTGAAAAATCGCAGCTTGAGCTGAATTTTAATCCCCGTTCTTATTTGAGCAAAATTCCTTGTTTCAAAGTGCTCCTTCGTCGGCTCTTCCGCCTGGATCTTGTTAAATCAACTGACACTCTCTTCTGAGGCTGAAAAGGGTCTGGCAAGATAGGTGGCAAAGGGGTTTTGGTCCTCTCTTTAAAACTTCCTGTCATTTTTATCGAAGCTTCTCGCTCTAGAAGAACTTCATTAACTGCCATAATACGTGGCAAAATATTAAAACTGCTTTTGTATGTGGGAACATTAGCAGGAACTGTTTGTGGCCTCTTAGTTTTGCATGTGCCTAGATAGTTTGTCATTGACTGTGCTGTCCCTAGGCGGGTTTTTGGCTTTGCGGATATAGGCCTGAAAATTGAGGCCTCTTCCAGCTCCTTGTTTCTTGTTATTGTAAGAGCCGCGCTGAATCCAGAACAAAACCTGTCAACATTGCTAGCATTAGTTAATAGATAGATTACTAGTGATAATAGCATATGCTTTAACTGGTTTAACCGTGGCTTTTTAATTGAGTGTTTTTAAACGAGGATCAATTTTTTCTTATTTCATCAAATGAACCGCAAAAAGCTATTTGTTTCAAACAACATCACAATAATAAAAACTGGATTTCAGAAATTTTCTAACTCAATATATCTCGCAGTTTTTTGAAATGCACAATTTATACATAGTGTGGTTTTATGCTTTGCAATTTGTTACATGCAAAATTGGTGTGGATGGCTTCAGTATGTTATGTTCCAAATGATTACTTGCAAAATTGTGTCTGATTGTATTTGGTGCCCCTTTTGCTGAATAACTTTTGCTGTCGGTGGTTAAACGTGCGTGGCTGAGTGGTTGTGCGTGAGACTCAAAATTTATTGATTGCAGTAGGTCGCAGATTGAATCCTAGACCTGGCCAATTTTTTGCTAATTCGAGGCTTTTTTTCAATTTTTTCTTATTGCCTTTTCTAGAGCTGCTTTTCGTCGAGTTCTCGCTAGTGTGTGCGAACCAAAGCTTCGTCTCTGTCTATATAGTTAGTTGCTGCGAGCTTCATTATCTTGCCATCTTCAAGCTTTTTCAACGTAATATTTCTGCATTTTTAGCGAAATTTTTTTTTCACGTTTAAGCTATATCGTGCATTGCGGTGCTTAAGATTTTTTCGTATTTTCAGCTTGATTTCTTTGTTTGTTTCACCAAGTTCTGAAATTAGCATTTTATAAAATTCAGTGGTTTCGCCTGTTGCGAATTTGGCCTCCAAATATATGAATACCCAAATCTTTTTAGCTTACGACTTTCGACGATTCTTATGATGTTTTTTTTTTTAAACTTGGATTAAAAAACTCTGCAAATTTTTTGAATTTATCAAGCTTTTAGTTGGGTGCTGTTAAGTTAATCGCAGGGGGTACCATTGTTGCTTAAAAATATGACTGCTCAAATCCTTATGTTTTCGAGATATGACGTTTTTCTAAGATTTTTGAATGGAATTAAGAAATGAAATTGCCAATTCTATAGTGTGAGGGGCTGTCATGGTACTGTCAGGCTTTGCAAATCTTGCTTCAATTGTATCTACTCAAATTTGTTTATGTTGTGAGATGACGTTTTTTATGATTTATTTCAAATTTTCAAAGAACTTAGATATAAAAAAAACTCGTCGAAAGTTGAAATTCCTAACTTTATGATGTGAGGTGGTTTCAGGGTGCTCTCACGCATTGCAAATCTTGATTCTAAATATCACTGATCTCTTTTTTAACTTCCCGAGATATGACGTTTTTATATGATTTTCTCAAAACGTTGCAGATGTTGCTTTGTTGACTGATTGATATAATCATATCATTTTCGAGAGATACGCCGTTTTTCGAGAGATAAGCTCATTCACAAATTTTCAAAATTTTAGATCTAAAAAACTTCACATAAATTAAAATACTCACCACTCGGGTTGGTTGCTCTCACGGTACTCTCAGGTTGCTTATCTGAACTCCAAATATGACTGCTCACCTCCTTTTGTTTTTCTTAGACATGACGTATTTATGTTTTTTGAACACTTTCAAAAATGTTAAAATTCACAAAAATATATATATTTTTTCAAATTTGAAATTGTCGAACCTTTGGTGGCGTGATGTCAGGTTATTAGTAGTGGATGCGGATGTGGCCTCCAATCCTTATATTGTTGCTCAAATTGGCGCTTTTTTATTTCAATATTTTTCGTTAAAAATTTAAATTAAGAAAAAAGAGTGGTATTTCAAAATTAATTACGCTGGATTATGAATCACGTTTATAAATTTCGTGATTTTGCATGTGAAATTGTTTGAAATTTTTTTCTCAATATAGAATGTTTAGTTGTATGTATGCTTTCGTCCATTTTAGGGTTTTTGTTGCGGATTAAAAATTCGAACTGAACGAGATCTGAAACGCAGTAGATTTTGAGATTTGACCATTTTGGTTTAAAAAAACCTTCAAATTGAAATTATTTTTATGGTTTTGAAATCAAAAGGGTTGTTGGATTTTCCTGTATATTGTTACGGTTGCATTCATTTTGTTGTTTTTTTCATATATTTTATATATACGCAACTTTCATATTCACTAGTCTGCTTGTAGCACGGGAGACGCGTTACAGGCTAGTAATTTTTGATTTCAGTGGATGGTGCTAAGTTATTACCAGTCTGTCAAACGACCATTTCCTGTGTCGTGCGAAACTTTGTGTTCAATCTGGTCCTCAATTTGACTGTAATCAGAACTTCTTTTGGATGCTTCTAAGGTCCTGTAGTACAAAAAGTGAAACTTCTGGCATCTAGGAACTTCATTTAGGGCAAGTGTTGCAAGGTCTTCTGTCGTAGTTTTTTCTTCTGGTGTCTGGACTTCTTTATTGGAATTTTTTCTGGTGGTTTTAATATTGTTCTGACGGTTGCAAGTGCTAAATGTAACCAAAGTCGTTGGTTGGTTTTGTAATATTGAATTTTGTTTCGCGGCTTCATTTCTACGAATAAATCGACTAACTTGATCGGATGTCATAATTGTTACGATTTTGTTTCGTTTATGATTTTAATGTACAATTAGAAGAAACACGAGTGGTTGTTGTCAAATACGCGTCAAAACTGATCGTATTGTTTTAAAACTAGTTTTAAGCAATTAAACAATATTTTTAAGTTTGTTATTTTTGATTTGAACTAGCATCAAGGAGGTTTGAAGAATTGGTTGCATGCTTTGTCTGGTCTTATGGATCTTTCGTATAAATCAACCCGTCAAACATATGAGCTAGAATAGTTAATATGTTTAAGAGCACCATTCGTTCAACAATTAACAGATCTGTCAATTTTTATGTTCACTCTGTTAATGGTCTGCATTTGTCAAACTATAGGCGAGGTTTCAACTAAAAAATGTCTTTGACGAGATAGTTTGAGATTTTCACGTTGAGATAATTTGAGAATAACCGAGGGATTCACGTTGAGACTCAATCTGGTCTGACTACAGATTTTGTAAAACTCATAAGTTTTTGGCTGCAAGAAAAGGTGAGACTTTTTGCAGTGCAAATGCGTGAATGGTAACATAATTTTTCAGAGGTCGGTTTTGATAAGTTATTGGAAAGATCTGTGCACCTGTATCTTGACGAACATTAACTGCATTGAAAAAACCATATAGCAATGGAGAAGCACATTCTGTGGTCCAGAGAACTGACGAAGGACAAGAACTCGGTGACCTGGACTCCCGCGGACGACGATGATGACCAGGAGGCAGACATCAATATCCAGCAGACACTGCAGCTGTCACATGCCAGTTATGGAGGAGAGGGGGCAGACACACAGGTTTAAATTGATTTTTGTTATTACTGCAGCTGATGCAAGTGAAGAATTAATATCGGTTGCAGGCATTTTCCATTGCGCAAGGTTTATTTTTAATTTTCACGGCGAAGATTCGTTGGTGTCATTATGGTTGAACGGACGGAGATCTCTGGTCACCAAATAATGAAATCGAACAAGTTTTGAATTTCTGAACAATAACTTGGGTAAGATTCGAACGAGCGAACAACAACATGTCTGAAGGGCTTTAACAGTAAAATTACGTTCTTAGTTTTGTTTTTTACTATGTATAATTATTTACCAGGTTGTGTCTGTGAAATACAAGCACAGCATGATCCCAGACATGGACGCGGACGAAGATGAGTCTGAAGAGAAGGACTACTCGACCGGAGTGCTGTGCATTCTGAAGAAGGACCACATGGCCAACTGTGTGTTCAACCTCAAGTCAGATGACACCGTCCAGTTCACACTCACCAAAGGCACAGGACCCGTCTACCTGTTCGGTTAGATGAGAAAAATCTGTCAAAATGTCTATTCAACTCTAAATTGAAATAATGCAGGAAGATGAAATAAGTTTATGATGGAATCATGGAAGCACAAGCTAAAAAATAGTAGAATATTTTGTTGTCGCGGTCAATTTTGCTGTCGTTGACGTCAATGCTTAACAAGTTAATTAGGTTAAGGGGAACCCATATTCGCGAGGTTATTTTTGTTTAAAACAGTGTAGCAGTGTCAAATTTGCTCTAGGAACGCATTCGATGGTGGCAAACATGTCAGTTGACTCTGAAGACGAGTTCGAAAACTCATTTATTAATGACGAGGCAGAAGAAGTGGCCAATCCCACTGACAGCGAGGATGCCAGCGAAGAGGAGTCGCCTATGCTTGCAAAAAGCAAAAAGCCAGCGAAAGAACCAGTGAAGAAAGTGTCCTTTTCAGAAAAGAAGGCAGTGAAAGTTCCAGAGGCAGCGATTCCTGCAAAGGGTGCAGCTGTTCAACCGCCAGCTAAAAAATTGAAACAGCCAGTCCCACAACCGGAAGAAGACGACGATGAGGATGACGACGACGATCTGGACGACGAGGATGAAGATGACGATGAAGATGACGAAGAAGAGTCACCTGAACCTGCTGCCAAACCGTAAGTTGAAGTGTGTGAGCTAATGCTTATAATTTAAATTTGTCAGTTTCTTTCAGAATAGTTTTCTGTAGATGCTGATAATTATGCAGCATATTTGCTATTATTGATGATTACCATGCAGGAATCATGTGAAAAGCTTATGGCACTAAGTTTTAGCAATTCCTCTCATTTCAGACCCAAGAAAGCTATGAAGCCAGCTGCTGCGGATGAAGACGACGAAGAAGATGACGACGATGAAGAAGATGATGACGACGAGTTAGATGAAGACGAAGAGGATGATGATGGCGAAGAAGAACCTACAGCCTTCAAATCCAACCAGAAACCAACCCCTCATCCCAAGTTTGAGAAGAGAAAGAGAATATATGACGAAGTGGATTCCGATGACGATAAACAAGGGAACAGCAGCTTCCGTGGGCGAGGCGGTGGTCGTGGTGGATTTGACAGAGGCCGCGGCTACAATCGAGGTGGCGGTGGGTTCCGAGGAAATGGTGGCGGAGGATTTAGAGGCAATGGTGGTGGTGGGTACCGAGGGGGTGACCGAGGAAGGTTTTCTCATTCTCCTCGAGGGCGTGGCGGTGATAGAGGAAACTTCAGAGGAGGTGACCGAGGAAGGGGAAACTTCAGGGGTGGCGATAGAGGTCGAGGCGGAGGATTTAATAACAGAGGCCGAGGTGGTTTCGGAGATCGCGGACGTGGAGGAGGAGGAGGAGGCGGTGGCCGTGGATTCCACAAGAAGTTTTAGCATATTTTATCGCTTTTCTTTTCGCCATGAAACAGAATGTCTGACTGGATTTTAAATAGAAGTCGGGAATTTTTTGTTACTCCTGGTTGTGTTGTTTTGATCAATGGACGAATGCAGACTTGACTTCCAAAAGTATATTCTGAAGGGCTCTCTGAAAGAGAATTTGAAAAGCTGATTTAATTATTCCACTCATCAGATGATGATGCCTTGCAGTACAGTTATAAAATGTTGATTTGATCAGTTTTCTGCTGATCTGCCTTGTTTTTTCAATGCTTGTTCTTACTTATTGGAAGTTGTTTTGCAGTTAGCAAAGAGTCTATTTCACAACAAATCTTCTCTCACACAAACCTAGGCCCAGATTAGATTAAGTGTAGGCATAGCTAGGCATTTAGATTAAGCTAGGCATAATCATGCTTCGTATTTTTTGTTGCTTGCTGAGTTCATTTTGATTTAATATAGGTAATATTACCACTTCAATTGTACTGCTCAGAAAATCCCTTCTGAAAAGGAGACGCCTAATTAGATTTTCCCACTTATTCTTTATTGATGGATACTCGGCCTCTTGGACTTTTACTGCTATTTCAAAACCCCGCTTTAAACCTATTGATTCAATTAGTATAGAATGTCATTGTTTTGTCTGCAGGTTTTTTTTGAGCTCGTTGGTGAAATTAATTCGACATATACCGGTCAATTTCACGGATTTAAAATTCTTGAAACCGAAGATCTTCGGATTCATCAATCTGTGTTAATCTAAAAATGAATCGACTCGGTCAATATGAGTGGGAAAACGTTTCGTAACTTAAGTCTCATCATTTTGCATTCATTGGATTGCTGAAATGAATAAGACTTTCGAGCTTAAACTTACAATATTGCTATAAGATATTCACAGTTTTAATTTAATTTTTCAGATGTGGGGACTTTTCTATAGGTTTCAGGGGACACATTTTCTCGAAAATTTGTAGAATCGAAGACGATTTTTATAGATTATTCATCTTAACATGCGCCGACGGCAATTTCCAATGATCTAATATTTGTTTCTCAATCTTTTATGTTGGTTTTTCAAATGATCAATCTTATGGTGATCAAAGAACACAGCATAATGCTTCCGCGCGTTTTCGGGAAAAGTTCGCACAAAAAGGAAGTGTCATCCGCCACCTCTAATAAATACCGGCTACGGTGAAATTATTTCCATACGTTTGGTCCTGCATTGGGTAAGACTGCGGGTTAAAAAGCACGAGGAAGTAATGCAACCAATCCAAAATTTCGCCTGCCACCGGCTGTAGTTCTGGCGATTTTGTATGCACACTGTTTCCAATCGAATATGTAACATACATAAAACCAGGTTTCTTTCCTTCAAGAACTTGGTGATTAATTGTCAACAAGTAACGCGGTTTGACTTGAAGTTCAATTCGAATTAATTGGCTAAGCCGAAGACAACTTTTCAAAATACGAAAATGCAGATGGCCAAAAAAATTGATTAAATTTTTGTTTCCAAATTGGATAATAATTTTTAGATTTCCAAACCGAATTAAAAAATAAACTTTTGGTCCAGCTTTCTTTTATCGGGCTAATTTTAGGGAAAAAAAAAGTCTTAACCAGAAAGTTCTGAAGATTTACAGAATGTTGACGTGATTTATTTTTAAATTCGAAATTCATTTTTTTCTTGTTAACTTTAACTTCAACTGTCCATTGAATGTTTAATTTGTCTTGCGAATGAAGCTATTTACCTTTTGATCCATTTTTCTCAAAAATGCCGTGCATATAAAAATTCTCCAAAAAACAGTAGTTTTTTGGTTGTCTTTCGCTTTTGGTTGAGTTTTCTGAAATTTTTTCAACTGTGTTGGTTTTTTTTATCAAGAGTCGACGAACGTAGTTCAGACTCTTATATAGGTCTCGATAATTTTTTTCCGTTTTTATTTCAGAAAAAGTCTGAAAATTTGGTCGGGCTCAAAATGACTTTTTCGCGGGTTGACTTTTTTTAAGTTCAGTTCGTTTCATTTGTCAAACAAAGACGAATTTTAAATAAACTGATTTATTTTTAATTATTTCATGCTTATTTTTCTTTAATATTAAAAAAAAAATTTGTGGAAGTCAAGTCGTGTCGCAGAAACAAACTCGCCAATTGTTCTCTCTTCATTCATACCAGCCGAACTTAAACTGTAAAGGAACTTTTTGATCGGTTGCTTTAGATGTAACTTGAAATTCAACTCGATTTGTTGAAATTTCTTTTTTTTGGCTTGATAGGTTTCGGCCTTTATATCAGCTTAGTGGCCTCATATTGCGTTCTTTGGCGCCCAAAAAGTGTTATGAGGGCGAGAGGGACTAATAACTTGAAATTTTTAGATTTTTTTTCGGCTCAATGAGCTGCGGCCAATATTATATCGGCTTAGTCGCCTCATTTTGCGTCGTTTGACAAGCAAAAAAAGTATTTTTTGTTATGAGGGCGAGGGGGACTTTATAACTTTTTATGAGTCATAAATTTTGTTGATTTTTTTCGGCTTTTTCATTTTCCTTTTTTTTCAGCTTAATAGGTTCTGTTTTTTTTTAATATCGGTTTAATGGCTTTATTTGATATAGTTTGAGCGAATAAAGTTGGTGTTGAGCGTGAAGGGGGCTTATTAAACTTGTATAAGCTTTGTTGAGTTTTTCTGCTTGAAGAATTTCGGCTATGTTACCGCTCGGAAAAAATTTTTCGATGATAATTTTGCATTCTATTGTTTTGGTTTGTTTCAAAATTATCCTTATTCAATTTAAAAGATCTAGTTTTTTTCTGACATTTTCTTTTCGATTTTTTTTCGACTTAGCGGCTTTCTTGTTTGGTATCGCTAGTTGTGCGAAGCTCAGCGTTCCCTCTGTGCTCTTTCTTGAAATTTTTTCACAAGTAATTTGGCGGTTTTTCGGCTGTCGTGGGCTTATTTAGAATATTTCAACTGTATGTTGGCTTTGTCATTATATTTGTTCCAACCATTGAATTTTGTGAGGAACTTTGTGTTCGGGTGAGTTTTAGTTTTTTTTTGGTTTTCCACGCAAAATCAAGTATTACAAATAATAATCGGAATGGGTCGATTGAGATTTCATATTAAAGCTCTTTCAGTTATTCGAACGACATTAAAAATCTTCAATTTTTTTCTGTCGAGAAAAACCATGAAAATTTTTGATTTTTTAGTCTTATTTCGAGCAATTAACAGAGCGAGCAGGCTTATTTTCCTTTTCAATCAAAAAGCTTCACCATAAAGATCAATCGTTATGGGTGAATTGATTTATCATATTAAAGCCCTTCCAATCTTGATTCGAATGAAGTTGAAAATTTTCAAAAAATTGTCATTGTGTCGAGAAAAACCGATTTGAATTTTTCAATTCTAATCTAATTTCGAGCAAATAAAGCTAGCGAGCAGAATTATACTAGAAGGATACGCCATGAAATTAAGTTTTTTCCTGTGAAACTCTTTTCAAGGTTTTCTGCGCCAAAAAGTCAAAAAACAAAAGTTTTTGATCGTTTTGATCTTTGTTTTGTTTCTAAAGTCATTTTTTCGACAAAAGCCGTCGCGCGATTTGCTTAGTTTACTGTGATTGTTGAATCAGCCTAAATTTAAGTTTTTGTCAGATCCTTTCATCACACCTCGCACAAAACAAAACAAAAAACAACATTAATTTGAAAAACTAACATGAAAAATTTTTTCAAAGTTTTTTATTAATATGGTCGTAAAATTTTTGTAGTACTAACACAACAATCGGCTATCCTTGTTGATAGTTTAAAAACGTTTTGACTGGTGGAGTTCAGTTATCATTTTCACCGATGAAATATAGCTCAAAAAATCTCTTAGGATAGTTTTATCCTGAAAACAATATAAGTGACTTTTTTTGAGAATTCATATATTAATGCGACAAAGGCGATTTTGCAATATATGGGTTTTCTCTGATTTAACAAATTATAAAGAACAGCGATTTCAAAAATCCCAATAACTGATATGGAATTGTTGATTTGTTTTTTTCCTCAATTTTTTGCTTCGTCTTTTTTTCTGAATTAAAGTTTTTCATCGATGTCCTAATAGTCCTATCTTGCTACCAAATTGTGAAGAATGGAATCAGAATTTACAAGGAGGCCCTTTCTTCCTCAGAATTCAAAGATTCAATTTGTCATCCGCTGTAAAATTATGCTCAATTAGATGGGATTAATTGGGCATACACCATTATTCACAGATCAAAAGACCCATTATTCACAGACCATTTCCATACAAGCGTGGAAATGGCGCGAATAAACATTAACAATTTCTAGTTTCAAAAGTGGAACATAATTTTTTTTCATAGATTTCCAGCGGAATAAAAACTACCTATTGATCCAGTTTTCTCAAATTGAGTTAATGTTATCAAAAAGGCGCCAATCATAAACTGTTCTAGAAATTCAAAAAGCTCAAAGGGCGTCTATTTTTTTGAAATTCGAAAGTTGAGATTTTTTCAACAAAGTCATTGATTTTCCAACTGTCAGTTGGCTATGTCTGTGTTGTATCGCACGTGATGCGAAGCTCTGCTTCGCCTCTGTGTTATCAACAATTTTAGTCAATTTTTTTAACCTTGAAAGACCTAAATTTCTTGACGTACAAGCATATGTTACGTACTGAAAATATAATTATCGGTATTTCAACTTATTGTAGCTTCAAGCTTTTCATGAGTTACATCAATAAAACTCAGTAGTTTCTGTCAGATGAATAATGGCTTCTCATTTTGCATCCGGTTTTTTTTACCGTTTGGACAAACCCCACAAATACTAAGGTGGTTTTTGCGGAACGGGAATAGTAAGATTACTATAGACATATGTATCATTACTTTTTTGCCGTTTCGAGAGTTTAAATAATGTTTTTTCTTCTAATTCCGAGCTTTAATTGAAGTATTATAGACGGATAAGTGCATACTGTATGGTATTGTGGTAATAGCGGAAGTAATCAGCTAATAGTTATCGGCTCTTCCTTGTAACACAAATGCTGCTGCCATCATGAAAATGAGCGGATATACAATTCTTTTTAGACTTACTTTTTCAATCAAAATCAGCCAATTGTGGCTCTGGGCCCATTTTTGCTTTGATTATTCTGTTTTTATTTATAAATTTTGCCGTGGAGCTTGTTTTAAAACGCATTTGGCATATGTTCTTTTTGTCTTTTGAAGGCACACTTTTCACTTTGAGTTAAAGTGTGCCAGGTTTGATCTGTGAATAATGGTGTATTTGCCGGAACATTCTTCTTTTTTACCCCTTATATTGCTGTCAGTTATTACTATAAACCCTCTCTGCTGTGGCCTGCAATCTGCTGCACTGCGTCAAACCCGTCAGATAAAAACGCAGCTCGACCCCTTATCTAAATTTGCCATGCCCGGCTCAAAATCCTTCCTTAGAACCCCTAAAACATCCCCGCACGGTGCATCAACTGACGAAGTCATACTAGACATGGCTTCATCCTCTACCCAAGACTCAAATAGGTCGGAGTTAGCCGAAGAAATGGATTTTGGTGACGTGATTTTAATGTTTTTCTTTATATCGGGTCTCGTCATCAATTTACTCGCATTTTTCATAGCTCTCATTATTTTTTGGAATACCCCAATCATTAGACGTTTTATCGTCAATATGATCAGTGCAGACTTGATGCTGTTGATAACTGGGTTTTACCTCAAGTTCAAAAGAGTGTTCCGACTAGTAAGTGTCGTGTCATGTAAAATTATTTTCACTACTGACATTGCATTACTGCATGTTTCCTGTTATACAATCGTGCTTATTGCTTTCTATAGGTATAGCAAACTATTTCCCGTTCAAGTTGGTCCCCATTCTCTCGGCCAATTTTTCTCAAAACCAAAATTTCTCAATCTAACTCTTCTCATTTTGTGGATTATACCATTTATTATTGCATCGCCAATGGCGTATTACTCGACCTTTGATTCGGAATTTGTGAAATGTGATTCGGAAATGCCATACGACTTTCAAACATTCTACAATTTGCTCACGTTTGTATCCAGTTACGTCATTCCAGGAATCGCAGTGACATTTCTCTACTCGCGAATTATAAGCAAAACCCGATCGGCGATTTCGATGTCGGCTAATAGTTCGGATGAGACAAGTCGACATGTGAATATGATGCGCTTTCTGACCTATGTAGTGTTAGCGTTTTGGATCCTTCATTTGCCATTTTGGTGTTGCAATCTGGGAAGCACGTTTGAAATATACGAGTTCCCGCGGTCCTTCCTCCATTTCTCGATAATTCTGACCTATGTCAATGCAGCTCTGAATCCTTTTCTCTACGCACTTCTCAGTGTCGACTGTGCTCGATGTTCGTGTGCATGTATAGCCGATTCGTTAATCTGTGAACCAATCAGATGTCTCATTTTTCTATTCTGCTCCTGTGATCCAACTACAGCACCCTCAATGAGTTCGCATAGTAACCAGAATAATCTAGACAAAGGGGATCAAAACGATGATGGAGATGTTGGTAATAACATGGGAACAAAAACTACCAACGAAGCCGCGAAGATAACTGGCAAACAATTCGACGGCCCACAGAGTCAATCCTTGTCCTATCATGGTTTGAAAATGAAATACAACGAAGATGAGATCATTTGAAACGAGAAAAAAATTTTTGCTCTTTGTCGTGTTCGATTATGTATATTCTCTTATCTACGCATTAAACCTAAATGTGCTTATTTTTGAAATATTATTGTTTATGTTTTTAACAGGAAAATCAGCTGAATTTGATCTACTGGAAAGGATTTATTCAGAGCTTAATGTTACTGTCATGCTCAACAATTAAGAAAATTATTCCAAATTTTTTCAGTCAAAATCAAATTGATGCTTCAGATCTTTTGAACATTCTAAAGTCTGAAATATTCCAAAATTTTGCCAAATAATTTTCAACAAAATTAACTCGATTCAACTCCAAGGCTAGACAGTACCTGTCCATTTCTTTCCAAAATTTTGCGGTTACAGATACATTTTAGCAATACGGAAAACTAACTTTTAACAATACAATTCGCTTTATGAAATAATTCATGGCTTGAATAGCTTGGTTCGAAAAACTTAAATTTTTCGTAAACCGCTTCGGTCTATGAAATAAATTGAAATATAAAATGGCTTGAAATACTTAATAGTTTGACTCGCTTTATATATCTATTATATATTTAAATGCGGGCTTCACTATCTCGCCATGTTTAAGCTTTTTCAACGTATTATTTTTGCATGTTTAAGCTATATCGTATATTGCAATGGTTAAGAATTTTTTTAGATTTTCCAATTTGATATTAGTGGTTATTTTACCGAGTTTAAGTTAAGCAGCCCAATATCGAATTAGGGGTTGCGAATTTGGCCTCCAATTTTGAATGCCCGAATCATTTTAGTTAACGAGATAAGACGATTTTTGAGATTTTTTCAAAAATTTTCAGAAGTTTCAAATAACAAAATAATTTACAAAACTTGAAGTTCCCAACCCTGTAGTTGGGCGCTGTCGCAGTACTCTAAGGAGTTACAAATCTTGCCTCCAAATACGACTGTTCAAATCCTTGTAGTTATCGAGATATGACGTTTTTTGTGATTTTTTCAAAAATTTTCAGAAAACTTATATTAATTTTTTTTCACAAAATCTGAAATTACCAACCCTGTAGTTGGGTCCTGTCAGAGTAATCTCAAAGATTGCGAATCTTGCCTCCAAATATGACTGCTCAATTCTTTGTAGTTTTCGTGATATGACGTTTTTTGTGATTTTTTCAAAATTTTTCTGAAAACTTAAATTATGATTAGTTTTTAAAAATCTGAAATTCCCAACCCTGTAGTTAGGTCCTGTCAGAGTACTCTCAAAGATTGCGAATCTTGCCTCCAAGTATGACTGCTCAATTCTTTGTAGTTTTCGTGATATGACGTTTTTTGCGATTTTTTTCAAAATTTTTCAGAAAACTTGAATTATTTTTTTGCTTTAAAAATCTGAAATTCCCAACCCTGTAGTTAAGTCCTTTCAGAGTACTCTCAAAGATTGCAAATCTTACCTCCAAATTTGACTGCTCAATTCTTTGTAGTTTTCGAGATATGACGTTGTTTGTGATTTTTTCAAAATTTTTCAGAAAACTTAATTTTTATTAGTTTTTGAAAATCTGAAATTCCCAACCCTGCAGTTAGGTCCTGTCGGAGTACTCTCAAAGATTGCGAATCTTGCCTCCAAATATCACTGCTCAATTCTTTGTAGTTTTTGAGATGTGACGTTTTTTGTGATTTTTTCAAAATTTTCAGAAAGTATAAGTTAATTATTTTTCAAAATTTGAAATTCCCAACTCTATAGTTCGGTTTTGTCAGGGTACTCTAAAGAGTTGCAAATCTTGCCACATGCGACTGCTAAACGCGAATGCTCAAATGCTTTTAGTTTCCGAGATGTGACGTTTTTCGATTTTTTCAAAATTTCTCAAAGAACCTATCTACAAAGAAATTCAAAAAGTTTGAAACTACTAACTTGATGAAGATACAACCTTATTGTCAGCGTACACTCAGGCGTCTCAAATCTTGCCTCTTAATATGAATGCTCAGATCCGTTTAGTTTCCAAGATAAGACGTTTTTTTTCAATTTTTTTTTTCGGGAATCTTAGGTTAAAAAAAATTCACAAAATTTTGGATTCCTAACCCTATAGTAGGGAGCTCTCAGGGACTCTCAGTGGTTGCAAATCTGGCTTCCCAATTTCTCCAGAGGCCCATTAAGTTTTTGAGATGACGCTTTCATAATGGGAATTTCAAAAAAATTTAAAAAGTTAGAAATTACCAACCCTGTAATTGGGTGCAGTCAGAGTACACTAAAAGTTTGCAGATGTTGTTTCCAATATATGCGGTTTTTTTCATGAGTTGTCGAAAAATTTCGAAGCACAAAAGGTGCGTTAATTGCTTGTATTTTTTGAAACATTTCAAACTTTAATCGCTTATAGTTTGCATAAGAAAACTAACTTTTCTCAAAAGGATTCGGCCTAAGAAACCATTTGAAATATATCAAAGTTTCATCGCTTAAACGGCGTCAATATTCATCATCTTCATGAGTCGTGTAATAGCAAGACTATTTTTTTAAAAATATATTCATAAATATTGATTCCACTTTGGTGGGACCTTTACGATTTTTTGATAGCATGTGCTTTGAATTCCGATTAGTAATAAGTTTCGATTTCTTTGAAACCACTCAATAAAAAAACTGCCCATCAGATTTTTTCCAACTCAATTTATCTCAAATTTTTTTAAAGTTTATGTAAAGTCCGATTCCGCTACATCAAAAATTTATAATTTAACGAGCCTTATTTTTATATTTGGTTTTTTTTTATTTCCTGTTTAACAGCTAATTTTGAGTGTTTTCTCGCTTGTGTTTGCGAAGCGTTGCTTTGCCTCTGCGTTTTATAGGTAATCCTAATCTAACGGTTTTCCTTCTCATAGTTTTCTAATAACAGTGGTTTTTCGGTGTGTGGTCAAAAACTAGAAAGTCATAAATTAGACGAAGTATCATAAAGAATAATCGAGAAAGTAAATTTTTTCCTACGTTTGTTTTTTTATCTCAGTTCTGTTGTTCTCAATACTTTTGCTACGTAACCGATCTTTCTATGATGCTTGCACATCTACTTGATCATCTACAGTTTCTTAATTGGATTTGGAATACGCTAAAATTTTGAAATTAGGAAAAGTAATTTGAAAATTTAAAATTCTGGCTTGAGAAAAATTGGTCTGAAAATAGTGCTTCTCAGACTAATCTTAAGCAAAGAAGATTTTTTTGATTTTGTTCTCAGAATTTTTTTTCGCTTCATTATTCAAAACTGTTAAGTTTTTCTTAAAGGTCAAAAACGTAAAAAACAAGAGTTTTTTTTATTTAAGAGCACCGCAGTTGTCCGAACGAGATGAAATGGGGGATGAATTTTGCCTTTGGGTATGTTTCAGTATTTCCAAGTATTTCTTTTGCTATTTCCACTCAAAATCGGCTACGACAATTGTTCATCGGAACATGTGAAGTGATAAACCATTTAAAGGCTTTTCAGTCCTGATTCGAGGGTCATAAGTCTTTTAAGAAGTTTCTTGGTGTCGAGAAAAACCAGTTTGTTTTTTTTTTGGTCAATTTCGAGCTGGTAAAGCTAGTAGGAATAGCTTTACTTATATCTTGAAAAACTTAATTTTTTTTTCAGGAAAACTAATTTCCGAATAAATAAGTGTCAATGAGCGTATTAAGGACGCTTCTATTGGTCGTAAGGTTTTTTGTCGTTTTTTTTTGTTCAGGAAAAAGTCAAGTTTGGTCTCGCTCGAATTTAATTTTTGGCAGTTTGACTTTTGATTTTCTGTTTAAGTTAATTAAAAGGTTTTTGTTAGTAGGAAGGTAAATAACGCTGTTTTAATAGGAAAGCGGAAATGGCGCTTAAATTGTGAATGATTTTGTTCGAAAATGTTTTGTTTCAGATTTTTCAGCGGAATGAAAAATTGACTCTTGATTTAGTTGTTCTAATTTGGCTAGTTTTAGTAGGAAATTGTTAATTGTACTTCATTCTTAAATTTAGAGAGCTTCATCGTGGTATTCGAACGTGTTCAAAGTTTCCATCATCTTTTCTCTTTTTTTTGGCTGTTTTTTTTTGTTCATTTGTCGAAGACTAATGCTGTCGATTACGTCAAATTTACTCTCACGTTTTAAGCTTTTGTCTAGTTGCTCTCATCGCACCACGTGCAAAAAAAGACGCGCTTTTGAAAGAGTTTTTTTTTCCACATGAGTGTGGTCGGAACATTGTGCTTCTTCCACACCAGCCGCTTGCCTTTCTGTCATTTGTATTTATGTGCAGGATCAAATTAGGTAAAACTATTAAGCAAACATTGATATAGATCATTGATATAGAAAATGAATCTAACAAACATAAAATACCTTTTAATTTTTTTGTCCTCTGCAATCCAACTGCCTAAGGCAATTTATTCATTCTATTTGGAATTAAAACTTGAAAGCGTTTGATTTAAGATTCGTTCACCGAGCCAAAAAACTTCGCGCTTACGAGTGTTTATCATAATAGATAGACCGGCCTTAGCCTAGCGCACGGCTCTTAACACGCGGATCGTGGGTTCGAATTCCACTTCGGTTTCAGTCGGAGGGTTCCCAATGTCTTCCACCTATTCGAGGTGGGAACGGGCAGTGCGAAATGGATGGCACTCCATCCTTCAGGAAGGCCCTGCAATGGGTACGGCTGGCAACAGATCCAAAAAAGAATGATAATTTGATGGCAATTTAATCAAAAAAGGCATTTTTGTGACCCCATAAAAATGAACTGAGAAGTTTTCCAACCCAAGCTCGCTTGAAAGCGTTATGTTACTCGGTCTGTCTTTTTTCGACCAGATTTGCACCTTTTTGAGCCAAGTTTATGCACGAATTGGTATATGCCATTAATTATGGGTTATATTAGTTAAAATTAGTGCGCCATGGCCATGTGGCTGAGATGAATGACTGGAGATCCGGGTTCTAATCTTCGTGGTATCAGGTCTATTTGAACGTGATCTTATTAATTTCTTGTATTTTTCTCTTTTTTTGTATGTGTTGATCTTGTTTTTTGTTGTTTTTCCTCTTGTATTGGCGAATTATGATTTCGGGCTTCAACGTATTGAATATGATAGAAACATTTCCATCACATACTCTTATTTGGATAACCGAAAAGGTGTCTGAAAAAACTACCTCGAGCATAGAAATGACTTTAAGTAATTGGTAAAAACTGACATTCAGTTTGGTATATCGAGTTGTTCAGTTTGATACCGACCACTCTCATGGAAGGGCATGGGCCATTTTTCGCGAGGTTTTAGGTGCCCCAAAGAAAACTCGTGTTTGAACATTTTGGAATTTCTTTTGCTATAAAAATTTTGATTGGAGCCTTCTGCGCCTTTTCAGAAGCAAAAAAATTTTTTTTTGTGGAAAAAGGCATGTATTTTACTTCTTGAAAACATAAAGATCAACTAGAGAAATCGATCGCTGCTCATGTAGCACACATGGACTGCTATTGGTGGCTAGTGTTTGTCCGTAAGCAATGGTACGTGGCTGTGAGGGAATGACATGAGACGCTAAATTTCGAAGTCTCTGGTTCGAATCCAGGAGAAAACAGAAATTTTAAATAATTCTTTGCTTATTTCTACCTGTTTTTCACTTTGTAGAGCTGCTTTTTGTCGTTATCTCACTTGCGGAGCGTAGCTTCGCTTCTGTGTTAATAAGAGAAACGAAATATGTTTAGATAGGCTGGATAGCCTTTCATATATCCTCTGCGAATTGCAGAAACCACAAGTATTATGATTTTTATTATCATTATTATAATTATCATTATGATTATTATCATTATGATCATTAATATTATGATTATCCTTGCGATAAGCAAGGGTATGTCAATCGGGTACTAGACTTTTTTTCGTAAGTAACTTAGTTTACAGGATCACCTCTTGCACCCTGGTCTCACTCATATACTTCCTTTCTTACACAATCGAAACGTAGTGTATTATTACGAAGAATTTTTTTCGTCGAAGTCGCTAATAAAAGTGCTCATTTGGCGAATTTTCAGTTTTTCTCAAAAACTAACCTGTCGTTTTTCAAAAAAGTGTACCAATAGACAAACCGGCTGCTCTTCTATGTGTCTGCATGTTTTGCTAGTCTCTTTTCATTTTTACCTAACACTCTACGGCCTTCGAAAGTTTCAGCAGGGGGATTTTTGACCTATTTGTTTTAAGTTTTTTCTGTTTCTGAAATATTAAATTCACAAATTTGAGAAGAAAAGAATAAAATATGGGGATCTCCCCTTCTCAAGCGGTTGTTCTCTAGTTTCGTTAGCAAAAAAGTTATGGCATCAAACAAGCCCATTTTTAGACAAATTGATTAATTTTTAGAAAGTTTCTCAAAAACTACAGTGCCTAATTGGAGATTAAAGGTTTAACCGAAAGCAAAAATATCAGTTATCTCATTTTTCCAAGCGGCATGCCCTGCATTTTGAAAGAAATATGGCCCTAGAAAATGTCCAATTTTTGAAATTTTGCCCGTTTTTTTTTGGAAACTTTTTATTTCAAAATTTAACCTGCTAATTCTGAGGTTGATAGTTCGTTCAAACGAACATGTTGCCTAGATTTTCCATGCGTAATCTGTTTTATCCTATTTTTCTGTAGAAAAGTTGATATGAACTTCGGGAAAATCCATTTTCTTACTAAAATTTTTACCTTTTCTCTGCGTATGAGGCGATTCTTATGTTTTATTTTTATTTAGATTAAAGTATTTATTGATTTAAAGGAAGTCAAATTTTTTTGATTTTTGATCGTTTTTAGGAATCTTTTTTTTTGCTTTCCAAAACTGAGATAAAGATTTCATTTGAGAGAGAGAATAGTACTTTTTCGCCATTAAATTAACAGCTTATCTCCTACTTAAGCAGAGAAATTGCTAGGGTTTTGCGTAAAGTCCATGCGAGGAAGTTAGTAAAACTCCTAATCATCAGGTCGGAGATTCAAATCCGGAACATTGAAATAGTTTTTTTGCTCGAATTTTTGCTGCTTTTTTGGTGGCTATTGTTAGTAAAATAACAAGCGGTCGTGGAGCAAATATGAGAACCTCAAAATTTTGTCGAGCAGCGTCTGCAACCAAAAAAAAATAAAGGTGTAAATTTTACCTTTTTTCTGTAAATAAATGTTAAAAATCGACCAATTTCAGCACATCTTTTCAGTTGACAAATGCTAAAATCCCTGTGGAAGAAATAAAATTTCCACTGCATTTGTTTTCGTTTTTCTAGAATTGAATCAATGCATTGATGTTTTAAATGCATCGCACATCACTTAAACCAACTTTTATTAAAATTTAGGAGACTTTTAGTTTTTTAATTGACGTGAGGCTCCACGCAACGCTTTACGCAGTGTTAGAAAAATAGCAAAAGAAGCTTTTGTGGAAAAAAACGAATAAAGGCAGTTGAAGAGCGAGCAAAAATTAACAAACCTTGCTTAGCTGAGACATTGTTTAACCCCTGATGACTTCAGACTTAATAATAAGTTCTACAACTTATTACACCCAGTATTTTGGAAGAAAATTTTCACCGAAGTTTGTTGAAAAGCCTCAACAATTGTTTTGTCGAAAAAAATTGAGAAAATTTGCTGATCGATCGTGAATAGAGCTGGGAATAGAGCGATCAATTGATGCCTTCCTTTATATTTTCTAGCTTAAATGTCATCATTTAATTGGGTCTAATGGCCAACAACATACTATTCTTCAAACTGCTCAGAGATCGTATTTTCTAAACCTATTCAAATAATTTTCTGAAAGCAGTTTTGCAATCAAAAATGTCATGAAACAACAAACAGTTTCTGTTCTTATATAAAAGAGAATGAAGTGCATTTGCTTGATTGATGAACGGACTGTTATATAACGGTTTATATTTGAGACATTTTCAAAGTTGTGAAATTTGAAATTGCTTTTTCTTTTTGAATTCGGGATTTCCTATCGCTGATTGACGACTAACTGATTTTTTAATCTGTTAGCTTCCGCTTTCAATCTTCCCTAAGCTGGGAAGTCTCACATTTCCTTCAATTAATGCCAGCCAATGCTTAACAAAAAGACTTGATTGAGTTAATTTTCGACTCAGGAGAAAAATAGTTAATCTAAGCTACACCTACCCTGCCCTATGTGGTTTGAAAAAGATAACCGCTATCTTCCGCTCCCAAATTGAGTCAAATTAATCTTTAGAATGGAAGAAACTACCGAGTTTTGCTTGGTTACCGCAAAGAACGATAAGATCAAAAAGTCACAATTTTGAGAAGCAATCAACTGAACTAATGCATTCATGTTTCAGGTACGTCATGCCATGCAATTGTCTAATGAATTTTGTCGACAGCTTGACTTAGTATAGAGTTGTGTTTTATTCAGGAATCAGCTTTATTACTGATCGGAATTGTCAATAAAAAATAATATACTCTCAAATATTGAGTGGAATTGGCATGAGCTCCATGGATCCGGTGAAGCTGTGTGCTCAAGTGCACTTGGCAGTATCTGCCTTGGACCCTGCCCACAACACCACTACTATTGTGAACCTCTATCGGGCGCTGATAATGGAACTGAACAAACTGCAGGCCTCATCTGTTCACGTGGCACCATTGCTCAGTTACACACACCTCAAGATGGCAGATGTTCTCCAGAAACACACTTCGAATTCGAACTTAGTGCTGGAGCACTGTAATTATTGCGTAAGTTCATTATTCAGTATGAATAATGAAACGTGTTATATTTTATCCTCCCCATTTGCCACAGAGAGAAGATGTGGGCGCTGTATTCGTGTATGATTAAGCAGTAGTTTTCTGATTTTTAGGAATTTTACTTAATCTTCGCGCTTTAAAAATTGATCTAGTTTTATTGTTATACTTGAGAGCCTCATTGTTTAGATTGAACTGGCGATGAAAGTCCAAAATGAGCCTGGCCAGGTATATATATACTTCCGACATCTAAATCAGCTTTTCTCATAAACATAATAGCGAGCAATCTATGTTTAGGATCCCTGCTTGGCAGATAATTGTCTTCTTGCCTCATGGAAATCACATGTTGTCCATGTCCAAAAGGTGAATGGTTTTCTAAAAACCATTTTTTAGTTGAAGTGAAGTTTTTGAAATGAGTTTTTTATTGTGATTCGATTAATGTTTCTGTTCAAAATGATTTCATTATAGGGCAATGTATTGACCGCAGTGGAAATCTTGACCAATAGCGTCTCAGTAGCTCAGTGCAACCCCAGATGGTTTTTCAGATTAGTTCTTCGAATAGTTGTAAGTTATGACCGTCATGCTTTTCAACTAAATTATTCGAATCCTAAGAAAGGAGAGCTCATAATATGAAAATAACATCTCCATGGTTTCATATAAACGGTGCCAAATTTAACTTGAATATACTTTTTAAAGATGTGAGTTAAGTTGATTAAACTGGGGCGTTGAAAGAAACAAGTGGGAATGTTTCATTATGATATGCTGTATAAAAGATTCTTGAAAAATTGTTTCTTGCGTATTTCTTGATTTTAATTTAATTATTTACTTTATTTATTTACTATTTTAACTTGGAAATATTATGTTGGCAATGTGGAACCAGTTTAAAACAATTATTTATAAACCAATTATATTATTAATAGATTATCTCTTTAAAATACGTAGAACTTACCAATCATGATCCCTGACTAACACTTACAATAAATTGTAAGGCTGAAACTATTTATAGTTTCAGCCAGAAAAGAACAAACTGCACGAACCTATCCGGCCGAAAATAAGATAGCGTGACGAACAGACGGTGTACCTTATCCCAAATTACTCTATGAAAAAGCCACCCCGGACTTTAACTCTGGTGCGACCAAAAGAGTCTCGAACAGACCTCTACTAGTTTAGATTATGCAAAACAAAAATTTTAGGCAAACAAGATCATAAACGCCTAATGCAGTACACTTTCACTCATTGGTATAAAATGCAATAAATGAGCAGCAAGATTCATTTCGAAGCTATATATCCCCCACGATATATAATTAGTACTTAATTATCAGTCGACTATAACCCTACTATCTACCTCGAAACTTAAAAACCTGCAGTAATTTTCTAAAAACTTTATAAATTTCATATTTATTTAAACAAGCAATGCTAATGTTATAGTATGAACTATCTGTATTTCCAACCTAAGTTGCAAATATTGATGCAATAAAATGTGTTCATTTTGAAAGTGTTCATTTTGATCACTAACTAACTACTAAGTACAGCCAATGCTAAGGATTTTAATACAGACTATTATTGGTCCGACTTCCGTAACGAAAGTAACGGAATATTTGTGCTCGGGTGTTTTTTGTTCAGAGAAACTTCGACTTTTTAACTAGCTATTTTTGACAGGTTTTTTTATCATTCAAAAAGTATTGTTGTCCTGAGTTTAATTTTGAAAAGATATTTCACCTGTGATCATTTTTCGTGAAGTTATGGGGGTTTAAAGATTGCCATTTTGGCCAATTTGGAACAATTAATGCGCGATATATTTCGCACTATTAACGCGTAAGCGGAGATTTATTCCGTTTTAGAAATCGTTCCAATTTGGTTGAAGCAAGCTTATTTGCCATAATTTTCTTTTTACAACATTTATTTTTTCATGTTTTTACTGCTTTATAGGCTGCTCTATAAATTGAGGCATGTTAGTTAGTATTTTTTTTTCAAATTGACTGTTGCTGCTAATGCGCCATAATTGGCGTGCGTCACTTAAGAAATTTTGTAGACTCAAAGTTTTTTTTCTCTTTCATTTTTTCCCATTAGCGTTATCGGTCATACTTTTGCTTGTGTATGCGAAGTGCAACTTCGCCTCTGTGTAAAGGAATAAAATACAAAAATTAGTTAGTTAAAATTATTTATGATTAGTTTTATAAAAATTTTAAAAGTTCCTTGCTTCTCGAGGAATTTCTTTTCTTGTTATCGTTCTTCATCATCTGAAAGAGTAATTGGAATCAATAATTTAAATAACTAACCTCATTTAAATTAAAATCCTAATCTTTTCTTCAGATATGCAACTCTAATTAAAACTTTGTAAAGGACTATCCCTGTTTATTTTCAACCTAAGCATTTCCTTAATCAGATCATCAAGGCTGCCCTTGGATCTTTAAATCTTTCACATAATCTTGAAACCTAAAAGTTCTATCCATAACTTAATCTTACATCCACCTAAATATGTGATCCTCAAGGCTTTCCTTGGATTTATCAAAATTTTTTAAATTTCTACTCCCCACCGTTTAACCTTTTATAACTAGTGTCTAACGACCTAAAATGTCGAATCACTTTCCAACCCTTATTAACGACCCAGGACTAACCTGTATGAAGTTTTGCGGAAAAGTTTCTGCTTTAGCGACGCGGAACGAGAACAAAACATTTTTTAAACATATTTTCAAATATTACAAAACTTCTCGCTTTCAAACTTTAACCTGGTCAGTGAATTTACATATTTGAATAAAATTTGCTCTAGACTTGATCTTCCGCAAGTAGTTTTTTTGTAGTTTTCGAACATAAATTGTTATTACAGCCAAAAAATTTGTCAGGGCAAATTCTGTGTGTTCCGACTGCCATGTTTTCTTTATTTAATAGTTTTTGTTTGGAAAATGATAAAGTTTTTAAGACTCGATCGACGTAGTTCAGACTTTTCTGTAGGTTCTGATAATTCTTATGTTTTTTTTCACGAAAAGTCAAAATTTGTTCAGACTCAAATTTGATTTTTCGTGGGTCGGCTTCTGATTTAATTTTAAATTGAGCGTGTTTTCTTTATTAAAAGGAAGGCGTGCTCCTTTATGTCAAACAGGTAAAGTGTAAAGGTCTCGAAAAACGTGATCGGCTTCTTGTTTCGAAAGTGGATATTAGTTTTCAGTTATTGAAGCAGATTAAAGTATTTACCTATTGATCCAGTTTTCTCAAAGGTTTTTTTTTGTCAAAATGTAAATCATAAGTTCAAAGAGGTTTGAGGCCATCTATGGAAACGTTTTCACAAAAACTAGTCAGTGTTTTTAAGAGTCGGTGAACCCAGTTCAGACTACTATTTAGGTCTCGATGATTTTTTTCAGGAAAAGTCATAAAATTTGTTCAGTATCAAATTTAATAGTTAGTTTTGACTTTTGATTTCTTGTCAAATTCAGTCCATTTTCTTCGTTGAAAGGAAGGCAGACTCCACTTTCGAAGAGCAAAACGTGATCGACTTCTGGTTTCGATAGTGGAATTTTATTTTGGATTTCCCAGGGAAATAAAATTTTTATAATTGATTCAGTTTTCTCAAAGGGCGTCAAAGAGCTGTAAGGTGCATATGTTTTTTTTTGAAATTCGAAAGTTCAAAAAACAAGTCAGAATTTTTTTAAACTTGCGTTCATTGACTCTTTTCTAACTGTCTGTTGGTTATTTTTTTTTCTGTTTACTTCGAACTGTCTGATGGCTAGGTTTATATTTTGTTTGTAAAATTCTCCCCCACACTGCAGAGTACAAATTGAGAATTTTTTCGTCTAATACCGTTTTGATAAAACTAAATAGCTGGTCAAAATCCCAGGTGCAATTATTACGAGGCGAAGTAATTCGTCGCATACAAAATAACAATTTTAGAACGATATACAGCTCGTTAATTGTCCCTAATTTGTCAATTTTCAAAACCCCATAAGTCGACGAACTTTTTTGTTTGGAGCTCAGGGCATCAGTAACGGCCAGAATATACTAACACATGCGAGCTAGCATGTATAGTGTTATCTGAAAATCAATTTATCCCTTAAACCAACTGGCAAGTAGAAATGCTCATTGGTGGCACTTTTGCTGCCTAGCATTGGCACTTTAATAGCAGCTGTTCTATCGCCTTTGTTGGTAGCCCGTGTTTGCATAATTTCTAGCGACCAATTGCTAGGACATGAGACTCGTCTTCAAATCTGGCGCATAGCTAAAGTTTCATTTTCTCAAGGTTTGTTTTAGCTATTCTATCCTTATTTACCCTTGCGATAAGCAAGGGTATTGCAATCACTAACTAGACTTTTTTCCCGTAAACACTTTTGTCCACACGATAATCTGGACTCGTGGTACCTTGGTTCATAGTGCTTGTTGCACACTTAGCCTGGAGGTTACGAATATATCTAGGATGGCAAAATTCTCGGGTTCGAATCTGACTAGGACCTGTTTTTTTTCAAACGGTAATTATTTCGGTTCAAAAAAAATTCGGCCTGATATTGGTCTGCTTATGTTTTCTCGACTTAGGTGCCAGATCTAGGAATCGTATTTTTTGCTTGAAACATTTTGCACTGTAACTGCTTTAAGTGTTTTAGCATTTTAAAAATCCGGACAATTCAAAATTTGTTTCAATACTGGTTGTTTTTTTACCACCTCGATTTAACAATTTTTTTTTCATTTGTAGTAATTTTTATCGGGTTAATAAGTTCCGGCTTAAGTTATATCAATCCAGTGGCCTCTTATTGCGTCGTTCTGGGATTGAAAAAAGTTCATCTGCGTGCGTGTGCTTTAAGGAGAAAAGTGACTAAATTTTAATTAGCTTAGAAGTTTTTGATTTTTTTTGGCTTGAAAGGTTTCTGCTCAGGTATTTTCGGCTTTGGTGCCGCATGGTAATTATAAATTCAATCAACTATCTCGCGCATCTAGCGTAGAGTTTACACAACTGCTTGAGACCGCTTTATTTTTGACAATTTTTTTATTGACAAAAACCTTTTTTTTCTAATTTTTCCGTGTCGTCTTTCATCAAATTTGTATTGCAGTTAATGTGAAGCTCAGCTTCGCCCCTGTGTTCATTTTTTTGCCTGATAAGAGCTTTTGCCGTTTTCTCGCTTTCTCTCGCAAAGTGCAGCTTCGTCTTTCTATCGAAAAATTCCGTCAACAAGGGCTAGTTGAAAAGCCAAAGTTTGTCAGAGGAACCACAGCGAGCTTTGCAATGCATAGATATTTTTTTGGTGTCAGCAGCTTTTGCTGTTATTAAAAGCCTTTATGTTATTTATTTCAAATTTACTATCCCTGATTTCAAGAGCGATTGGGGTGAATATTTCGACTTCAAATAAGAACAGTTTTTTTTCAGTTGGCTGGACTATTTTTCGTTTACCGCATGTTTACTACCATTTAATCTCCTTTTGTTAATGATAAACACCAGTTAGTTTTCTCTTGCTTACACTAGTAGTGAAATTTTTACTAAATTGAGGCTTATTTCTACATTTTCTTATTGGCACTTTTTAGAGCTGCTATTTGTCGTGGTCTCACCTGTGTTTGCGTAGCGAAGCTTCACCTCTGTGTTATGGTTTTTTGTCTCGTTTTCCATTCGCTTTTTTGCAATACTAAATCTGTTTTGTATAGCAAGTGTTGCGAAGCGCCGCTTTGCCTGTGTAATTAAACCTCGATAAGATAGCTTTATGTTTTATAAGAGCAAAATGTGGGATTTTCTATTGAAGTTAAGTTAAAGTCAGATATTAGCAACAACTTAACATCAAGTAGACAGTAACGAAAAAAAATTCCTGACATCGAGTTTTACATCTAAGTTTTTTATTGAATTTTACATCTAAAATTATTATCGCTCAATTGAAAAGTGTTGTTTGTGTTCAGGGGCGGATCTAGAATTTTTCGAGGGGGGGGGGGCGGATTTTCAAAAACTTTTTCTCCCAAAGCAGTAAAAAGACCGTGTTTTAGTCAAATTTTCTGTGCAGCAGGCTAAATTTTGAAGAACAAACAAAAAAGACGTTTTTAGGCACTTTTTAGAAAATTTTGACCAATTGCGTTTTTTTGGCGCGCGCTCCCCCCTTCAAGTAAGAATATATTGGCGCCAAAGGCGCCTTTAGAAAATTTTTAGGGTCCGTCACCAAATATGGATATCTCAAAATAGTACAAAGGGGGAACCCTTTGGGTCGACAAGAGGTCGATTCCCTGAGGGGTGGGGGTGGCGTCCTCCTCCCCCCCCCCCTAAATCCGCCCCTGCTTGTGTTGATTATTTGCGAAGAATTTTGATTGAAAATCGAGGATTCGATAGTAGATGTTTGTTCTCCGAAATTGTATGCGTTTCGAGATTTTTTGTATTGCAGGCAATAAGAAGCGTGGTTTTGAGTCTGTGGTAAGTTATTAATTGTTGTTTTTGCTTAGAGCTTATCGTGTCCGTTAGCAGAAGTGGCTTCAAAATATAAACTAGACAGCTGTATGGACGTGTTAGTCACAGCAGAGAAATATGCAGACAAAATCAGGACCCAGTACATGTTTTTACTCATGAGATTACATCGAATATTATTGCTCATGAAACAAGGCTCAACGGAGAGGGCGGAAAGCCTAAGCGACGAGAGTGACGCTTTGGTGAATCAGTTCGCGGATACTGCGAAAAACGAGTTCCATGGACAACACATTAAAGTGCACCATCTCATGCTGAATATGCTGGCCAAATTGTCGGTGGGAAAGGTTAGAAATCAATTTTTGTGCAATGCAATTCCCCACTTTGCTCACTATCTTTTATTGCAAGGAATTTTAAAAGTTAGTAGCATTACCGATAACTTTGTAGCATTACCGATAACGTTTGTAGCATTACCGATAACTTTATGCAACGATTGTAAGTAAAATTGGTTGATATCTTGCAGTTAGATTCAACAACTTTTATGACATTTTGGGCGATGAAACGACTGATTCTGATTTTATGCAACAGTCTCCCACGGTGAGGGTAAAATTAAGTTGATAAAAGTTAAATCAATTGTTTTTACGACAAATGAGCGCTTCGGTAGAGTGATCTTTATGGCAATCTGAAATTTATGTATACACTGTTTATTACCCAGGTCAGTATAAACCCTGAATTTTGTGGAAAGGGATGATAGATGCTTGTGGCTTAAAATAGTAATATCTTCAAATTTTGTTTCTTGGTAACACTAGCTGACCTTATGTACAAAAACAGTTAATATGTTCCTTTTCTTTTTTCTTTCGTTTCATGAATCAAGAGTAGTCCTGCAACGAGGAAAAAGCAGATATGAGAAATTGAAATTTACGCTGTTTTGATCGCCTTAATTTGTTATGAAGAGTAGATTATTCATCTTGTCAGTTCTATATGATTGGAATATCAATTTGATTTTCAGGTGCCGTGATTTTTGTAAGGCGGCGCTATGCAACTATTTCGTTTGTTTCAGATCAAGAGCACAAGAGGCACTTTGAAACAACTCCAAGATGCAATTAAGATTCTCACTCAGTCCAATTTAGATGGTTCGTGTTTGGATTTTCTCATGTGCGACATAATTTTTGGCAACGTCCCAACTAACATAAAATATCTTTTTTGTTGCATGGCTCAAATTTGCAATTTTATGCCCTTGTTATTCAAAAAATTTTCAATTCATATCATTTACCTCCATTAGGTGGAATAACTACGCCAAAATGGATGGCACTCCCATTTCCATTTCAGTGTTTTTTAGCTTTAGCTGGATCCCTAGTTGTTTTTTATCGAGACATGCGAATGTTTTGGTTCAGTTCACCTAGTTTTTTTCAACACTTTTTTCGACTGCCGCTTTTTTTAATGTTTGTATTGTATCGCAAGTGAAGCGAAGCTCCGCTTCGTCTCTTTGTAAAATACTACAAACTGGGGAACCTTTGAATGGCCAAGGGGTCGAAATCCTGAGAGGTTTAAATGCTTCTCTCCCATCCCCTTAAATCCACTACTGGGTGTTTACCAGCTCAAGATTTGTTTTAAGTGACAATTAACTTGTTGTAGACACTCGAATGGTTGTGCTGATTCGGCACATAGATTAGTCAAAAATAATAATTGCTTATTTTATTGGTTCGCAGTAATTATTCGAATAAATCTGCTCGTTGATTTCAAGACCTAATTTGATTTTTTGGTACAATATTTCTTATACCGTCTAAAAAATTGTTCAAATTAAAAACGAACATTTTTAGAAAAGCTATGGTGATTGACAAATTGCAATTTGAAGAATTTTTTTTTGCTTAGTTATTATTTTTTTATTTTATTTAACGCATAGCATATATATCGAAATAATCCAGTTCACAACAATATATTATCATTTTGTACTCGGCAATGCGTGTGGAGGCAAGGTTCAATAAATTAGAGAAAGTTTTGTTAGTTTTAGTGTCAGTTTTGTTCAATCAGAAAACAAGATTAGATGCTTTAAAGGGCAATCTTAAAATTTAGTGTTTGCCTTCATATGAGCAGTACTTTATTCTTACTTCCTTTTTTGCTATTATGCTTTAATGACTTTAAGGTGATACTTTGATTATCGCTGATGGTTTAAAGATATAGCAGATACTTGATTGCATCGTCGACTTATTGACAAATTGTAATTGTTTAATGCAGGTCGAATCATTACTGAAAAGGGTTAGCACATTGTGGTCAAAGTCAGAAACTGCCGAGAAAAGTGTTTGTAGCCATCTGTGCATAACCGGCTATTAAGTCTCCATAAACCTGGTGAACACAATTTTGATCTACTTAAAAATCCTTCTGTCACAGTGTTTTTCAAAAAGTGAACTTTGACTACTTTTTTAACGGATTCGAAAATTATTATTTGTTTAATATACGAAAAAACTTAAAAACTAAATACAATTAATTCACGGCAAAGTAAAGACTATTATAACGAGGAACGAAGATTGGTCAATTGGTAACAAAAGTTTGAAAAGAATAATTGCAATTGGAACTATCTGAATGTTAATGCACGCAAAGGGGGATTCTTAAATAGGATAAAAAGAGGAAGATTGTTAAGCAGATCCGACTCCTGCTTTGGTCGTTTTGATTTTTTTCTTCATTAAGGAAAACATTTTAATGTTTGCCACATGGAAATTTCGTTTTTCGCGGTTTCGTTTTGATTTCTTTAAGATCTATTCATATTCAAATGCTAAAAAAAAGGCAAATTACGTTCGCCGAATTCAAAGTGAATGGCTTTTGTTTTGATAATAGGTTTAAATTATTAGGTTTCCCAGTGGAATTAAAATTTACCTACTGTCCCAGTTTAGTTTTCTCTAATTGTTAAGTTTTTATGAAAAAAGTGTCAACATGAATGTTCTTGAAATTCAAAGAGTTTTTTTCCAAAGTTATCATTTTTGTTGCTTTTTCCTCCCAGCAAGTTACTCACGAGATAAAAATATGTCCCATAAATTTTAAAATTAATTTGTTTGCTGTCTGATTGGTCGAAATTGAGCCAAACCAGTAAATAAATCATCTGATCATTGTTCAAAATTAAAGCTAATTATTAATGAAACTCAGTATCTCAGTATATTTTGCGAAATTTGTAAAATGTATATTCTATACACAATTTGGTTGGAACTATCTGAATGTTAATGCACGCAAAGGGGGATTCTTAAATAGGATAAAAAGAGGAAGATTGTTAAGCAGATCCGACTCCTGCTTTGGTCGTTTTGATTTTTTTCTTCATTAAGGAAAACATTTTAATGTTTGCCACATGGAAATTTCGTTTTTCGCGGTTTCGTTTTGATTTCTTTAAGATCTATTCATATTCAAATGCTAAAAAAAAGGCAAATTACGTTCGCCGAATTCAAAGTGAATGGCTTTTGTTTTGATAATAGGTTTAAATTATTAGGTTTCCCAGTGGAATTAAAATTTACCTACTGTCCCAGTTTAGTTTTCTCTAATTGTTAAGTTTTTATGAAAAAAGTGTCAACATGAATGTTCTTGAAATTCAAAGAGTTTTTTTCCAAAGTTATCATTTTTGTTGCTTTTTCCTCCCAGCAAGTTACTCACGAGATAAAAATATGTCCCATAAATTTTAAAATTAATTTGTTTGCTGTCTGATTGGTCGAAATTGAGCCAAACCAGTAAATAAATCATCTGATCATTGTTCAAAATTAAAGCTAATTATTAATGAAACTCAGTATCTCAGTATATTTTGCGAAATTTGTAAAATGTATATTCTATACACAATTTGGTTTAATAATTTTCAATTTAATGAAGTTTGTGTGGTTGTCTTTAGTTTATTACTTTATTACTAAATTATTGCTTATTACATAACAAAAGTGGTTTTGTGAATTTTTATGCTTCTTTTTTGGATTCAATCACCTTCCTTTGGATTCAATAAGCGTCTGTGGCACAAATGAGAGGAGCTGTCAACTTGAAATCTTGAATGTCCGAGGACAGGTTCATTTCCCGTAGAGGGCATTTATTTTTCAAAGCTCATCAAAATTTTTTCAGTGTTTGCCCCTTTTAAGGCTAATTCCTGTTTTTTTTGCCTGCGCTTGCGAAGTGCAGCTTCGCCTTGGTGTTGACGAATTGTTTCATTGAACCTTTTGCATAAAAATGTGTTTTAACTAATTTTTTAGTGACTATTTGTCTATTTTTTTTCTGTATTTTTTTTGGCTACTTTTCTTTTTAAAATACTTGGTCAACCAGAAACTATCTGCATATCCAAGGGAGTGGTACGAAAATTTTGCATATGCTGATTTTTGTCTCATTCAAGGTACCTCCAGGAAAGCTAGTTGGGTCTCAAGAGTGGTATCATAACTCAGACGCATTGGCTGTGACCAGGTTTCCAAAAATGCATAGTCTAAATAGGCATCGTTAAAGTGTTTTTTTTGTCAAGGTTTGTAAACTTTGCCGTTGTACCCAAAACACGCGTATCTTTTCAGTAAATCTTTGATTTAATCTAACTGGTCAATTCATTGTATGTCGAAAGTAGAAGCAAATCAAGCTGGTGGCAAAACTGCATGCAAAATCAGCGGAAAACACAGATTTGAGCGCGTTATATGACTGGTACCAAATGTGAGCACTGCAGTGCAAGTTATCTATGTACGACATTTCTACCATTTTTGCCAATCCAGTGTGTTAATGAAGTGTTGGGTCAGTTAATATTGGGTTCTTGAATTAGCTGAAAATTTGTTCACGCGCATTTTGGAGAGTGACTTCACTTCATTTGTAGTCTGCTTTCAAGTTTTAATTTACGCTCTTCATTAAAAAAAGTGGTAACTCTTCTTGCTTTTAAGTCTTAAAGTGAAATCAATTTCTTAGAGTGAATTTAATTAAATTTAAAGTGTATGTGAAAAATTGAAACATATTAGTCCCGTATTTTAGTTCGGTTAGTTTTTCTTTTTTAAAATGCATATCGCAGAAGCTTTTTGAAATTGAAAAAGCTTTGCGATGGCGTAATTTTTCTGTGAAACTCGAAAATTGAATATAGTAGATGAAGGTTTATAAACTTGTAGAATAAATCGAAGGAAAAACAAATTTATACCTTGTTCATTTTATGCAGTATCTTAACTTAGCACAATGGAAGATGCTCAATGGAAGTTTTAGCATCCACTATCTTTAATTTTGATTTTTCTTTCAGGTATTAGGTCTAAGAATCCGGCAGAGCAATTTCAGTGGATGAGATCCGAGCACATGTGTATATTGGCATATCTTGTTAGTATCTATCTAGCTTTTCTTGTGCTTCCCCCCCTATCTCGATGCATTCAAAAGGAACAAGTTTTTAATTCAGCATAACAGTTACAAAACACTCGCAATTTGATAGAATACTTGCAAATAACTTTACTGTATGCAGTTTTAGCAATAACGTCGAAATATTTTAGATAACTGTAATTCACCATTCGTGTGGCGGCTCCCTCGAGAAAGCCAAAAAGTACGCAGAGAAAGCATTGATGCAAATTGAGATTTTAAATTCTGCCAATGAACTGAACGTGCCACAACAGGGATCCTCGGTGGAGTCGGTTGTTCATCATGACCAGATGTTGCTGAAGCTTCACGTGATGATAATGGAGAGCGTGGTACAATGTGACTTGGTGATGGGACAAAAGCAATTGGCTATTAAAAAGGTATGTATAAAATGTGTTTTTTTTGTTGGCAGTCATGACGTCGATCGATTGTTGCCCAAAAGTGTCATTTTTTGCCTTTTACCCTAATTTGATTAATCGGGTTAATTAAATCGGGTTAGTTTAAAATTCCCTGTTAATTTAATCATATTGACTGAAATATTGAGCTTACGTGTTCGATAAAATAAAGTTCTTAACCAAAGAGTTAATGTTTAGATTGCTCAAGTGGTTTCAATTGGAAGCAAAATAGAGCGTTTCTTCGAAAGATTCGGACCGCAGATCCATATGCTCATGGTTTGTGTTTAACAAGTAGCCTACAAACAAATTGTTGTTTACTAAAAGTTTTTAGATTTACGAAGCTTTAGGGTCTATACTCAATGACTATGAACATAATGGATAATGCCGAAGCCCAGTTCCAGTCTGTCCTAACCGTTAGTCATTTTGAAATGTTTTTCGTCCGACCACTAAAATTTGGAAAGAGCTTTGTATTTGGGTGTTTTAGTTTTTATTTTTTATTTTCCATGCAAAATCATGTTCCACCGGCAATCGTTGGAACGAGATGACTGATATATCATATTAATGCCCCTGCAGTCGTTATTCGAACTCTATTAAAAAGTTCTGCAGTGTAGAGAAAAATTGGTTTGAAGTTTTAGGTTTTTGAAGTTCAGATGTGTAGTCTAATATCGAGCGAATAAGGCGAGCGAGCAGGCCTATGACTCGGAATTAAGACTTATTTTTTACTCCAGGAATATCAGTTTTTGAAGCTTGTTTTAGCGCCTCCTTGACAACAAAAAAACCTTAAGAAAACCACCGAAAACTTGAAAAAAAACTATTTTCTCAGCTTTCGTTCAGATCCGCTCATAACAGAACAAACCAAATCATCATAATGTGCTCAAAGTTTTTTTCTGTTGTCAGAGTCTGTGCTACTTGCCCTGCAGCCGGCTATCTTTGTTTAACTTTGAAGTTGGAGTTTCACCCATTAATGTTGTTTTCAGACCTCTGTCAACAAAGATCTGGTTATTTTTGCAGCCTTGAACCTTTCTGTGATCTTTCTACGGGCTGGTACGCGACCAAACGAGGTTAGCCACTTTCAGCTACCTTAATACTGCGTTAACAATTCTTCTTAGTGTACTTTGAGCTTTTGGAAATTTTGTTATTGAAATTTGAATTTCGAGAAACCGCAATACGGCAGCTCTTGACAAATAAAAGCCGGATCCCCGGTAAATAAAAAAACCTTCATCTACGGAAATTTTAATAGCTATCTATTACTCGATTAAATGTTTCAGGCTGAAAAGATCTTATCCACAGTTGATCCTAAGAACTTTCCATCTCCGTGAGTAGTTTTGGGTTAATGAGCGGTTGTTAATCAGGTTTGTTAATGAGCGTCTTTTCAATTTGAACTGATAATTGTTTTTTGAATTTCAGATCCGAAATATTGAAAGCAGCCGCTTACTTTTTGCGCAGCTTACATGCTTTCTACACAAACCAATATATGGAATGCAGGTGATGCCAAAGTCAGCAATGGCGCCAAAAACATTCTCTGAAATTTGTTGGGAAATTTTCGAATGGATGATCGTTTCAGGACATTCATTAGAGAGACAGTGAAGATATCGAACAACGAGGATATCAGTCGACTTACAACCTGCTCCTTCGCGTTGCTGGGACACGTCCATCTTATGACGACGTCGAACGGAAAGGTACATCGACCCTCATGAAACTTACCGAATGAATAGAAGACTAGAACGCGATTAAAATATCTGTGTTGGACGGGTATATTTTGTCGATTGACTCAGTTTCGTTCATGGGGAAGTACGTAGTGAGTTTTACTTAGAAAGTCCCGTGGTTTTTCACAGGAAAAGTTTTCATAGTCAATCTTATACTTAGGAGGTTTATTTTCCAGTTTATTTCTCTTATGAAAGGCAAATTGCGCTGTTTAAACAAATGAAGTACAGCTGTCTAGAAAAAACGTCAACGATTTTTCGTTTCAAAAGTAAATTTCATTTTTTAGAATTTCTACTGGAATACAAAAATAAACCATTGTTGCAGTTTTCACTTTTCTCAATTTTTGGCTAATTATTATCAAACGAGTGTCAGTCATAAATTTTTTCAAGGTTATTGCAGCGACAAACGGTTGATTAATGAGGAGTGAATTAATGAGTTTTGAGTAATAGTTCCAGTAGTAATTCAGATCACCCGCACAAAGTTGCTCGAACCAATGACTAAAGGTCATGTTTTACTAGCTAATTTTAACAAAATACGTAAGTGATCTTTGAGTTTGAACCGAATAAGAAAGATCCATTCCAGTTCAGTTACAAAAAATCAACAATACCCCGCCTTTCAAATTAGGTGTTTCCTAGTAAAATGTCTCGGAAAAATGCAGTTTTGCATTCTCCCAAGTTTTTCGTCAAAGAGTCTGCTGTTCAACTAACTCTCGAAGGAATTGTGTTTCATGGCAAAAAGCTTCGTCTTTCCGTGGTTCATTGAATGTTTACTAAGAGCAATACAAGCTTGGTTATCAACGAAAAAATCCGAAGGCCTATTACATATTATGCCTAAGTCGCTAGGTATGCCCTGTAAATCAATTCCTTCCTTTACTGTTTCGACCACAGCATTGTGTTCTGCTTCGGCTGTTGAAGTTGATACACAACGCTGAAGTCTGCTAGACCAACGTATTACACCAGAGTTGTCACTGAGCTTGAAACAATATCCTGAAGTACTTCTCCTATTGTCTATATTTCCAGCACAGTCCGCATTTGAATAGCTACAAAGATTCAACGCCTTATCCTTCCTATATACTGAAGGTAAATTTTTTGTTCCTAGAAGATATCTTAGACATTTTTTCCGGCTTTCCAATGCTTTTCACCTGGGTTTTCCTCAAAAGAATTTGGAAGGTTTGCTGCAAAGCAAATGTCCAGTCTACTTGATAAAGCTAAGTAGTTTTGACAACCAACAAGTCCTCGATAGTCATTTTTTAATAGTTTCTTGTTCTATACTACCTTCTAAAGGAAAATATTTTTTTGTCAGTTTTTCGTTTTCACCAAGAGGGGTTGTTATCGGTTTTGCTTCGGTCATCTTACATCTTGATATCAACTTTTGAACATACTTCTCCTGGCTTATCCTGATTTCGTTTCCTGAGTAACCAATTTTCATTCCTAAGAACCATTTAAGATCGCTTATCTCGCTTTTCTCAGATTTTTCAGAGATATTGTATTCAAACCAGCTAGTAATAGCTTTGTCCGCTCCATAAACCACTATATAATCGACCCACAAGCAAATTAAACCTTCTATCTCTCCCTCAATCCTCCTAACAAACAAGCACTCATCAACAACTCATTTTGCAAAGCCTAACTCCTCAAAATAACCTTTAAGAGTCCTATGCCAGTTTTTACCGGACTGCTTTAGTCCATAAAGACTTTTCGTCAGAAGACAAACTAAAGGTTTTCCTTCTTGATCGAACTTCTCGAACCCTTCAGGTTGCTTCAGAGGTTGATCGTCATCTAGTTTGGCATTCAAGTATGCAGTTTTAATGTCCAACTGTCTCAACTCATACCTATTTTGAACTGCTAAGCTTAGAAATATTCTTATGGTCGAAATTTTAGTTGTAGGCGAATACGTTTTGTGAAAATCCCTTTCCTCAATTTGGCTAAAGCCTTTTGCAACAAACCTAGCCTTAACCTAGAAACTTTACCAGCAGGTCCGTACTTCAAAGCAAAATGCCTTCTGCTGCCTATAGGCTTCTCTCCTCTTTCTAACTAGTTCCCAAACTTTTTTCTCTAATGAATCAAACTCTTTTTTCATTGCTTCTTGCCAGTCAGGGTCTGCTAAAGATTCCTTAGCATTTTTTGGTATATTTTCGAGAACTTCTCCAAAAAACACTACATCACCTACTTTTTCATCTTCATCATTTTCTATCTTTTTCTCAAAATAGAACTCACATTCGTCAAAATTAACGTTTCTAGATTTTTGCACTTTGAGTTCTCCTTCATTCTCAATTCCTATCAGATAAGCTTTACTAATTTCTGATGTCCCCAAGAAAATTCCCCTTTTAGAATTTTTTCTAGTCTTTTTGCGGAACCGTTTTTCCACAAAACTATATACACATTCAAAAGTTTTCACAAAATTAAGGTTGGGTTTTTCTCCATGTTTTGCCTAGAGCAGAATGAAAGCACATGTTTTTGAGATTGGTAGCCATATTAAGAGCTTAAGGCCAAAAAGTTGTCGATAAATTGGCGTCAAAAGTTATGCAGCGAGCCATCGGAGAAATTGTTCCCCACACCCTTTCTATCTTTCCGTTCTCTTTCGGGGTATAAGGAGCCGATGCTTCCAGTCTCATTTCATGTTTCCTACAAACTCGCCTAAAATCTTGACCTATATACTCTCCTGCGCCATCTGAAACTAAAGTCTGAGGGACTCCTATGTCTGCTATGAACCTTTCCAACTTTTCTGTTGCCTCATCTCTCGTCTTCATGAA
The DNA here is from genome assembly GCF_963678635.1 of Symsagittifera roscoffensis. Classification (NCBI taxonomy): domain Eukaryota; kingdom Metazoa; phylum Xenacoelomorpha; order Acoela; family Convolutidae; genus Symsagittifera; species Symsagittifera roscoffensis. Next base: position 35,282,804 of record NC_087063.1, on the reverse strand, counting down.
ATAAATTTTTATATATCTAGACAAACGGCCCACAAAACCTATAGCATATCTATGACCATCCTCTGCTATCGGGTCGATAGGACCTTAAATATCTATGTGTACAATATCGAGTGTCCTGGTTGCCCTGGTGTAACAATCTTCCGGGGCTGGCTTCTTTTTTGCTTTATTCAACTCACAATCTTCTCAATTTTAAAATCACTTATCTTCATGCCTTCAACATGTTGCTTTAAATGACTCAAGTCTATGTAGTTATTATGACATATCCTTCAATGCCTTGTTTCAATGTGCTAACTACATAACACTCGTATTTTCCTACGATAGTGTCCCACAAAAAGAGACCATTTTCCTCTCTTAATGGGTAAACTGAACCATTTCCCTGACGAACAAACGAGCTCGCACCAAAAACAACTTCTTCTCCAGCTTTCTTTGTTTTTGATACACTCGGCAAATTTCTTGAATTTTAAAAGTATTCTTCAGCTCAATCTTAAACTCGCCTTTCTCATCTTTCACTTTGAATCTAACTTCACCTTTCCCTAAAATTTTGGTCTCGAAAAATTTGCATAGCTAACCGTTCCTTTGAAGATCTCATCTAAACTAACAAACATCTCTCTATCCTTGATCATATTACCGGTGGCTCCAGAGTCTACGTCTAAGTCCTTGCCCGGAGACACTCAGAAAACTAAATTGCGTTTTGTCTTCACTATCTCGTCTGCTGCCCAAGTTTTCTCTGCACTGTTTCGACAGTTGTCCTCTTTTATGACATTTAAAACAAACTCTGTTCTCGCTATTAAAATTCATTAAATCTCTTTCCAACTCATCTAAACTTTTCTCATCTCTACAAAAAACATTCGGTCTTAAACTTGTTTTTGCAATCGGTCTTAAGCTTGGCATAAAATTTCTATAATCAACTAACATCTAAAATCGTGTTTAATTTCGAGTGAAAAATTCGTAGCTCGAATTGCTCTTCAAAGTAGGAAAAAGCCTCTTCTTTTCCCGAAAAACTATCCTATCAGTTTTCTACTTTTCTTTCCTATACTAAGTTCTTATTTCCCACTTAAGTCTTACACAAAAATAAAGCTCCAATCAAAATTCAGAAAGCTAAGTATTGCTCTATGTTAAATTCAATGACCCCGTTTTCTCTTACATCAAAATCATATATTAAGCTCAGTTTTCATACAAGGGAATAATGTTGTATATATTTATTTAAGCAATATAGAAGTTCGTTTTTTATTCTGGGGTATCAGTTTCTTTTTCTTTTTATGGCAATGTTTTCTTTGGATTGATGTTTGTGTCTGATTCGAGCAACCGCGTATGAACGAGGTTATCTGTCCGCAAAACTTGAGCATGAATCAGCAACTTTTACAAATAAAACATAAAGATTATCAGTTTGTTTCAGTTTTCTTTCTTCGACAGCTCTGCTCACTCGGTACCCCTTCGTGTAATTTTTGACTGTCTTCTTTTCCTGTTGTGTTTCCCTGCTTTAATCGTCAGAGTTGTCTATCTCTAGAAGTTGTGTTGCTCTGCTTCTGTCGTCAGAGTTGTCTGTCTCAACTAGTTGTTGCCCTGCTTCTATCTTTGCACTTTCTATCTGATCAATCTTCTATCTCCAAGAAGCGCTGGCCTGCTTCTATTCTCGCAATTTTCTATCTGATCAGTTGTCTATTTCATGTGTTTTTTCAATTTCTCAACTCCACTTCAAATCTCAGTTTTTTTTCTTATTCGTTGGAGCAAACAGTCAATCTTGACTCCTGATTTCTCACTCGTCATTCGGCATCTGGGCCCATAACCTTTCAAGGTTAATGCAGCGACAAACGATTGATTAATAAGGAGTGAGTTAATAAGATTTGAGTGATAGTTCCAGTAGTAATTCAGATCAAATATATATTATATATTTAATCACTCCCCCCCCCAAAGTTGCTCGAACCAATTACTAAAGGTCATGTTTCATCAGCTAATTTCAACAATAATCGGTAACTGATCTTTGAGTTTGAACCGAATAAGAAAGATCAATTCCGGTTCAGTGACGAAAAATCGCCAATAAATTTGAGGAGATCGAATAAATGATCGTGAGACAGGTGCTCTTTAAGAGATCGACTAAATGACCATGTGAAACAAGTGCTTTTTTCAAGATTTTGCTAATTCGAGGCTAATTTTTGTTTACTTTTTCTTATTGAACTTTATAGAGCTGCTTTTTGTGTTCTTGCTAGATTTTGCGAATCGAAGTTTCGCCTCTGTGTATACCTTGAAATGCGGGCTCTCTATCTCGTCCTTTTATTGCATTTTCAGTGTATTGTTTTCGCAATGTATTCAATTTGCAATGGAATTTAATTTTCGCAGACTGCCCAGCAAATTAAAAAAATTACGTGTTGATCTCGATTCGGTCAATTTTATCGAAAAAAATGCCAATCATAAATTATTCTGGAAATTCAAAGAGGATTAAGGGCAGTTCTTGGTTTCTTTGAATTTCGAATGTTGCATTTTTTCGAAAAGAACAAGTCAGTATTTTTTGTTCCGACTTTCGAAGAAAACCGAATATTTTTGCTCGGTTTGGTTTTTTTATTCAGTCACTTTTTGCCGATCGAAAGAATAGTATTAAACAAAAATATTTTATACCCCAACGAAGACTTCGACTTTCTGAGTTCTCATTAAACTTACCGAATGAATAGATAGATGAATAGAAGATAAGAACCGGATTATAATATCTATGTTTGGCGGGTATATTTTGTCTCTTAACTCAGTTTGATTCATGAAGTACGTAGTGAGTTTTACTTCGAAAATCGCGTGATTTTTTTTACAGGAAATCTTTTTCATAGTCTATCTTATTACTTTATTGGTTTTCTTTCAGTTTATTTCTCTAATGAAAGGCAAATTGCGCTCTATAAACAAACGAAGTACAACTGTTTAGAAAAAACGTCAATGGTTATTCGTTTCGAAAGTAAATTTCATTTTTTAGAATTTCTACTGGAATACAAAAATAAAAAAATAATGCAGTTTTCCGTTTTCTCAATTTCGGCTATTTATTATCAAACGGGTCTCAGTTATAAATTCGAAGAGATCGAATAAATTATCGTATCCCATGTGAGACAATTGCTCTTTTTTTCAAGTTTGTACATAGAAAAAACGTAGTGAACACTCTTAAAAAGGTTGCGAGGGTTTTTTTTCAGAAAAAATTCTTTTAATTTTATCACGCTTAAATATGATTGTTTGCAGTTTGATATGATTGTTTGATGTTCAGTTCGTTTCTTTTTTGAAAAGTGAGGTAAACTTTACTATTGAACAGTAAAATTGTAAAAATTACGAAAAAAAATGATGAACTTCCTAAAAAAGGACTATCTATTACCTATTCATCTATTTACACTAGCGATTAGCTTAGTGTATTATTACGAATGTTCTTTTTCTAACCTAACTCGCAAATAAAAGTGTTCACTTATTTGGAAATTTGAATGTAGCATTGGAAATTGCATAGCTCTGTTCTCTGCTGTATTGGTGGCTAGTGTTTGGTACCTATTGAGAATTAAGATTCTGTGGCTGAATAGTTAGTGCGTGAGACTCAAGTTTGCGAGTTCGATACTCATTCGTAGCCGAGATTTGGCTTATTCGAGGCTAAGTTCTACTTTTTCTTATTGAACTACATAGAGCTGCTTTTTTGTGTTGTCGCTAGATTTTACGAATCGAAGTTTCGGCTGTGTATAAATTGAAATGCGGGCATCACTATCTCGTCATTTTAATGCCTTTTCAGTGTATTGTTTTCGCAGTATCTTTAATTTGCAGTAGAATTTGATTTTCGCAGATTACCCAGCGAATTTGAAATTTTAACTATTGATCTCAATGGGGTCAATTTTATCGAAAAAAATGCCAATCATAAATTATTCTGGAATTTCAAACAGCTCTAAGAGCAGTTTTTGCGTTCTTTGAATTTCGAGTGTTGCTATTTTTTCATAAAAACAAGTCAGTTTGTTTTGTTCCGACTTTCGAAAAAAGCGGAAGGTTTATGCTCGGTGTGGTTTTTTTTTCACTTTTAGTCACTTTTCGCCGATCGAAATAATAGGTTTAAACGAAAATATTTTATACCCCATTGAAGATATCGACTTTCTGAGTTCAAATTTAAAAACATATTTTTACCTCTGATTTTTTTGATGAAGTTCTGGGTGTTTGAAAATTGTTTTTTTTGTTCAATTGCGTTCATTAACTCTTTTCCTACTGTCTGTTGGCTATGTTTCAATTTTCCAGTATGAATTCGGTGTTCATTTCACCAAGTTTTAAATGAGCAACTCGATAGTGGTAAGCTTTATGGGTTCCCGGCGTTGCGAATTTGGCCTCTTATGAAAACCCAAATCCTATAAGTTTGCAAGATCGACCGTTTTTGTGATTTTTTTCCGAAATTTTTCAGAAAACTGAAATTTGAAAAATTTCAGTAAGTTTCAAATTCCCAACCTTTTAATTCGGTGCTGCCATGTTACTCTCAGAGGTTGCGAATCTCGCCTACAAGTATGAACTAAGATTTGAAAACTTTGATATCTTTAATTTTCAAGTCATCTAAGATTGGATAAATTTGAAAATTCTCAACTCTGTAACCGGGTGCCTTCAAGTATAACTGCTCAATTTCTTTTTCTTTTCGAGTTATGAAGTCTTTTTTATGATTTTTTCAGATTCTGAGAAAACATAGATTTGAAGAAAAAAAATGAAATTCCCAAGCCAGTAGTTAGGTGCTATCAGAAATTTCTAGGGGTTGCGAATGTTGACTCCGAATATGACTGCTCGAATCCTTTTAGTTTCCGAGCTGGGACGATTTTTTGTCTTTTTTAAAGTTGTTCAAAGAAATAATAAAAAAATTCTTTAAAAACTTCGAAGATAACATCTGTAGACTGAGGCCTTTTCAAGGTACTTCAGGGGGTTTAGGTTTTAAAACCATTATAATTTTAAACCATCATCTGCTTTGAACCCGATTTTTCAATAACGAGGCAATCTTCTGATGTGATGGTTCGTCCAATTGAAATTTTGACTGACAAAACGAAGCGATTGTCACTTATATAAGCCGTGATGATTTTTTTCTCGTTCTTTTTTCAGGAAAAAACTCGGTTTTTCCGGTTTGGTTTTTGATTTCTTTTTAAGTTCAGTTTGTTTTCTTTATTAAAAGGAAGACAAAATCCACTATCGATCAGCTAAGGAGCAAGGTCACGTAAAACATGATATAATTCCAATTTTGAAAGTTGAATTTACTTATCTGATTTCCTATCAAACTTTTACCTATTGATCCTGTTTTCTCAAATTGATTTAATGTTAATGAAAAGCGTGTCAAACATAAACTGTTCTGAAAATTCAAAAAGCTACAAGGCCATCTATTTGTTTCTTTGAAAGTCGAAAGATGACTTTTTTTTTGTAAAAAAAAGGCTATGTTTCCTTGCCTTTTGTCTCTTCTCCAATTGTCTGTTGGCTATGTCAGGCGTCAGGGGATAGGGGATTATAGTGTTACTTTGTTAAACCTAAAATCAGCCCTCGATAAATTAAATGCTCAATATGGCCGGGTACATATTGTGACTTGAGGCCTAATGAATAACGTTTTGAGTCAATTTTAGTCAATTCATATGTCATAAATGAAATAAATTAGCTCCGTTTATAGAAGTAATTCAATTGCCCCAGAATTCTTTCTCTTCTAGTAAATGCCTTCTCTCAATTGATTTTTGAGACAACCTTGTTTGGTTAGATAGTAGATCTATTTCGTAATTCTGTGGTATGCATCTTGCGTTTTGTTGATAATTAGAATCGAAAGAGTGATGCTTTGTGTAAGTTAAAATTTGTAAAAGATGCACAAAGTAAGTTTTCATCCATATTGGACGACCAACTGATAATTTCGTACATTGGTCGATGCCTCTTAGTCTTACTCTTAGGTACTTTCTTATCCGGGGAAGGGGTTATCAGATGGTTCATAAGTATCAGGTAGAGTTGATTCTCTACCTTTTTATGAGTTATCCGGAGGGATGTGGGGGAGGCGCTTGCGGTGTTTGTTTGTGTGGGGAGAATTTTCTGTCAAAACTTGTCCAAAAAGTCTCAAACACGTCACTTTTTGCTTTTTTTCTTCAAAATTTCGCTTGTTATCTGGCCGAAATGGGGCGTTTATAGTGTTAAGGGAGAGCACAGAAAATCTTTTGGTCAAACATTTGGTCGATGAACGTAGTTCAGACTCTGATATAGGGCGTGATGTTTTTTTTTCAGGAAAAGTCATAAATTTTGTGCAGGCTTAAATTTGATTATTCGCCGTTTGACTTCTGATTTCTTTTTAAATTCAGTTAATTTCCTTTGTTAAAAGGAATGCAAACTCGAATCTCAAACAAAAAAAGTTTAAAGGTCACGATCGACTTTTAGTTTCGAAAATAGAATTTGAATATCAGATTTCCCATCGAAATAAAAAATTTCCCAGCGATCCTGTTTTCTCAAATTGGTTTAAATTGTCAAATATAGTTTGTTATAGGTTTTCATAGAGCTTTATGACCATCTATTTTTTTCTTCGAAAATCGAAAGTTAAAAACAACAAGTCAGTTTTGTTTTTCAGCTGACTTGCTTTCATTGACTCTTTTCCAACTGTCTGTTGGCTATGTTTGAAAATACCCCAGCCCTATTATCTTCCCCCACTTTGCAAACTTCCATTATCCGCCCTCTGACGAAATTGATATCCCAAACTCTGCTGCAGTTTTTTTCTCGAATTAGAGCCGAGTCTTTTATCAAATCAATCTGGTTCAAAAAGAAACAAATAATGAGCTTTTATTTTGCTGGAACAATTTATCACAAGAAGCTAATTAGTTACAGCAAGCTTATGCCCTTGATAAGGTTTGTTAGAAATTTTTAAAAGGTTAAATGTCAATCAAGGATTGAATTTGATAATTTTACTTCTTTTCATTTTGTTTTTGTTTAATGGAACAATTTATTGTGTTTTTTTGCAACAAAATGCAACAATTTCATGCTCGTGGTGGGTTTTTTTATTCAGACCAATTTTCAGAACTTGTTACTCGCGGGGATCGATACCTTAATGTTCTTTTTCTCAGAAGGGTAACGCTCACCGCTATACTAACCTGACTGTACTTTAGCTGTGAAATGAGTTCAACTAAACTGCTGGTTTTATACTTTGATGCTGGAAAGTTGACGCGGAATATTTATCCTGCACCTCAAAATCGTTCCAAAATGAATTGAGGCAAGCTATTTGGTTTTATTTATTTCATACAGGAGTCAAGTTTTACCAGTTGAATTTTGGTTTTATCAGAGTAAAATTTATAAATTGTCAATTTTTTTTTAAATCAAAAACTAATCGTGACAAATTATTAAACAGTCGGAACATTCAGGGCTGCACTGATACGAGCAGTCTTCTTTTTGTTTTTTTTATGTCATTTGAGACCTTATCATTTTAAAGGAGTGCAAATAAAAAAAGATATTTTTACTTGTGAATAATTTTCATAAACAATTATTTGAATTTGGAACTACTATAATGACTATAGTTCAAATTGGTAATTAACGCGCGCTATATTTTGTTCAAATAAAGCCTCAGCGGCAACTTAAATCCTTTAAATTGAACTGAGGCAAGCAGTTTGGTTTTATTAGTACGTTACCACGCGCAAAGTATGTCAATTTGTGTTTTTGCATAGCTTGGGGATAAACTAAAACAAAGCTTAAAAATTATTTAAAATTTTTTTTCGAACTATTTTAAAGATTTTATGTAAACAAAAAGGTTTCGATCGGCAATAGAGGGCGTCGGAACATTCAGGGCTTTGACCTGATATACGAGTAGTTGGGCCTAATGCAATAAATGTTTGGCTTTTTTCAAATATGGAACAAGTGGGCTTTTTTTTAAATTTTAGTCAACCAACCCGGAGGCCTAACCCAAAGGTTCATTATTTAGATTGACAAGAGAGCATTCAACCAGCACCCATTAAACTATGACTTTCTTGCAAGAGCTCACCTTGCAAATTGCAGCGCACGTGCGATTTGATCCAGCAATCATATGATTGCTGGGCGCCATCACTACCGGAGCGCCACATTTTCATTTTAGGGCGTATCATATTGTTTTTTTTTCATGAGTTATAGCCTCTCTTAATCGAATGCATCTTTCAGCCGGGTGCGGCTCTTTGTAGGTAAAATACGGTAATTACTAATAATATCACATTTTGCTAAAGTTTCTGTATCAAATTTAAATCCCAATCTCCTTCAGAAAACATGCAAATCAAAAATGCTAATTCAACCTCTCACCCAATCCGCCTCTGATTAAGAAAAAAGTTATATTTCTATTCGTAACTAGCGAGTCAATTTGTAATTTTTTTGCGGGGGTTGGAAGAAAAAGTAGTTATTCGTGTGATGAAGAGGATAATCATAATTCAGAGGTCACACTCGTACTTCTTATTTTAGAGAGTCATATCATATATATGATAATGACGGATTCATGAATGTAGATTGTTCAGTCTTGTCTTTATTTTCTCTTCAGAGATTAGAGCAGATTTGCTTTCATGTAATTGAAGGAGGCGAAGTGGCTCTTGTTTTCAAATAATGGCTGAGTGCCTCTCATGCTAGTAAAAATGGGATAAGCTTAATGGATGGAACTGTTTTAATGAATTTGACTCTCAAGGCAAAAAAGCCAAGGCTAAGCAAGCGTATAGTCTTTTCATGATAGCTGTGGCAACCTGGTTTTGACGCTTACAGTGTTTTTCTGAAGTCCATTGATTCTGTGTAAGATATATTGTCTGTAGACTGCTGCGTAATCGTGATTTAAGAAGTGTGCGGCAGTCACGGAAATAAGAAAAAGGTTGTTGACCAGATTTATTTATGAGACGAACCTGTTTTTTCTCAGTATAATTTCGATCAGTGCTGATTTTTTTCATAATTTAAGACGGCTTCAACATCTATGAAATTTTTTCTCGTCTATGATATTTATGACAGTATTGGCTGCAGTATTTACAACTGATGGGGATGTTTGCTGCTGCTCTGCCTCGTTCTCTTTATCACTGTGCTTTTCGAAATCTATCTAATTGAATAAGTCACTAAAAGATAAAAAGAGAAGACTGATGATGTCAAATGGGAAAACAAAAAACTAGGGAAAAGGTAATTGAAAATCAGTAAATTTCAGCAAAATAGATTTGGAAAACGACGTAAAATTAAATGATGTTAATACAATAGCAAACCATATAAGGTATTTACGCTAGCGAGCAGCTAGTGCTTTAGTCCGAACCTTCTTTTTTTCTATCCCAACTCGCAAATAAAAGTGTTCATTTTTGTGCAAGTTTGCCATCATCACGATCTAGAATTTCATCGTAGCATCTGTTCTCTGCTTTATTTGTGGCAAATGTTTAATCTTCTATCTTCTCTGTACTAATAAGCTTCTGTAGCTGAGTGGTTGGTGTGTGACTCTTTATCTCAAGGTCGCAGGTGCGAATCTCAGACTGAGTCGAATTTTTGCTAATTCGAGGTTTGTTTATACTACTTTTTTTGTACTTTATAGCGCTGTTTTTGTCATGTTCTCGCTAGTGTTTGCGAAACGAAACTTCGCCCCCGTGTTGAAATTATGAATGCAAAACCAATTTCCATCATTTCTTAAAGAATCATTTATGTCATCTGTCTTCAATAAAGGTAAAACACAGGTTGAATCAAACTACAGGTCAATTTGTGCGATCAACACGTTATCAAAAATTTTCGTTTGGTTGCTTTTGAAACAAACTATGGAATATCTCAAACACAATTCGTTAAGAAACGTCTACCAGTTCGGAATTCAGAAAAACAATTCTACGACAGATGCAGTTATCATTTTCACCGAAATTATTTCTAAAAACATGGATCAATCCAGAAAACGAGCTTTTTTCTAGATCTTGTTTTCACAAACATAGCTTGTGTTAACCACCGTAACATCGCTTGTGTTATAGTATTGAAATCTTTTTTGCCAACCGAAGTCAAAATATTCTGGCGACGCAAATATTGTTGCGATAAAATGTGTTCATTTAGAAAGTGTTCATTTTGATCAATAAGCAGCTATTAAGTACATCCAATGCTAAGGATTTTAACACAGACTATTTTTGTTTTGACATTCGTAACGAACGTAACGGAATATTTGTGCTCGGGTTGGTTTTTTTCTTCAGACAAATTTTGACTTCTTAACTAGCCATTTTTGACGGAATTTTTTATGCCATTCAAAAGGTATTGTTGTCCTAAGCTCAAATTTGAAAAGATATTTCACCTGTGATCTTTTTTCGTAAAGTTACGGGGGGGTAAAGATTGCCATATTGGCCAACTTGGGACAATTAACGCTCGATCTATTTCGCGCTATTAACGCGTAAGTGGAGATTTAATCCGTCTTAGAAATAGTCCCAAAGTGTTTGAAGGAAGCTAATTTGGCAAAATTGATTTGTTACTAGGGATGAGATTTATCACTTTGTGCTTTATGGCGTGTGGGGGGATGATTTAAAAAAAAATCTCATATCAGCGTCAAACCCCCAGTACCAAGCAAATCATTCCCACTATAAAACTAAGTCACTAAAAATTCTGCAATTAAACTGCAACAGCATCTCTGTGAAAGCACCTGAAGTAGAAGCTTTGCAGTGCGAGTACCAGATCCACATTGCGTTTGTCCAAGGAAACAAATTGATATCAAAAACCGTATTCCCTCGTTAGGGCCTAACTACACAAAACTTAGAAAGGATAAAAAGAGGCCTAACTACCCAATTACATTATTTTTTTTCGGGTTATTACTGCTCCATAGACCATATAAGGCAGTCAGAACATTCAGGGCTTCGCCCTGGTACGAGCAGTTTTGTGTTACAAATAGCACTTAAGCTTCAAGGTATCATGGATCTGTAGCGCAGATGTAGGGAGGAGACCGCAACAAAATAAGAGGGTCCAACCTGGGCAGGGTCGGATTTTTTTAATGAACTTTTTCGCATGCTAGCTTGAATTTGACCGCTCTATAAATTTGTTCAAATTGACTGGTGCTGCTAATGCGTCGTTTTTGGGTTGCGTCCCTTAAGAAATTTTGTAGACTCAAAGTTGTAGTAATTTAGTTTTTTTTCCCAGTAGCATCATCGGTCATATTGTTGCTTGTGTGTGCCAAGTGCAACTTTGCCTCTGTGTAAAGCTTCGAGTTCTATTTCTCGTGAATTTTTTTGGAAAAACTGAAAGGTTTGGTTTTTCCAATAATGTATCAATTCTCTTGTCGGAGTCATTGAGAGACCGTAAATAGTGGTTGAAACTTCAAAATATTATTCTAAATGGAAAATAACTCAATCATTGCGTACCACGAGATACTGTTTTAGAAGCTACTGCTACTAATGCGTTTATTGTCCATTCTCCCATTGTGGTGGGGTTGGACATTCGACCAGTGCGTAAGCATTTGTATATCTGGATAGCTTGACAAGTTTCAGCATTAAAATGAGGGCCTTCTGATAGCTTTGAAGCTTTATGGTTGAAGACAATATGTTTTTCGATGCCATTCGATCAGAGCAGTTTGTGGGTTTGAGTACTGAAATATTTAAGTGTTGTTCAACATAGTCCATCCAAGGTTTTTAAGAACTTTAATCTGGTTTTTTCCTTAGACTGAAATTTAGTCAGTTAACCTAATTTCATAATTATTTTCTCTTCGCTGAATATGGCCAAACCATCGTAGTCGGGACCGCACTTGTAGCTATCTCAGTCATTTCAATTACTGATTCATTGGTAACTCTGTCCTTTAGTCTGGTTGCAGAGCAAAACATCAGAATTGACGGGAGACAAGCTGCATGAATATGATATTTTTTAATGATGTCAATATCTTTATTCAGCAGTAGAGGCGTAATTTGCCGCCATTTTTTTCAGAAAGCTGCTATTCTGAAGGATGATGCACGTATTTTTCATGCACCCATTTATCTTAAGAATTGCAACGTATTGAGTTGGCACATACTCACTTTCAACAAGCGCATGGATATTTTCCGGTTTTCCCAAGATTAATACCAAATGCTTTGTCTCATCCAAGTTTACTTTTGAACCGTCCTTTTAAAGCCTTGTTCCAAGTATTAAAAATCTCAATAAAATGGGATTCCTTTTCAGCTGATGTCTTAAAGTCAACTGCATATAACATATCCCACAATATTGTGGAACGACAGGTTCTCGTTGCCTCTTCCATTTCCTTTATAAATAACAATGGGCTAAGTGTCGATCATTGATGCACACTTACTCTAATTTCGAAGGGGTCACTGCATTTTTGGGGTCGATTAACTCTGTTTTCGACTCGGTGTATGACGTTGCATGAGCTGTTGAGGACAAGGTCCTGTACAGTGTTTTTTTAAGGCCGTCGTTACGGACCCAATGTCCTTCTTTACGTTACGTCCACCCTCCTTTTCCCTACTCGAGACTGGCAGTTCCATCTTTTCTATCTTAAATTAAGACAGAGAAGGCGGATTATCGCCTGGTGTTGGGACCCTAGATTTTTGTAAGTGATTTCAAAACAAAATGATAGAAATATGCATTTAGTGCAGTTTACTGGTGATACAAATAGCTTATGGAGGGGAAAATCAATACATGACTTAAGAACAACGATAATAGAGAAAAACATAAATACTTGATTGAAAACAAACCTTTCGTCAATTTTGAAAAAAATACAGCTTTTGTTTTTGATCAAGAAAATAGTTAAGAAAATAATGGTCAAAAAGAAGAAACAATTTTCGCATAAGAAAATGCTTGTTATCTTGGAACATTAGTAGGCGAAAATCCTCAATTTTCAGCAGAGTTAATTAAAGGCTTTGTCAAAATGGCTGTTCAATCTTTAATTTAAATCAATTTGCAACATGGTAACATAAGATAGAATAATTATGCTTTTCAAGTCATTAGTTTTGTCCTATTCATTATTCAGTTCAGTTTTTTTATAATATCTTTCCATAACTCAAATTAACAGACCAAATTTACTGGGGAATGAAAAGGTGGTTTAATCCCCAAAATGATATCAAGCTCAAAATCTACTTCTCAAGCTAAAAGCTTGACCAGCCAAACTGTTCATGACTAAATATAGTCATACTAGAATGTTCGATGCGGAGAAATATGTTAAGACAAACGAATTTGGTGGAGCGGATACCTATAACAGAGAACCTTTGAAAATAAACGAACGCGCAAAAATAATACAATAGTTTGTATTAAATTTGGGAAAGATATTGGTTGCAAACAATAGTTGTAAAAAAAATGGAACAACGTAATTATGAAGCTAAAAAAAGTTAAGTCCAAACTTTCTATTTCTTACTATATTGTATTTATTACTATATTGTTTTTTCTTACTATATTGTATTTATATATTGCATGCTGGTAAATTTGATTTCATTTTGTAGCAAGTTTTATGTTCGACTATGAGAGTTTTTTTTGTATTTCAAATATTTTTGAAAAATTCTTTTCAAGTGGTGCAGAATGTTCCGAGCCCAAGGGCACTAACCATTAAAACTTCGAAGCATTAATGAACGAAGTGAAGTTACTTCTTTACGTCTTGTTACGAGTCGATGAACGTAGTTCAGACTCTTATTCAGGTCGTGATGATTTTCGTTTTTTTTTAAAGGAAAAGTCCGAAGTTTAGTTCAGGCTCGAATTAATTTTATTGCGTTTCGAGTTTTTTTTCTAAGTTCAGTTTATTTTCTTCGTTCAAAGAAAGGCAAAATTTCAAACGTTTGAACCATAGCGCATTAGGACTGTCATTTAATACAGAAGATCGTATATATCAATGGTTAAGACGTGTTTCAAAAGTCGAACATAGTTCAGACTCTTATGTAGGTCGCGATGATTTTTTTTCACGAAAATTTTAAAATTTGTTCAGGTTCAAGTTTACAATTTCGCGGTTTTACTTTGATTTCTTTTTAAGTTCAGCTCATATCACATATCTTTTGTGAAAAAAAAAAGGAAAACTCCCCTATCGAACATTAAAAAAGTTAAGGTCACTTAAGGTCATTTATTTTTCAGATTTCCCAGCAAATTTTACCTATTGGTCGAATTTTCTCTAATTGGGTTAATCTTATCAAAAAGTTTCAATCATGATTTGTTCCAGACATTCAATGAGCTCTAGGGCCATCTATTATTTCAATTTCGAAAGTTGAAACTTTATCAGTTTACTTGCTTTCATTGGCCCTTTCCAACTATCTTTCGGCTATTTTTAAATCTTTTAGGGCTAGATTTTTTTGCGGCTTAAATTTTTTTAAATGAAGTTGAGTTCATTTCAACTTTTGAATTTCTTTTAATTTGAAAGCATTTCGTTTTAATTTGAAAGTTTAAGAAAAGAAATTGAATTTGTTATAGGGAAATTGGGTGTGGTTAAAATTATAAGTTAAAAATTCAGTAGTCTAGTGGTATTTGTTGATCCTACGGTATAGTAAAGAAAGGCGATGGAAATTGAAAGCTTAATAAGTATGATGAAAATAGCTCAACTTAAAAAAACAAAGAACAATGAGCTTAAGAACGCTTTTTTAAAACTCTTCTCTCCACCTTAGTGATAAATCAGTGTGAGTAGTAAAAAAGCCGCCCCTATATAATTTATATAATCTTTTTGTTTGAAATCAAATTCAAATAATATTGCTTTATTATGATACTCGATCTCCTGTTAGCATTCTTCGAGATATCTGAAACCGATTGAAGAACAACACATGCTAGGCGATAATTCGCTCTCACTACGTGTTTCATTTGACCGCGCAACCTCATAACGGTTTTTAGCTTGCTTACGCTATCGATTAGTTAGCCTGTTTAGACTTAACTAGTGCGCACTCAAATCAGCTTTTATATGAGATATATTCTGTTGTCGTTGCCGAATACTTAAAGGTTGGTACTCCTTATTAGTTAGTGTTCTTTTTGATTCGGCAGGTAATTGGTTTGAATCCCATTTTTAGAGAATCCCGTTTTTGTGTTCGTTCATTTTTAGAGCTCGTTTTTCTTGTTTGCTTGTGAAGACTAGCTTTGCCTCTGTATAAGAAGCATGAGCTATATCTGCCGAATTAATAGTCCATAAATTTCTGCTTAATTTTTTTCCTTTTTCATTTTATTCATAGCACTGACAGACCCCCTTTGATTATTTTCTGAAATCAAATTCACTAAAGCCTACTTAAAATGACTTTGATTTTCTAAACTGCAATAGAACATATCAGCGTGATCAAGTGAATGCGTATGAACAATTTTGAGACAACTTTCTGTTTACACAAGCGAAGGTTGTGATATGGTATGAACTATTTTTTTTCCAACCTAAGAATCTATGCATACTTGTAGATTCCAGTGATATGGGTACAGTGATGAGATTTTGACTACTTTATTGTACACTGTAGTAAACAAAGAAGTTTACTGGGTTTGCGATTGAAACCTCACAAAGATATTATTGTACGAAGCTGATTTTTGTTTTTTGAAAGTTTGAGGCTCGATTTGACATGTATGGCCGGACCTACTTTTATTTTTGTTTGATGGCTCCCTTGTAAGGAAATTTGGGATGGCTTTTCTCAGAAGAATCAGGCACCTTTCCGGCAGAAGAAGCTGTTGTATTTCACTTATTTGTATATCCACTAGCAGAACGTATTTTTTGTGCTTGAAGATGTTTTCGTTTTAGGATTGCTGTGAGACAGTCTGCCCTGCTTTGAAGATGGCAGAAAAGGTGCCGGATGCTCACGTGAAGCTCTGGGCAGCAGCTTTGCTGGGGGACGCTGTCAAGCTGCCAGGCTCAAGCAACATCACCCTCAAACAGAACCCAGAAGTGGTGCATGAGACTGTTAAGCAGCAGCTGCTGAGTGACTTCCTCACATCTTCAAAGTTACCACAGCATGAAATTATTCAGGTCCAATATTTATTCCATAAATACAGTTAATGCCAATTTGTTGGCAATATTCATTTCGCTAAACAAATCTGGACCGAGGAATTTAGCCGAAGACAGCAGATTTTGACGTCGGATATCAATTTTTCACTCACTTCAACAACTGGGTCAAAAAAAGTATGGCCGATTAATTTGCTCAACGTTCACCGATATTGCCTTAATTTTTATAGCATAGACTTAAAGTTCACCATTGGAAAAAGTTTAATTCGGGCTGTTCCCTTTTATTGTTCTCTGACTCTCTAAAATTTTCTTAATTTCTTTCATGAATAGTGATCTGTAAATGATGAATAATCTAAATATCATCTGTGACTAATAGTTTTGTTTCAGCGAGTCTATCGAAGGCTGTTATGCCTGTTTAAGCATAGCCCGTTTCTATTAATTTCAATTTTAAATTCCTCATTCCGTAAATAATTGTTTTAGTGGGTGCACGGTCCACTCCCTGAGAAACTGAAAGCACTGGCAAAATCCTCATCATTGCCCACAAATCCACAATGATGAGATACTATCTGTTCCCAAGCACTCTGAAATTACCGATACGCTGCTTGAAGATCTTCTCTTATTGCAGCAGCTATTTTCAAACTAATTGAGACATTACTTATTTATTGTTGCTCTAATGTTTGTTGTTTTTTCATAAAATGTTTTTAAGTATTTTGTATAACTTGTTTATTAGATTAACATGAATAGTTGAATTTTTTTAGTCTATTTTTACAAGCCATTTTAGCCTATCATTCAAAAGCCTCAAAATTGATACGCTTACTATGCAGCCGTAAGGAAGTTGTTCAAATACCAGATTCCGAAATATGCGATCTACAAAGCGAAGGAGTTTGAATGAATTATGTGAGCCCAGGTGCTGCTATGTATCCATTTCCGGTCTCATTTTCATCGCTCGTTCAAAGTCAGCTGACTCAATGAATAATTCACTCACGCTATTTCTACAGGCAATTCTAGCCAAGCTACTTTTCGAAAATGTCTAAAATTGCAACTTTGATACCGTTTTTGACGATTCTCTTAGAGCAACAAGTGTTATGTTCTTTTTTGACCGGAATTAAAGATTTGGTTCTTCGCAGTCAGTTTCAACACACAAATGATTTTCTCCTCCAAACTTCGGGATTCGGTAACGAGGTCAGATTGCTGAAAACGTGCGGATACGAACAAGAACAAGATGGAAATTGTGCGGTTGCGTCAGTTGAGGAGGCACGCTATGTGTGGACTTTGGAAGGGGTTATTGACCCCTTTATGTTTCTACAGATGGATTTTCAGCGACCTCATCTCATCAATAGGATCAAACAGCTGACACTAGACTCGGGAGATGGAATAACTGAAGTGTATCAACACTTATTTGAAGTGTCCTTCTCCAAGGTATGATCAAATAAGTCAAAAAAGCGATGCTCCTGCCGCAAAAACAAGGGCTGTGCAGGTACCACTGAATGTTCAAACCGCGGTTATTGCAAAAGTTATTCCAATAAGGTTAAACTAGCCTGAGTATGGTTTAAAAATTTGAAATAAAACTAATTGATGATGAGTGCTTTTTGGAAAAACTTTTCTAATTCTAAAGTTAGAAAAGTTTTCCAAAAAGCTGAAATATCCTCGGAATCAAAAATTCTTTCGCTAATCGCATCATGACAAAAGGCTTTAATACGATAAATCAATCAACCTCACCTGACGTTTATTTGTAGTTATTAATTTTTCGTCAACGTCAAATTTTTTCTAACTTGAAGAAGACGTTGGAGCAAAATTTAACGCAATTGTACATTCAAATTTTTGAATTCGTTTTTTGTCTTAACGCTTACTTAGATTGGAGCAACCAATGCAAAGTTAGATTAAAGTTTTCAGAAATTGAATTTAATTGATGGCAAAATTTTGCTTAATTCCGTAGCTGTTTTTTCAATTGAGTTCAAATTGCTATAAAACTATGTTGATAGAAAAGAGATTACGAGAAGGGATAGCTGATCCCCTCAAACTTTGTTTTTGTTATTTTTTGCGCGCGAGCTTGTTAGTTTTCTGGTAAATTAAGAGTTAATTTTAAATTTAACCGAATTCGCAAAAATTGGTGATAGTTATGGTGGCATTGTTGCTGCATCATAGTGGAAATTCAATAGCATGTGTCCTCTTTATCAGCGGATAGTGTTTCGATTTATAAGCGTATGTAGGAAAATTATGTAGATTTGTCGCTTAGATGCTCAAGGTTAACGTTTTGATTACCGTAGAGAGCAATCATTTTTGAAAACTTGACTATTTCATTAGTTTCTGTCTTTTCCTTAAACTTTTCAAAATTCATAAATTTTCGGATGCACTCTTAAAAAATTGATAAATTCTTTTCAAAGATCTCTCTTAATGCGTTGTCGCGAGTATTTGCGAAATTCTGCCTCACTTTCTGTGTCAATTTTATAACACAACGAACACCTGTGTTATAATTCGAGTGTACTTTAATTCGCAGAATTCTGCGGAGAGTTGTTGAATTCTGAGTTGATTTTTTTTGCGTCGAGCTCTTGGGACCGTGCCTTGAATTGTTGTTCAATTTTTTTAATGTATTTTTTACCTTTCAACTCTATCAATTCTAGAGAGATATAGATAACTCATTTGTACATTTGGCAGCATGAGGGTTCGGATAAAAAAAAAGATGGCAAATGGGGGTTTCAGTTTCATTTTTTTCAGCAAGAGACTTGTAAGCAATAAGTAGGATTTTTCTGCTGACATGCTCAAATCTGCTGACAATTTGATTTTTCTTGAAAAAGTAAAAAAAACCTCTTAGCTCATTTGCGGTAAAATTTAATTTTTACAAATAAATTCAATGAATAAAGATTGATTTTTTTTCGGATGCGTGGTTTTCGTCAAAATTTTTGTCGGCTGATTTTCCGTTTTTTTAATGCAGCTTTGATTTTCGGGTATGCTTCTGAAGCAATTTCGATATCTTGGATTTTTCTAATTTTGGATTGAAAAAGTTAACTATAATTGAAATTTGTTCTCTAAATTGTAAAGAAACTAACTCCATGAATTTTATCATGATTTTTCGTTTTTTTTTTGTTTGGTTGAACGGGTTCGGCTTAGTCAACTTATGTTGCGTAGTTTCAAGGTATAATTGTTAATTGCGTCGAAAAAATTTTGATTTTAACGAATGCCAAACGTAGTCTCATAGTACGGTATTCACGTTTTTTCCGACCTAAGTTGCAGATAAAGGTGCTCAATATTTATTGCCAACTTTTGCTCCGAAGCAGTAATTTTTTTTTGCATTTGGCTTAATGATGGCTATTTTTTGTGTGATCAAAACCATATAATATGAAAATAAATGGTTTTGATTGTCTCAATTTATTGCTTGAGACGCATATGAAACTTTTTCGTAAAAATATTGATTATTCTCGAGATTTATTTCATAGTTTGTTTATACTTCATCGGGCGTTCTACAACTTCGAAAGTTTCAGTTGTAGGAAGTGTTCGACCGGATTTTTGGAAGATTTTCATTTTCTAGGAAAATTCCATTACAAATCTGAGATAAAGAACCAAAAAAGCGTGTTCTATGGATCTCCCCTGCATAAGCTGCTGCGCCCTAATTTTGGTGAAAAAAGTGTTTCGGCCTTAGAAAAACTCCAAATCTTGAGATTTTGACCCTTTCTTAAGTGTTTTCCTTTTCTCAAAAATTAACTGCCGAATGCGATATTTTATGTTTCATAGATAAAAGGAGTAGAAATGTATACAATTTTTGAAGTTTTGATCTTTCTTTTGGAAATTTTTGGCATTTCGAAAATTTTTCGGTCGACGTAAGGTTTCCTGCCTTGCGGCTTCTCGGTCATTGTTTCTCAAGGTTTGTTAAGGCTGTTTATGAAAATCATCCAGGACAAAGCTATAATGTTTTTCCAAATTAAGTTTTTCCGAGTACTTTTCTCCGCTTGATTTTTCAAAAACTGTATTGCTTCTTTTCTATTCAACACCTTGTAATGCGAGATTTGAAATTGTAACGCAAAGGTTACGATTCGTTTTGTCTGTGTTTATAGTTTAACTCGTAGTTTTTTTACTTCAAACACATGTGAATAAAATTAAACCGTTTGGTTGAATATTCATATTTACACTAGCGATCAGCTTAGTGTATTATTACGGATCTTTTTTTTCTAACCTAACTTGCAAAAAAGTGTTCATTAAAAGTGTTCACTTATTGGAAATATCACTGTTGCATCGAAAATTGCAGAGTATCTATTCTCTGCTTTACTTGTGGCTTATGTTTGGCGTTTATTAAGTGTTCGTGGCTGAGTAGTTAGTGTATGAGACTCTTAATCTCTAGGGCGCAGGTTCGAATCTAAGACGTAGCAGATTTTTTACCTATTCGAGGCTTATTTCAATTTTTTTGGACTTAATAGAGCTGCTTTGTGTCGTGTTCTCACTAGTGTTCTAATAAACATAATTATCATGAAGGTTCAATCAATTTTGTACTGGATCGTAGAATTATTATACTCAGCACATACGTTAATAAATGAAGAGTTATTTCAGAAATAAAAATGTATCTCGAAACGAACCAATAGGTTATTCATCGGATTTTTTCGTACATCATAATTTTTTTTGTACAAAAAAAGCTTAAGAACATTGTGCTGTATTACGAACTTGGAACTAAATATGTTTATTGTGATTACACTTTGCTGCATAGCATAAACAGTTAAACGGCATGTGGTTTTCTTTTGATGTCATTTCTTTTCTGTACTAAAAATTGTGCAGAGTATTCCAGCAGTCCAGTTTGTTTTTACTTCAAAGTCGACTGCATTTTCATTATTTTTAAACTGCAGTAGCATTACGTGCTTGCACTGCTCTATCCCTGGAATGAAAGGAGGGGGAGCATTGATCGTATTGATGTAGGTAGCAAAATTTCAAAAACACAGAGTTAAACCAAAGTTTTACAAATTATTAACAGCAGCACCAAGATGATTATAGAAAAAAAGATCCAGCTAATTTTGAAATACCTGGAAATGAAAACGCAATCAAAAATTTCGTTAGTTTTTATACGTTCTGTAAGCATGCATTTGAGCATGAATTTGCTTTTTTTCTGCATGTCAAAACAAAAATGTTTTGATCAGATTTGAAATTTTTTGAAAGAAATGAGATTGCATTGAAAAAGTATTTCACAAAATGTTTTTTTTTCAGATTGTTTTTTTTTGGAGTTTTCCAACCTGATTACGCCAGAAAAAAAACATTTTTGCTTTTATCAGTCTTTTTTTTCTGCAGGGTGTCAAAAAACTTGAAAAAAGTAGAAAAAAGTTTCATCACCGCATGGAATTGAGTACTAAGATAATGGAGTAATAAGATTGAGAAAAGTTTGCTCCTATTTATTGGAAATACTAAGCGACCTTCAATAACATATAATCACGTGAGGCCTTAAGCAGTTTCCACATAATCAGCATACAATCAAAAAAAGTAAGGGACTTGACATTCAAAAATAATTGGAGTCATTGACAACCTTAGCCAGCTATTTACATGACTGTAATGGAAAATTCATATATGAACAGCTCTTCCCTTTAACTGCCACAATGGAGTAAAAATCTTCCGAATAATAAATAAAATCTTCGTAATAAAAAGAAACCATCATGATTTAATTAATATCAGTTTTTGTGCAATTGAAGTAGTTCGGAAATCGCAGGTTCAAATTCTTTTAACGTGGCTATTTTTTTAAAAGAAATCCATGATTTTGTGCGCTAGATGCTACAATACTTTGGGTGTACATCGGATTTTTTTTAACCTATGAATTTTTCGATAACTTTTGATCTGGGTGTAGTCAATTGATCGAGCTGTTTTAAAGAGTAAGCGGTTTTCTTATCTAGAGACAATCACTTCACAAAGTTTTTGCAGCCTGAACAATCGAGAGATTGTATCTGTCGGACGTTTTCTCCATTTTTGTCTGTTGGTTCAGCTTTTTGAAGATGAAAGTATCAAAAGAACTATCGATGATTTAGGTTCCTCAGCAAGCTTTATTTTTGTTTTCCGTCAGTTGATTTTACCATCCCGGGTCAAAACTGGTCCCCAATTCGATATTTTTTTTTGACATGAAGGGTGACGAAAAAGCCCAATTTTTAGCAAAATTAATTAAATTTTGCCAAATTGCTGTTCCTGATCTAATTTATTTTCTCCAATTTCTCAGAAAAAAGTTGAATGAGCTCATTGTTCCTAGAAGATACTGAATGATCTCAATTATCGACGAAAAGATCTGAAAGAGCCCAGTTTTTGGCAAATTGGGATTATTCGATTTTCTAGTTTTAGTTAAAATAGATGAAAACAAACAACAACACCGAGGATTGGTAAAACGGAGGTAGCACAGAGATCTGATGCACTTAATGAGTAGTTTCAATTCCATCGAGGAAGTTGATTTCGTTCAAATTGGGCTGAATGAATTTTGGCTACTGGTTTGCCATCAAAGAGGATAAATAAGCCATATGTTTTAAATAGTGGGCTCCTAAATGGGCATCTAAATCATAATTTTCATTGAAACTTATCTGCGGAAACATTCGGATAATTCGACCTATCATTTAACAAACCAGTTTTGCCTAAATTTTGCTTCAATCTGAGTAACTTTTTTGGATTACTTGCAAGCATCAGTAGCTATTCCATGGATTTTTTTCCAGATAGAAAAAATATTTTTTTTTAATAATGAGTTCGGGCTTGACGTTCGATTAATCTTTTAGTTTTTATTTTCAGAATCGGAAACAATATTTTGTTTGTAAATATGCTAACATTCTTGGTCAGCTCACTAATATCTGTTACTGTCGCTGCGTTGTTTGCAAATTATGTCAACAAATTTTCCTAAATGATATTGCTATTTAGTCTGCCGATGTAGATTTGTATTATTCGTTCGGTTTCTGAATTTTTGTTATGGTTAAAAATTCCCTCATTTCTATTTTCAAATTTTCTTGTTTGCTTTTTGATTTCAATTAAACAGATTACTCGTCATTCCTGGAAGATGCTGTGTTTTCATACTGTTTACCGAATCACGCCTATTTTTTTCTCATTTGACGATTAATCGGATTCGAATCTATCATCAAATGGCAAAACCCCTTATTCATCAAATGGCAAAACCCCACTTAGTGTTGGCAAAGCTTCCTATTTGAGATTTGGTGTCCTGTCTGATGATTTTTTGTACTCTGTTTCATTTCATCAATATGTAATAATTATTGGGCTCCTAAATAGGCTCTTAAATCAAAATCTTTATTGAAATTTATCTGCGAAACCAAGTCAGTCTTCCGATAGGTCAACTTATAAATTATCAAAATAGTTTTGCCTACATTCTGCTTCAATCTGAGTCATTTTTGTGAATATGTTAAAGTATCAGTAGCAGTTCTATGGAAATTTTGTCAAGATAGAGTGTTTTTTTTGACAATGTGTTCGGAGATGAAGTTCGAATAATCAAATTGTCATTTTGTTTAGAATCGGAAACATTATCTTAGCTTGTAAATAGGCTAACAATCTTGGTTACCTCGCCAAAATCTGTTCCTGAAGCTCCGTTGCTGGCATTTTCCGTTTTAAACAAGTTTTCCTCGGTTGCTATGCCTTTCAGTCTGTCGATGTACGTAATAATCTTTGTGGCTTCGGTTTCTGAACTTCTGATATGTTCATAAAATCTTTTTCTGTTTCAAATTTTTGCTTTTTTGTCATTGAAACAACATTTTTTTTTGTCGAAGATCTTCGATGTTTTTTCATACTGTCTGTCGAATTACATGTGCATTTTTTATTTGATATCTAATTGGTTGCAAGTGTGTTATCAAATGACAAACCCTTTTTTTCCTGCTTAGTATTGGCCAAACTTCCAATTTGAGATTTTTTGCCCACCCCGCTGGTTACTGTTTTATTTCAAAAAAAATCTTTTTTTATGAAACTTTCGTGGTTTCGACGATAGTTAGAGTTTCCAATTTGGAGCTTATGTGCGTCGAATGCTACCGAATTTTTGGAATTTCTTCAAGAATTTCATGCCTGTTCATTTTTTGTACCATCTGTTTCTTCATTAGTTTTTTTTTCCAATTTACTTTCTGTAGTATTTAAATTTACAAGGGAAGCCTTTATTGATTTCACCGATACCGACATCATGTGGACAACAATGCAAGGCTCGCTACCAAAGCTCCAATCAATCTGATTTTTTTTCATAGAGCGATGAGCGTTTTAACTCAGCTCTCTTGCAAAAAAAATTTTTTTTTTGCATGAACCGGATCAATAAAATCGTTCAAAGGAAATATATGTCTACTCCGAATCTTTAAATTGATTGGTCAATTCGTTAATAGAATTAAAAAATAAATTATCATTACATTTAGGTTTAATGGTTACCTGCAAAAGTTTTGACAGTTTTTTCCTCCTGCTGGAAACAGAACCAGTACAATTTGCGTTGTATTCTTTTCACAAAAAATAATTATTCATCCATTTTTCTGTAATTTTGATTTAAAAAATTATTCGTCAGTCAAATCAAAGTCTCTAGTCAATTTTGCGAAAGTATCTAGCCTTGTCTGAAATTTGTTGTGTTTTCTTTGTCTGTTAATTTTTGTTTTTGGCGATGAAAATATCAAAAGACTAACAAAGATTTGATTTTCTGTTAGCGTGTTTTTAATTTATTTTCTCTCAGCTAAGTTCAGAATCTCAGTCAAATTTGGTCCTTATCTTCATCTTTTTTTCCCATGAAGTGTGCTTAAAAACAGTTTTTTGCAAAAGAAACGAAAACTGCCAATATGCTGCATTATTAGTCCCATATGTGGTCCCTTATTTGTCGGAATGCGGCTGAATGAGCTCATTTTTTTTTCAAAAAGAGACTGAATAAGCCCAGCTCTCAGTAAAAAGAACTTAATGAACCCAGTTTTTTTTTAGCAGATTGGGTTCCAACGATTTTCTAAGTAACTATAACACCGGTGATTGTTATAACAGAGGTAGCACAGGGAATTAGGTACTTATTGGGTCGTTTCGTCTCGCTCCAGAAAATGATTTTTGTTCAATATATGCTGAATGAGGTCAAGCTGTGTTCACTGGTGAATCGGTTTTTTTTACATCTATGAAGAGTTTAGGCCCAAACATTGGATCATCTTTTTCTCATTGTTTTCGGAGTCGAGAACTTTACATTAGCTTGTAAATATGCTAACATTCTTGATCACCTCGCTTATATCTGTTACTGTCGCTGCGTTGTTTGCAAATTATGTCAAAAACTTTTTCTAAATAGTTTAGCTATTTATTCTGCCGATGTAAATATTTCTTTGTTGCTGCGGTTTTTAAATTTCTCTTATGTTTATAATTTCCCTCTTTCTTTTTACAAAATTTTTTGTTTTCATTTTGATTTCATTGAAACAGATTACTCTTCATTCCTTGAAGATTTTCGTTGTGTTTTTATTCTGTCGATCAAATCACGTCTATTTTTTTATTTGATGTATTTTTTATTCGAATCTATCATCAAATGGCAAAACTCCATAATTCCGACTTAGTTTTGCCTGCATTCTGCTTAAATCTGAGTCGTTTTCTGGATTTTTTACAAGCATCAGTAGCCATTATATGGACTTTTCGTCCAGTTAGAATCTGTTTTTTTTTATAATGAGTCCGGGCTAGAAGATCGGATAATCCTTTTGTCATTATAATTATGTTCAGAATCGGAAACAGCATCGTAGCATGTGAATAGGCTGAATTCTTGGTTACCTCGCTAATATCTGTTATTGAAACTCGGTTGCTGGCAAATAATGTCAACAAGTTTTCCTCGGTTCATATGCCATTCAGTCTGCCAATGTACGTTTTGTCTTTGTAGCCTCGGTTTCTGAACTTATGATTTGGTTACAAAATCCACTTTTCCGTTTCAAATTTTCGCTTTTTGATTTCATTGCAACAGAACATTTTTCTTTTGTTGAAGATCTTCAATGTCTTTCCATACTGTATTCCGAATCACAACTGCGTTTTTCGTTCAATGTATATTTGGTTGCGAGTCTATTATCAAATGGCAAAAGCCTATAGTTCCTGTTTAGTACTGGCCAAGCATCTGATTTGAGATTTGGTGACCTCCCCGCTGATTTTTCTGTACTGTTTTATTTCGAAGATATCTTTTATGAAGATTTAGTTGCTTTTGTTGCTAGTTAGAGTTTCCTATTTGGAGGTGATGTGCCTCAGTTGCTTCCAAATTCTTTCAACTTCTCTTTTTGCCAAGAATTTCATGCTTGTTCATTTTTTGTGCCATATGTTTCTTTATTACCGTTTTTTTTCCAATTTACTTTCTGTTGTCCATCAATTTGTAAAGAAGCATTTTATCGATATCAGCGATAGCGGCGTTCTGTGGCAAGCAAAGGAAAGCTCGTTACCTAAGCTCCAACCAGTCTGATTTTTTTTCGTAACGACTTGATCTTTTTAACTTATCTCTCATGCTAATTTTTTTGCATGAACCGCATCTATAAAACCATTCAAATGAAATAAATGTCAATTCAGAAACTTTAATCTGATCAATCAATTCGTTTTAATAAACAAATTATCATAACAATTAGGTTTAATGGTTACTTGCAAAAATTGTGCCAGTTTTTGCCTCCTGCTGCAAGCATAACCAGCACAGTTTGCATTGTATTTTTTTCTAAAAAAAATATTTATTCATACATTTTTTTGTAATATTGATTAAAACAATTCCAGTTAGTTATTTTCGTCAAAGATTTGATTTTCAGTCAGCATGTTTTAATTTTTTGTCTCTCAGCTAATTCCAGCATCACGGTCAAAATTGGTACCTGTCTTGTTTTTTTTCATGAAGTGTGATGAAAAAAGCCCAATTTTTCGCAAAAGAAGCAAAAAGTTTCTTGCTTTTTTAGCTGCATTTATGGTCCCCAATTTGTCCGAACGGGGCTGACTGAGCTAAATTTTCCAAAAAGAGACTGCATAAGCAAAATTCTCAACAAAAAGAGCTGAATGAACCCAGTTTTTAGCAGATTGTGTTCCATCGATTTTCTAAGTTTAGTTTGTAGGACGAAAACAAACAATAACACCGATGATTGTTACAACAGAGATAGCACCGATATATTAGGTACTTTTCGAATCGCTCGAGAAACTGGATTTTGTTCAAAATATGCTGAATGATTTCAAGTTGTGGTCACTGGTTTGCCATCGAAGGGGATGAAATTTTAAACATTAGGCTTCCAAATAATTTATTTATCGAAGTCTTAACTGAAAATTATCTGCGAAACCAAGTCGGTCTTCCGATAGATTGAAATAGCATTTAGCAACCTAGTTCTTACTATTTTTTGCTTCAATCTGAGTTACTTTACTGCACGATAGAATCGGTTTTATTTCTTGATTTCAGGTCAGAAGCTCTGATCATCTTTTTGTCGTCATATTTGGAGTCATGTAGTATGTAAATAGGCTTGCACTCCAGGTAAAATTGCTAATATCTGCTACTGGAGCTTTGTTGTTGGCAATTTGTGTCAATAAGTTTTCCCCAGTGATATTGCGATTCTGTCTGCCAATTTGGACATATCTTGTGGCTTTGGTTTCTGCCCTCCGGTTATGGTTATAACATCCATCATTTCTTTTTCAATTCTGCGTGAATTCTGTTTTTTTTGAAACAGTTTTTCGTGGTTCGTTGAATGTGTTCGTTTTCTTTTCAGACTATGTTTCGAATCTTACCTTTGTCTTTGATTTGAGGTAAATTGGATTCGGGTCTCTTATCAAAATCCCGACAGTTCCTGATTAGCGCTGACCAAGCTTCCGATTTTGGATCTGGTGTCCTCTCCGATAGTTTTTATGTTTTATTTCAACAAAAAGTTTTCAAAAACTATTCGCTCAATGACGATAGTTAGTTTCCAAAATGGAGCTGACGTGCTTGAAATACTTCGAGATATTCTCAATTACTTCTATTTCCGAGCGTTCCATGCATGTTCATTTCTTCATCACATCTGTTTCTTCGATGACTTTTTATTTTATTTTACTTACTGTGGGCTATTGAATCCTCGAGAAAACTTTTTAATGAATTGAGCAAATCGGACATCCTGTGGAAAAAAATCAGGGCTCGTTACCTTAGCTCCAATCGTTCTAATTTCTTTAGTACACTGGTCGTTTTAATCTTGCTCTTATAAGAAGAGGTTTTTTCTTTGCATGAGCAGGAGCTCCAGAACCCCTTGAAAAAAACTAGGGCTAGCCAGAAATTTCAACGTGATTCATCGATTCGTTAGCATATCTATTTAGTAAATTCATCACAACAGTTTGGCCTAATGGTTACCTGCAAAACTTTTTCACAACAAATAGTTTTTTGCAACAGTTTATCACAAGAATTTGTTCTTGCCTACGGCTGCAAGTGTACACAGCGCAATTTCATTGCGTTTTTTTGATGAAAATATGTGATCATTCATTCAAAGCTTTTTTTTTGGTTGGCGTTTTTCTCCGATCTTTTTGGAGTTTTTTTGTGATTTTTTTTTGTAACACTATCCATCTCTCATTGAATTTTGTTTCAATTTTTTGTCTGTTTTTTTTCTAAGTCTTCGGCGATGAAATTAACAAATGAATTATTGAATAAATTAAGTTTTCAGCAAACTTCGTTTTAGTTTTTTTTCAGATGTTTCACCATCCCGGGTCGAAACTAGTCATCATTTTGGTCTCTTTTTTCATGGAGCATGCTGAATAAGCTCAATTTTGGCAAAAAGAGCTAAATGATGACAATGTGCTGCATTTTTGGTCCAATTTTTGGTCGCCCGTTTTTCAGACTGGAGCTGACTGAGCACAATTTAAAACAAATACTGAGTGAGCCCTTTTTTTAGCAAAAGGAGTTGATTGAGCCCAGTTTTAGGCAAATTGAGCTCATACGAATTTCTAAATTTAGTTTAACTAGACAAAAACAAACAAAATCACCGAGGATTGGTAGAACAGATGTAGTACAGAAGTCTTGGGTACACTTAAGGAGTCGTTTCGATCCCCTCGAGCTAATTGTCTTTGTACAAAATGGACTGAATGAGTTCAAATTTTGAAACTGTTTTGACATGGAAGGGGATGAATTAATGGGCTCATAAATGGGCACTATAAAGTCCACCTTTTCTGTGGTAACTAGGGAACAATCCTACTAAAAATTGGACTAATTATGCCCCTTTTCATGGAAAATTTTATGCAAAAGTTTTTACACGGGTAGCTTTTCTCTCATTTTTGTTTGATCTATTTTTGAAAATCGTATCATCTAGCTGTCAGATTTTGGTCTGGAGTATTTGCCTAGGTAAGCGAAAGGTTCTTCATTCACTGTTAAAATAGTTTTGTTTATTTTTCCAGGATGGAGTGTCCTGGTCTGTGCCAGAGCGTTTGGGATGTGACTTCGTTCCCTCTGTTGGAGGTGACCAGTACAAGGCCAGGTATTTGCGAATATTTGCATCAATGGAGCCAGAACTAACTTCCAAATGGACTCCCCTGGCTGTGATGTTTGTGCCTTTTGGACACTATGTCGACGACTACACTGCTTTCTCCAACTCTTTCGCTCCTGTCCCTTGCACTGGACACCAGGTATCCAATGGACTCATGAGATTGGGAAAACAAAAAACAATGGGCACTAAGCATGTTTTATTGGTAAAATACGCAGATATGTAAATAAAAACTTGAATACTCACGTAGAAGAAAACTGTTTTTAGGAAGAAGGGTCTTCATAACAAGAAAACACATGTTTTCAGAAAAATATTTTTTTTTCAAGTTGCAGAAGCTTAAGTTTATTGTGTTCTTTTGGGTTTTTCAGGCAAGTTTAGATCTCCAACTTGTGAGCGGATCTCTCAACTCGGCTGTCTGCTCGGAAAATGGCATGAAAATTGAAGTGGAAATTCAATCTGGAACACAAAGAGAGCCCCTTTACGACAACCTGTCCCCATCTAACTTTGATTTACAACATGTGATCTTCTCTTCAATTCAGTATCTCGATCAGTTCGACAGCTGTGAAGTATCTTTCACGGCGGAGTCTTTGCAGTACGAGTACAGTGGAATTTATATTGTAAAGGTGCACGATCCGCAGTCGGGACTTGTGTACATTGATGACCAATATGACCTCCAGGTATTATTCATTATAACAACCATCAAACTGGTATACCACGCTCTTGAACCAACTTTGCTTAACGTGGTGTGTCCCAGTGGTTAAAATCATAAACCGAACAGAGCTCAATGTTGCATCAGAATTTTAGGCTCCAGCTGATGTGCTTTTGTTTGACTGATTTTGCCGCCAGATTGATCAGTTCGGTTTTTTATGTCAAAACATGGGGTTTTTAATTTTTTGTGCTGACTAACCTTAACAGTAACAAATATCTATGGCCCTATGGTGTGTATTTTTTCACTAAATATCGGGCATCAAACATAAACTTCAGACTGAGTCAATTGATATATCATATTGAAACCCCTTCAAGTCGTGATTTGAACAACATTAAAAACTTCAAACTATTTTCCCAGTGTCGAGAAAATCCGGTTTAAAATTTTTGATTTTTTGTCTTAATTGAAGCGAGCGAGCAAGTTTGTAACAGTTTATTTTAATGGCTTAAAATCATGCAAAAGCCTAAAATAATATATAAAAAATTAGTTTATTCGAGTAACATTAGTTTATTTTGACTTTGTTTTCGTTTTTTTAATCATTTTTTCACCCAAAATAGTTTTCAATTTGTTTTGATTTTGTTTGTCGAATATGCATAGTCCTGAATGAAATAGTTTTTCCCTCTATTCCTTTTATCACATCACGCCAAAAACAAGCGACACAAATTTGAAAAAAAAAGCATTTGTTGTATTTTTAAGACTACTGGTTCTAAGACACAAAAAGCGGCTATTCTTGTTTCATTTTTGAGTTGGTTATCTAATAAAGGTATTATGTGAAAACTTTCAACCTATTTTGGCTTCTACTATTTAAAGTAGAGCTCAATTACTTTCCATTTTCTACTTACCAAGAAGCGGCAATACTTTCTGGAAAGACAAAAAAAGCTTTTTTAAACTATTGTTTATCGCTATTGTCATTAACAAAATTTTTATTTATGCGCCGTTTCCTGGTGAGCAAGGAAGTGTTCTTTTGGTCTTCCATGAAAAATTGTGTAATTTTTCCGAACAAATCTCAAACTCCATGTTTTTGAAATGAGCTCAAAGTGCTCATTTCTCATATTCGTCGATTTATCTGCCTGAATAAACGGATAAGATGTCTCTTTTCACAAGCGCAGCGTAGTGTTATACTACGAAAAATTGAATTTTTCTAAGCTAAGTCGCAAATGAAAGTGCTCATTTGGTGGCACTTTTGGGTATTTTTCAATTTCATTATGCTTAAGCTTATTTATGCATAAACAATTTAATGGTATATGCTGCTGCTTTTTTCGGCTTGTCTTAAGTTTCAAGTCCTGTTTGAAAAAATAATTATTAAAACGTGTAAGCGATATGTTGTTTTTCTTTTTTTTCGGCACTCGAATATTTTTGAACTTTTCGCAGAGATTTCAATTTTTCTCAATAACTACTGTGCCGATTTTCAAAAAAAATGTTACCAATGGAAAAACCGGCTGCTCTTCCTTGTGCCTACATACTTCGCTAGTTTCGCTGTTTATCTCACGTTCTACGGATTTCGTTCTATGTTTTTAAAATTTTAAGTTTTTTTAATTACTAAACGCTTAAATCTGAGATGAAGGCTTAAATCAAAAGAACAAATTTTGGGTTTCTCTCCATCTCAAGTGGTTAATCCGTAAAATTGTTTTAAAAAGTTATGGTCTGAAACAAGCCCATTTTTTGACATTTTGGTGAAATTTCAAACATTTTTGACTTTTCTCAAAAATTGCTCTGTCAAATCGGATATTAAGGGTTTAGCCGAAGCAAAAAATCAGTTATTCGAATCTTACCTGCGCAAGCGGTTATGCACTGAGTGTTTTTAAAAAAATTGACTTTAGGTGATGTCCTATTTTTGTATTTTCTGAATGTTTTTAGGAATTTCATCACTATTCTCGAAAACGTTTGGCTAAATCTGACAACAAGGGTCGAATCTAAAAATAAGGGTGTGGAAATCTTCTCTGCATAAAATATAAAATTATATTCACGTTTTTTGGAAGAGAAAAATTTATGGATTTAGGAAAAGCCAAGTTTTTCCATTTTTGATCGTTTTCGCGATCTTTTTTTAATTTTTTTTTTCGAAATCTAGCCAGCCAAATCTGAGATAAAACTTCAATTGGAAGAACCAGTACTCGTTTTTTTCCTATGAATAAGGATTTCCGCACCATATATGATTAAAAATATTTGAACAAGTAGATCCAGCATTGGCCAGGCCACTAGTTTACTTCAAAGCGACCGTGGTTCCCAACCAACAGATTCCCAGATTCCCAACCAACAGGTCGGATTTTCAAATCCGGAACGTTTAAATAGTTTTTTTTGGTCGAATTTTTGCTGCATAACATTGACAATTTGATAGAAACTGTAACTGTTTTAATGGTGGCTAGTGTTGGTAAAACAACCAGCGGTCGTGGAGCAGATGAGAGAACATGATACCTCAAAAAGAGCAGATATCTCAAAAAAAAGTTTCAAGGTGTACTTTTTAATCTTTTCCTTGTTTAACTTTGTTTTGCCTGTTTAGATCTCTTTTTGCCTTTTCCAGGCTTGAGTTTGCGAAGTACAGCTTCACCTCTGTGTAAATATGATGTACTTCAAATTCAATGGCTCTAAAATGAGCTCATATTTTGGTTTTAACCAGCTCTGAAGAAAGCTCGAGTGCATTTTACTTTTCGATTGCATATGTTTTTTCTGCTTTATGATGATTTAGATGTTTTAACTCAAAAGTCTCGTCTTGACACAACAGATTTTTGTTGTGAAAATAAGCTGCTGCAAAAAAAAATCAAAAGGACCCTAACCTGCATAAACTTTACTGCCCATAACAACAGAACTTCCGGATACAATCCCAGAATATTTGCTGACACCATTTATGCTAGGATGCAGGTCATCTATAGAGGTTTTTTTTTTTAAAAAAAAAAACTGGTTTTCAAAAATTTCCTGTCAAGCGTCTGCAGCATTTATGCAGGCCTCTGGTCACATAAATTTTTCCTTCACGACTAATAGGTTTTATAAAGTTAACTTTACTCTCTGTTAAAAAATTAATTTTTCAATATTGCTTGCGGTTGGTGGAGAGTTATAAAAAAGTTCATTGTTGGCGCTTCTGATCAGTAGCGGATTTAGGGTGTGTGTGTGTGTGTGGGGGGGGGGGCAAGGGGCGGTTGCCGCCCTTCCCCTCCTCAGCAGTTCGACCCCCTGCCGACCCAAAGGGCCCTCCTTTAAACTATTTTGTGATATCCATTTTCGGCCGATTGGCCCTAAACTTTTCTAAAGGTGCCTTCGGCGCCAATATATAATAACTTTGAGGAGCGCGCGCCGAAAAACGCATATTTTGGCCAAAAGTTTCCAAAGTACCTAAAACGCTTTTTTGGCACGCTTTTTCAAAAATTTGCCTGCAGTGCAGAAAGTTTGACCAAAATGGGTAACTTTTGTGATATGATAAAGCTCAGGAAATCAAGTTGACCTACCAAAAAAAGGTCGACGAATTTTTCGATTTTTTTTGCATGCCTTCTGATAAACTATTCAATACGTTCATGCTAGCAAAGCGAACGTCTGCTTGATTTACTCCGCACAGTTGCTAACCGAGAGTTGAATTTGAAAATGAAATTTCTGAATCCTTCTAGTTCTAATTATTCTGCGAAGTATGATGAAAATTTTTCCAGACTATGTAGAAATGTGTTCACTAACTCGTCTATTTTAAATTCTTTCCTACAAAAAAAAACAGAAAACCGGTAAAGCTCGTGCAAGAATGAAGACTTGATTTTGCCTTTCTGACATTAAAAACAAATCAATACACAGCTTCTTGCACTCTTTAACATTCCGACGTTTCGGATCAACAGTTGTCTGTTCTTTTGGTCAAAAAACTGTTTTGTAGCAAAATTTTTCTCGCAATGGCAACAAGAGCTGTAAAACGAGTTTATCTGTTTCTTCGTTAACATCGATTATTACACCAATCATTTGCACATTTCGTTTTCAAAATTGAGTTATTTTCTTAATGGCAAAAATTTTTTCTCATTATTTAAAACTCCGCGCAACGAAAATTGCCTGCGGAATTTTCAATTAAAACATGACGGCGTTTAAGAAGGCTTGGATCAGACAATATATGACCGACCGTCGAGCTCAAATTTAAAAAAGCGATTAGGCAAGAATTTGATAGAACTTTCAATCATTCTAAGATCTGGAACATTCTAAAAAGCTTTTTGAGAAGAAAACGTCTTCTCTTTAGACAATATGAACTTGATTCGACAGTAATTTTTGCCAGATGAATCGCTTGAAGTAAGCAAAAACTCATACATTGATTTTTTACAAATTGAATTTTTTCAAATACATTGCATTACATTGAACTTTTTCAAAAATTGTTTGCTTGAATACCTTGCTTAGACGCTTTTAGTTTTTCGCAAACCGATCGCTCTATAGAGTAATATGAAAAATTTCACAGTTTTATTGCTTGAAAAGCTTGCTTGGAAAAACTTGAATTTTTGCAAGTCGATTCGCTTAATAAAATAATCTGAACTATTTCAAAGTTTCATTGCTTGAATAGCTTGCCTAGACAAATTTGAATTTTTTGCAAACCCATTCGCTCTATGATTTGACTTGAAATTTTTCCGAGTTGCTTTGCTTGGGTAGCTTCTATAAAAAAACTTAGACTTTTCATAAACTGATTTGTTCCACAAAATGACCCGAAATATGCCAACATTTCATATTTCTGAAATATGCCAACATTTCATATTTCATATTTAGGAAAAATTGAAAATTTACTGCAAACCGATTTGCTCCATGAAATAATTTGAAACATTTAACCGTTTCATTACCTAAATAGTTTGGTTTTGAAATTTCTAAAATTTTACAAACGGATTCATTCGCTTTCTGAAATAACTTGAAGTTTTTCAACATTTCATTTCTTTGAAATCTTGCCTAGAATAACTTGCGTTGTTCGCAAACTAACTCGCCTAAAAAAGCGTGAATTTTTTAAAGTTTCATTCCTGGAAAAACTTGCGTAGAAAACTTGAATTTTTGGCAAACCCATTCGGTTTATGAAATAGTTGAGATATTTCAGATAACAATCAAATTTTTCTTAAGCTGAAAAGCCTAATGAAATAACTTGAATTACTTCGGCGTTCTATCGCTTGAACAGCTTGTTTTGAAATGCTGATAATTTTCTTGCAAAACGAACCGCTTTAATAAATAATTTGAAACAAATTCTAGTTTCATCGGGTAAATAGCTTGTGAATGAATTTTGCATATTTCGCAAACCAGTGTGGTCTTTGATATAACTTGAAATCTTTCGAAATTTTGTCGGATGAAGTGCTTGCTTAGGAAATTCACAAATTTTTGCGAACCAGTTTGCTCATCAGAGTTACTTGAAACTTTTAAAAATTTTGTTGCTTTCAAGGAAAAACATGCATCTTGTACATATTGGTTCCCTTCATGAAGTAAATTAGTTATTTCAAATCTTGATCGCTTGAATAGCTTGCTGAGAAAAACTGAAACTGCGCGAATCAGTTTGTTCTAAAAAATAACGTGAAAAATTTCAAGATTTCATTTATTCAACATCTTGCTTGAATAAATAACATTTTTGCGAAGCAATCGAAGCTGCTTTGAAGTTTTTCAAAGTTCGTCGCTTCAAAAACTTCCATGAATTGATCTAAATTTTTTTAAAAAAATCCAAGCTATGGAAAAAAGTCAAAATTTTTCAAGTTTTCAAGAATAAATGGAGTCGGGCTTGCTAGTTTAATTGAACCCTTGAGTTTGAGGACGGGGTTTTGAAATGAAATAATAGCTTTTGCAACCGTTTTATGTTTTTTTTGAGATGGTTAGAAGAATAGGATTTTTAAGATTAAGAATTAAACCAAGACTAAGAATAGCATTTTTATTGAGCTTTTGCTGAGAGTTTTCAAATCATGTCTCAAAAGTTTTACTTGTTTTTTGCAGCTTTTAGACGACGGTGAGCCGCTGTTTACTTTTAATCTTCCGAACGGCCAAGTTGACTATTTTTCCGTCAATGTTGACTCATTCAAATACTTCGCCTTCATTTTACCATTTTCCATCATCACTTCAAAGCCAGTCTTCCAACAGCAGCAGGAAGTTCGGGAGGGATGTCGCGAAACCCGACGTGCAGACGTTGTTACCGATGAGTACCTTGAAATGTTTCAAGCTGGCGGGACGAATAACTTTGCGCAGTCTGTTATTCTCAACTTTGCTGGAGCTCCACGACGACAATCAGCTACAATAAGTGACACTCGGATCCTATATTTTCTCGACGGTGATCCGGGATGCTTGTTTGTCGACAATGATGGGCGTCTCGTTAACTCGCAATGCAATCTCGGCGAACAGGTTTCAGGAATCATGTGTTTCATGTACGAAGGTGAAATAAACTCAATCGAGGTTGAGCACACCGGATGTTCGATTCCTGCGAATGACGACCAAACTGCCTATCTCGAATTCTCGGTTACTGTCGATGTTGTAGGATGTCTGTTAAGTCGTTTCGTAACGTGTGAGTCGTATGACACAGCGAACCAGGTCATTCGAGATTCTATTGAGGAAATAAGTTTTGGTTGCATAAAAAATGGGGAACATAACAAAATGTACCAGCCAAAAGTGATATTAGAAGCTCAAATTGTGAAAGTCCGCTGCTATGCTTTGCGTCGTATTAATTCAGAGAGCACCATCAAAATCTCAGATGAAATTGAAATAGATCGGTTTCAAGAAGACTTGAGACTGATTGTGACCGATGAATTAGATGTCGGTGACGATAATCACATATATATGAAGCAAAGCGACTATGGGTCGAGCTTTGCATTTGCTTTTGAGACAATTGGTTATCCAGTTCACACATTTCGTTTTTCGTTTTTGGAGTTATTCGGCGATCCGGACGCATCATTTTTTTCACCTCGAGGCATTCAAACCAGTCGACACTTTGTATGTGGTCAGCTTGGAAGTCCAAGAAACGTGAACGTCAAGGCCATAGGAACGAAAAGGTTCAACTACCTTGAACCAAGAAATACTGGTCTCTATACAGTCCAGTTGAACCACGACATGGAATCGAATCCACTTCTGCAAGGGCGTGACATCTACGCAAACTGTACTTTGGTACACCCTTACAGCATCGAGTGCGCACCTACGTGCAACTTGAGCGTGCCCATATCGCACAATTTTCACATGCAGTGCGTGATCAACCACCATGTGTTCACGCAGAGAAATGAGTTCAAGAAAGACTATGTCCCAGTGTCAATGAAGTTCATGAAGTACGAAAAAAGTGCTGACATAGGTTCTTCTATGTTGTCACAATGCGAATACAACACGCTAGTCGAGTCCTCTTTGTACCACGACTACTCATTTGACTCAATAACTTGGAACACTATTGAGCGAAGTATTGTGATAGATTTCCAAATCTACACCGTCCAGCTCTGGAACTCGGGACGATACTACCTGGAAATCATTCCAGGAGACAGTTACTGTATTTTTCAGTCAAAGGATCCCACAAAGTGCGCAGAGATGAATACAAATGCAGAATGCGCTACTCATACTACAAACAACCGACTAGATTTTCGAGTTGAAGTTGCTGAGGACCCCGGGTGGGCTCACACTTTCGAGAATGGTCCTTGTGGACCCAACACCCGAGCTGTCTACCTTGATGATCCGCGTGCAACCCAGTTCGGATACTACTACAAAGCTTGCTACCAAACTGTGGACGACTTTTACTCGTCTGGAATCCATCCAAGCGACTTCTGCCTCGCGGATGGAGGTCAACTGACCGACCGTCGTGATGTTTTCTTATCCGGCGCCTTTGATTCGCAGTTTCTGACGGGATTCCATCCAGGTTATGACGACTCTGATATCATGAAAACAATAGCTTGTAATTCGTATCTGATGTCGCCAGAATCCGAAGATCGCAAGTTCTCACACGATTTTTATTTCTTAATGGGTGATTCGGACAGTAAAACTGACTATTCTTTCTACTATTTTGAAAGTAAAAGTGGTGAAATTTCCGCAAATGGGCCGGAAGAAATGGAAGCCCTTGCAGTTTTATGTCGATACAGACGCGGTTTTGCTTGGCTTTTGCGACAAAAGTACACAGAATGTGAGTATGAGTTTCTAAATATCGACGTAGGTCTAAAACAACATGTTCAGCCCATCGCACATGGGAATGTGGATCTGAGCATATTGTGTGTAGCACACCCAGATGGTTCCTCCGCAAACCAGACACTGGAAGGTGTTTCGCCCCTCGATGGATTTAATTATACTGTAGATTTCCGCAAAGATTTCAACATAGAAAGCTTCAGTTGCTCTCAGAACCTTCCAGAAGAACTTCATGACGTCACAAGTAAGCAGTTCGATTTCACATTTACTTCATTGCACATGCATTTGGAGACCGAAGAAAAAATGACCTACAACAACCTATATTGTAATTTGCACAATTCTGCCGTGTACCAACCTTGTTATAACCAAAACGTGAGCATAGGATGTTGCGCTAAAGGAAACCCAATTCAAAACTGCACCTGGGTTAGACGCTTCACAGATTTTGGAGAGTTCCCAGAAGGACAAGATGGCATCAGAATCGAATGGAGTCGGTTGGAAGATCCGCAATGCAACAATCCGGGAATCTGTTCGACCATCCACTTTGAACCTTTGCAGTTCGAGCACAACGGCATTTATTCTTTAATCTGCTACAATGGCCTTGAGAACATCAAAGGGATTCAGAGTCCGTTAAGAAGTGAGTCTGAAGGTTTGACCGTCTTCGGGTTCCAGACTCTTCCTGTTGACAAGAGAGATTTCACGTACCAAATGCGATGCGACTGGATGCCACCAAAGCTGTACGGATACCTCGTTTTGTTCGGACCTCCTATCGAAGTTGACATAACGTGTGATCTCGGGAACGGACAAGAAGCTGTTGATTCAACCGTTACTTACCCCAGTGCAGGAGTCGTCATGGTGGAGATAAATCTTATAGGTGTTGACAGACAAACGCCTTGTTTTTATTCAAGTACAAACGAGTACGCGACCGACCGACCTTTGAAGTTTCCCCTCAAAATCAGCGAAATTAGAACGGCCACTGACGTCTCAATTTCGTCCCAGGGATCATACAGAAACCCTGAGTTATGCTGTTCCATGTGCGCTTTTGACATCGATCATCCCAAGCAAGTTAAGCTTTTCTGTAAGCTTGAAAATGGTTTTACTGTTCCTTTTGCTAACAATAGTGTTGAATTTAACTTCGATCCCGTAACGAGTGTGGCAAGAAAATGCGGAGTGGTTGAGGCTCGACCAAAAGGTACTTTCGAGTGTTCATGTTATCCACTTTTTGACCAAAATATGGGAAAAGTCATGAAGTTTTTTGCTAACGGAGATGTAAGTGTGGCAACTGTCGCTCCAACTGAAGCTTACGAGATACCGACACAGCCTGCCTATAATGCATCCACGGCCGAGGTGATTGCAGGCAAAAGCTCAACAAGCCTGGACGAGAAAATCTTAACAACTACGCCCGAACGTCAGAAAATAGTAAAACTAAGTTACAATGACTATAAAGTGTATGAAGCGATTAAAGAGTTGACCGAACAAGTCGATCAAGGAAACCCAGTGGTGTACACTGATCTCATTGGCAAACTGGTCACACTGATGGACCACATGAAAGACGAGTTGACCACTGAAAGACTTTCTATTCACGTGCCATTGTTCCAGGCCTTCGACGGAATGAAGTGAGTCGTTATGATTTTGACTCCTGATTGCGATCAGTTTTTAGTAACGCCGATTCGTTTTCTGAGCCAAAAATGCTTTTGAACGGTTTTGCTTTTCACTATAGCAATCATTTCTTTCAAGCCATTAAGACGAACGACATGACGCATTAAGACAACAAATGAGAGTTAAAACATGTAAATTGAACCGTTTGAATTTAAGCAACATCTACTTCTCAGAAATTCAAGGGGAGAATTTGAGGGTAGGGTCGTCTCAAAGCCCCACCAAAAGCGATTGGACTTTAAGACGACGAAACCCCCGAAACCCTCATCAACCCCAATAATTTCGCTGAAAACTACAGGA
The DNA here is from genome assembly GCF_963678635.1 of Symsagittifera roscoffensis. Lineage (NCBI taxonomy): Eukaryota > Metazoa > Xenacoelomorpha > Acoela > Convolutidae > Symsagittifera > Symsagittifera roscoffensis. The sequence goes on along the minus strand of NC_087063.1, from coordinate 35,242,984 downwards.
AAAATGCTGTCTTCTGATTGGCTGAAGAATTCGATTTTGAACCGCCAAGTTAACATCCTTCTCCCAAACGGCTTTGGGAGGGAGGATGTTAACTTGGTCCTTTTTATATTTTAATAGCAATTTTTGATTGCACTTTATTGAAATAGGTTAAATCAAGTTTTGACCGGCGCGAATCGGGATTTGGGTTATTGCGCTTGCGATTAGCAAGCGTTTTCAAATCGGAATGCAGGCTTTTTTCGGGAATACAACTTGTTTAACAGAATCACTTTAATCACTTGGTATCTTGGTTCATATTGAATTCAAATTTCTACGCGTCTCCGACACACTTAGTCTGGAGGTAACGAATAAGCCTGAGAAAGCAATAGTGCTGGGCTCGAATCTGAGCAGGGCCTGTTTTTTTTTCAAACGGGAAATATTCTGTTTCAAAGAAACTGTCGGCTCATTATTCGTCTGCTTATGTTTTGTCGGCTTAGTTGCCACATCTCAAACTGTTTTGGCTGTATGCAGTTTTTATTGTAATTACTTTCATGTTTTCACTTACTCTTGCAATTTGTAATTCTACTAACCTTGAATTTGTAAGTTTTAATTTTTTTGAAACTTTTTTTGCTGAAACATTGTTTTGGCCTTAAAAATTTCGGCTTATATTTTATTGGCTTTCTAACCTAGTTTTGGGTCGTTTTGGGGAAATCAAATTTTGCATGCTATCTTCTTGTTTTTTTTGTTTCCTGACCTTGTTTTTTAGTTGCAATTGAAAAGAAAAATCGAAAAAAATTGAATTGTCGGACTTTCATTTTTCGGGATAGAACTCGAAAGATTTATTTTTTTTTTCTTAAAATATAAATAGTTTTTCGCATTAGTGGTTTTTGTCCTAGTTTCCGTCGGCTCATTTTCTATTTTTTGAAAGGCAGTTTGTTATATATGGTGCGTTTTTTGGTTCTAAGTTTCAAAGCATAGGCTTGACTTTCTATTGATTTGAACAGTTGTTTCAATGATTGAAAGCTCTGAAATTTGTGATGGTTTTTTTTCGATTAACGGTTTTGATTATTTCATTTCAGCTTAGTCAAAATATGTTGCGTGTTTCGATGTTACTTTAAGTTTTCGATGGTAATTTCGATGGTAATTTATATTTTTATGGTTTTATGAGTTTGTCGTAACTTTTAAATCTTTGTAGCTCAAAAGTTTTATTGGCAACCATTTTTTTCCGCTAATTTTTTCTCTTCACTCTGTTCTTTTTGCAAACCTTTTCTGTAATATTGATGCTTAACATTTTTCAAGTTTTTCCTCAATTGGCCGAGTAGTAACGCCGTTGCTTTTGCATTCTAAGGTCTGAGTTTCGCGTCTCGGCTGGACCTTGTTTTTTGTTTAGTTTGTATGCAATTGGCAAAAAAAAATGTTGGTTAAAATACAATTATCGGACTTACTTGCCTTTGTCTGCTCAAGTTTTGTCAGCTAAATTTCCTTTATCACGCATTTGTTTGAGCTGTAAGCCACTTTCCTTGCAAGTGCATGTTTTGTTCGTCCTACTATCGGGGGCAGAACTTGAAAGATAAAAAAATCTTAAAATTATTTTTGTCCGGCTCAACTGGTGTCTGCTCAAAAATTGTCGGCTGAGTTGCTACATTACTAATTTTTCTTAGGCTGTAAGCATTTTGCATTGCAGTTGCAAGTGCAAGTGTTGTTCCTTGTATTTCCAGTTGGGAATTAAAATTCAAAGATTTTTTTTAATCATATTTTTTTCGTATCAACTTGTGTCTGCTCAAAGATCGTTGACTTTGTTGACTCTTTGTAAGTTTTGTTCCGTTGCTAATTTAATTTTCAAATTTTTGGGATTTTTTTCCTGGAATGAATTTCTATCGAGGCATATCGAAAGTTGTTAAGTTTTTGGTAGACCTATTTTTGCTTGTTCTTTCATAACTTTATAATTTTTTTCGACTTCTCTTTTTTAAATGTTTTTGTTGAATTGCAAGTTGTACGAAGCTCCGCTTCGCTTCTTTCTTGCATTGATTGACTCAGTTTCAGTGAAATCGGCTTTGCGTTGAAAAAAGAATCAGAATCCAGATCAGAAAGCGGTTAGAACAAAAACTAACAAGACCATTCAATATTAATAAAATAGTTTTTTTTAAGGCTTCAGTACAACACGGAACATGTTCTGACTTTTTTGGAGCAACACGAAGAAATTCTGACTATAGTGGTGCCCAAAACTCTTGATTATGTCGAAAAGCTAGTCCAAATGTGCCCACTCGTTCGTGAGAACGAAAACGATTTACTGCCTTTCTTGGAAAGCGTTCAGGGGTTGATCCACAACATAGCGCAATGGGGTGGGAACGAATCGAGCAGCAGGGAGTATACTTCGGGAAACATGAAGTTTGTGATGCAGAACATCCAGGGTAATTCTAACGACACGGCTGACTTGGAGTGCAGAAGACTGGACTTCAACGGGGTGACTTCTGGAACTCTACAAGGTACCTTAGTTTGACAGTTTTATATGAATGACTCAATTAATTTTCTTCCATGATCTCCGTTCAGATGGTGGTGAAGCTTGTTCTGTTGAATTTTTTGTAGGTATCGAGGCAGGCTTGAATTGTAAAATGAAATGAGAATATTATATTTAAGCCAAAAGTCGTGACAAGCTCATTTCCGATTAGAGTCGAAAATTCAGTTTTAAGTCGGCTGTTAACTGTCTTTCCTAAGCTTATTATAATCAATGTTTTAGAGGTTAAAATCAAAAAAGACACCCTCGATACTTTGCCAGCTGGCACCTCAGTGGTACTCGGAATGTACGAAAGCGACTTCGGGGCCCCCAGACTGGCCTTAGAAAAGGAGTACCAGCCTGAAATTGTGAACATGGGCAAAGAGTATTCTCCGGTTTTCAAGTCCAGAAACCGGTTTCAGAAGAGGATGACAGATGTAGTCTCTGTCACTGTACGGGATCCAGACGGAGTGTCCATCTCAGTTCCTGTTCAGTTTTCCCTCAACTATGTCGAAGCATACCATGGCCAAGGAGAAGACATGAGTATGATTCAGTCAATTCACTTCAATGCTCCTATTAGAGTTATGCTTTTTGCTGCATTCAAAAATTCGTGAGAAGCTTTCTAGAATCAGTCTCTGAACCACAATGACGAAGCCAAATCTACATAATATTTCTTTTTTTCTCATGTTTTTCCCCTTATGATGGATGGGCAAAGACAAACGGTGACGTTTTTTGACAAAGTTAGATCACTTGTTGAACATTTTACAGAATTAATTCAATTAGTTTGCAAAATTTTATCCCTCCAAAAAAAAGTGATACAAATTGAATAAATTACCAAGAAACGAAAGCCAATCTTCGAGAAAAAATTGTACCGATTACTGAAGTGCGGAGAAACTTTGTTTTCTGTGCTTAAGTTTTTTTTCAGGTTTTTACTTTTTCCACACAATATCAGGTATCACAAATAAGCTTCAGAACAGATCAAGTGATGCATATTAAAGTTTTTGAAATCCTGTTTCAAACGAAAAAAAAAATTCTGTGTTGAACCAGATTCTTTTTCTTAAGTTTTTGGTTGCTTTTGAGCGATTAGAAAACGTGAAGCATATTATACGCTATTAATAGAATTTTGCATAAAAAGGCAGTATTTTAAGTTTCAGTTAAAACTTTCCTAGCAAAATGTCAAAAAAAATTTCAAAATAAATATATCTGGAAAACCTTAAGTTTTATTTTTGTTATTGATAAGAACAATAATTGTGGTTTACTGAAGCCCGTAAAAACCTTTGTTGGATAAATTTTGTCTCTACTCCCACACACAAAAAAAAATCATATGCTAAGTGTGACAAGTGTCGTCAAGTTAAACTGCTTTTTTATTGATATGAGAAAATATGCCCATTTATTTAAAAATCAGATCAAAAATGAGAAAAAACTAAAAAAAAAGAAAAACTTGATCAACCGTGGAATCCAAGTGAATTGACACCAAATTATCGAAATTCAATTTGAATTAATTTGTAAAAACGGCCAATATCACCGTCAAAAACAAAAAGAACAAAACGCAAGAAACAAAAAATTATCAGAATAAAAGTCCAAAACTGCATTAACCGTGGAATCCACGTGACACCAACGGATCAAAATTCAATTTGAATTTAGTTTGTAAAAAGAGCCAGTATCACGGTCAAAAACAAAAAGAATAAAACGCAAGAAACAAATAAATATCAGAATAAAAGTCCAAGACTGATATTTATGAGAAAAAAATGAGAAAAAAATTAGAAAAAAATTTAAAAAAATTGCATTAACCGTGGAATCCACGTGACACCAACAAATCAAAATTCAATTTAAATTAAATTTGTAAAAAGGCCAATCTCACCGTCAAAAAAAGAGCAAAACGCAAGAAACAAATAAATATCAGAGCAAAAGGGCATACGTATGCTGGGGCGCATTAAAGTCTTGGACTGCAGGGTTAATGAAACTAAGTGTTACCGGACGGACGTGAATAATGCAATTAACGAAATTCAGAAAACAATACCCAACAGTTGTCGGAGAACCAACCAACACTTTTGCACAGTGACACATTACGTGAAACCATAATTCAGCGATTTCTGCATCAACTAATAGCGGCAGCAAAAGCAGCAGCAACAAACTAACCAACAACCAACAGCAACCAGCAACCATGAAAAACAAGATGAAGTTCACAATCGAAATTAGCATAGCCCACAGTCATCAACTTAGCCAACAAAAATCTGGCACAACCACAACTGGCATCAACAGAGCTGACAACTAAAACTAAACTCAGCGAGCGTTCCCAAACTATAGCGAAGTCAAATCTACACTGAACATTTTTCTCTTATGTTATTTTTGCGTCGTTGGTTTAATAGGCAAAAACAAATGGACAATTTTTGACGAAGATAGATCACTTGACAAACAATTCAAAAAATATTAATCAATTAGCTTGCAAGCTTTTATTCTTCTAGAAACAGCGATAATCGTTTATCGATGAAAGTTGGTTCAGTTACCAAGAAACAAAGGCTTTTTCTTGAAATTTTGTTGTAATTTCTACGCAATATCAGGCACCACAAACGTTCTTCTAAACAGAATGAAGGATACATATAAATTTATTGAAGCCTTTATTCAATAAAAACAATTGTCTGTATCGGAACAAACAGTTTCATTTGTTCATTCTGATGTTACTGTCCTGTTTTGAGCGAGAAGAAAGCGTGAAGCAATTAATTAGCTCTTATATGAATTTTTGTATAAATAGTCAGTACTTTAAGTAGCAGATAACAATATCGAAATTTAATGTAAGTTCAAACTCTAAAAGGGGCTAATATCACCGTCAAAACACAAAGAACAAAACGCAAGAAACAAAAAATATCAGAGCAAAAGGGCATACATATGCTGGGGCGCATAAAAGTCTTGGACTGCGGGATTAATGAAACTGAGTGTTGCCGGACGGAACTGAATGATGCAAATAACGAAATTCAGAAAACAATACCCAACAGTTGTCGGAGAACCAATCAACACTATTTTGCACTGTGACACATTACGTGAAATCATAATTCAGCAATTTCAGCATCAACTGATAGCGGCAGCAAAAGCAGCAGCAACAAACTAGCCAACAACCAACAGCAACCAGCAACTATGAAAAACAAAATGAAGTTCACAATCGAAATTAGCATAGCTCACAGTCATCAACTTAGCCAACAAAAATCTGGCACAGCCACAACTGGCATCAACAGAGCTGACAACCAAAACTAAGCTCGGCGAGCGTTCCTAAACAATAGCGAAGTCAAATCCACATTAAACATTTTTCTCTTATGTTATTTTTGCGTCGCTGGTGTAATAGGCGGAAACAAATTGACAATTTTTGACGAAGATAGATCACTTGACGAACACTTTAAAAAATATGAATCAATTAGCTTCCAAATTTTTATTTCTCCTGAAACAGCAATAATTGCTTATTGATACAAATTGGTTAAGTTACCAAGAAACAAAGGCTTTTTTGAGAATTTTTTTTTGTAACTTCTACGCAAATTCAGGCACCACAAGTATTCTTCTAAACAGATTGAAGGATACATATAAAATTATTGAAGCCGTTATTCAATAAAAACAATTGTTTGTATCGGAAAAAAACAGTGTCAATTGTTCAATTTGATGTTACTGTCTTGTTTTGAGCGAGTAGAAAGCGTGAAGCAATTAATTAGCTATTATATGAATTTTTGTACGAAAAGTCAGTACTTTAAGTACCAGATAACATCATCAAAATTCAATATAAATTCAAACTCTAAAAGGGGCTAATATCACCGTCAAAAACACAAAGAACAAAACGCTAGGAGCAAATGTATATCAGAACAACAGGGCAGACATACGATAAGGTGCAGAAAAGTTTTGGATTTCAGGATTCTTGAAGCGTTAGGAAACTAATTTTTGCTAGACGGATTTGAATAAAACAACTAACAAAATTTGGAAAATAATACCCAGCGATTGTCGGAGAACCATTCAGCAAAATTTGGTCAAGCAGCCGCAGCATCATCACTAGCTGCAACATCAGCAACCATCAACCATCATAAACGAGATTTAGTGTACAACCGAAATTAGCATAGCCGACATTCTTCAACTAAGCCAACACTTATATGACACAGCCACAGCCGACGTCAACAAGTTCGACAACCAAACCTTAACTCAGTCAGCGTTTAGGCTCAAAAATTGGAACCAATCAAAACTGGGACAAACTCAAAAGAAAATTAAAAACTTTGAAGTTCAAGAACAATCAATTATTCAAGTTTCAAAATGAACCAATCAACTGAAGATTCTCGAAAGGATTAAAACCACTGTCTTAATAATAAAAATATAGAATTACCTATTAACAGCGTTCGTCTTCTGCACGAATTTTGAACAAAATGATACTTGTTTTTAAATTACTTCTGTGGTCGGCCCCTCCTGCGCTACTTGCACCGGAATCGGATAAATTTGTTGAAATTTGCATTTTGTGACCCATTCAAAATGTAAATGTGCGCGTGCATTTCATTACAATATTTTTGTAGTAAAGTTTAGCTTTTTAGGCAACTACGAGGTGGACATGGAGTATGTGTGTGCCTACTATGTGTGGGAGAATGACACTTACGAAAGGGAGGGGATGAGGGGGGTGGAGATGGGGGAGTCTAGAGGTGTGTGCAGTTCCACACATACTACTTCCTTTGCAGTGGTCGCTGTGGTGGACCAGGCAAAGACTGACGACATGCAACGGGTAACACTAACTCATTTTGTTCACATAAGCTCAATTTTGTGTCAAGCTCGTGTTTCGCACTCTGAACCTGTTCGACTTCGGATTTAAAGCAAACAGTTGACATTGTTTCCGACCACCTCGGTCGACACATTAACAGCAAACCTCAACGCGTAATTTCGATTTTGTTTCTCTCACCTTTTCGCAACATAACTAGGACAAGTCGGAGAAGTACAAAAATTAAAAGCAGGCGTCCGCGGTGGAAAAATTTCATGCATTTTGCATCATGCACACCAGCATTGTAAACTCAGACCAGTGCAGTGCACAGAAGGAAAAGGTGGGTCGAATTTTTTAAGGTAACTCATTTTAAATTTTTGAGCTCTGCTAAAACTTGAGAATGATCATGGTCAATAAAGTTTTGGATATAAAAATCGTTTTGAGTATTTCACAAATTTTAGACAAAAATTGCGTTTATGGCGGGCACTCCCTCCTCAAAATCAGTGTGCATTGCCGCCAAAATCGCCTTTGGAAAAATGAGGCAGGCGCAAGAAACCAAGTTAAAGAAACCAAAAATAGTACCATGGGGACCCTTGGGAAACATTTGGCAACGTAAACTGCAATGCTGAGATGTGTTGCGTTTTCAATTATTTGAAATTTTCCATCTTGTGTTCAGGAGGACTTTTTCTGGGTGTCAATGATTGGGATGACAATCGGGAGTGTGGCAGTGGTGGCCACATTCCTGCTGCTGCTCTTCGTGCATGACGTCATAGACGAGGAGGAGCACAGTCATCACATGCTACTTCTCTTCTTCTACAATCTCTTCCTCTGCTCATACCTCTCAGGCGCTGACAAGGTAACACTCATGCTATACATGTTCATTTATTATTTATAATGTCAAAAATTAATTACAACTTGAGGCCATCGTTCGGATTGATTTTAATTTCAAAGTTGTCAGGTTAGTTAGAGAGATCACTCAAAGGTTGCACCATAACTTGTCTTCTTGGTTATCAGATTGTGAGCAGTGACCATGTGCAGTGTCGGCTGGCTAGCATGATGATGCTGTTCTCTTACTTGGCATCCCAGGGTAGCCTCCTCAACATATCCCTGAACCTGCTCAACGAGTATGAGCCCAGATTGTGGGAGAGGGCCGACTCATTCCCAATAGCATACATATTCAACACCATCGCCCTACCAGGTCTCCTATAAACTACTAAAACCAGTAACCAACTAGGATAACGTCAAAGAACCGCCACCTGGGTTCAGGTGCCAGACTCATGTCCATGCTTTGAAAGTCTCGCCGCACTAATACTTTACGAAATACTTTGAGTCTGGATATGAGTCGCGCCGTGGATCGTAAAAGTCTGGACTCAAATTTCCAGACTTTCGCGACTCATGTCCAGACTTTCCAGGCTCAAACTCTCGGTATTTTTGGGGCCGGATCTGGTATGTTAACATAAATTTATTCATCTACTCAGGGCAAAAAGTAGACTCCTTAATGGCAAGGGGGTCAAACTTGATGCTGGGGTTCATTCTATTATTCCTAGATGTTCTCCTGAATGATTTCGATTGCACTTCTCAATTTTTTGGCAATTCTACACTTGATGATGCCCAAATTAAAGCTTCAGTTGATAATGTTGTTAGCCATCTTTGCATCTTACCAGGATCAGTAGTGGCAGTCTACTTCGGTATGTTCCGGGAGGACATCGGACTGAGTGGCGACGGCTACGCCTGCTTCCCCTCCTCTTACCGCCCGCTCTCCTTCCTCTCCCTCCTCATAGCCCCCACCCTCCTCTATGTGGGGGTCACTCTGCTACTGTACTGGCAGACTATGAGGTCTGCGACGGAGTTGTTCGCTGAGTTAAGAGAGAGTGGAGTTTGGCGTGTGTTCCAATTGAACATTCAGAATAACTTCTTGGCCACAATCAGTAAGAGGTCTTAACTCAACTAAATCATTTTTGCAACTTCAATTACTTACTTGAAACTTATAAGCTTCAAATTTAAAAGTATTTATTAAGCATTTCAAACTTATGAGCAACTCGCAAACGCATCAAGATCAAAGCTTCTGAGGAATAGGCAAAACGCTCCAAGAAATCTGTATGCTTTTGATGCATTCATCGAAAACTATATTTCTATGAACACCAATTGATGTCACTTTTCCGTCTTCATTTTTAAGATTTGCTTGTGCTTTTTACTGTTTCGTTTCTCAAATATGTTTTACTTGAAAGTGTTTCTTAATTTAAAAAAAATTGCATGTAGTTCTTAAGCAGGGGCACAACAGCGGTTCGCCGTGATGAGCTGTACAGCTCGTATGTTGGTCCTATCCCTCGTGGATAAATGATCTTAAAATTATGGGCTGTTGTTTTGTGCAGTTGTGACTGTGGTGTTGTTTGTGAGTGGGTGGATGATGAGTGTGGGCAACTGGTGGGTGCACTTGCTCCACCTCCTCCTAACCCTCTCTGGCTCAGTCTCCCTCTGTCTGGTCATCCTGTTCTACCAGCCGGAGATACGCGCCGCATTCAACAAGAAACTGGCACCGAAGCCATACGAACTGCGCACACGAAAGAGTTAGCTCTTGATAAATTTCCTCTGCTATCTCATTTTTCAGTAGTGAACAAACAAGTACCAAACTGAACCGCTGTGTAATGATACTGTTATTACTATACTGATAGAATTATTTTATTACTTAGATACCTACCATATATAGGTTAATTTGTAGTTAGTATAGTAACTTTTTCTGGTGGTTCATTTGTGAATAACAGGTGATCGAATCGGTGAAAGCCCATATTCGGCAAAAAAGAAATAATAATTCTTTTCAGGGATTAAGAAGTATCAAAAATTCGAGGACCAATCTGGAGAACGAAGTGCGACTTCGCCTCCGAGCAACCCCGAAGCCTCCTGGGGGGATGTCTCTCGACCCGAAACTCTCATGGACTGCAGCGACTTCAAAGTGCGAGGTCACAGCGGCAAGACCAATTACAGTGTCAACACTTCAGACGGAGAAGAGACGGATTCGTTAGGTTGTGTGTCGGACACTGATTTGTTCGGAAAAGACTTGGACAACAAATGGAAGTCGCAACCGAGAGATCCCAATGGAAAGGACCCGAGTAGCCATGCTGTCCCGCCCTTGTCCTCGACTTCATCAGCGACCGAGGGTCCGCGAAACACAGTTTTGCTGCCGAACTCCACGAAGCCACTGATAATACAGAAGTGATGATGACATATAGTTTGCGAGTCTTAAATGTGTGAGTGTGCTAAGTGTGTTAAATGAGATTTGAACCATTTTATCAAAAACGAAAGCTGTAACATACATTCGAAAAAAATGTGCAATTTTTGTATAGTTGAATTCATTTTCTTGACGTGCTCCTTTTTTAAAACCCTGTAACTATATGCACAATTTCCTCTTTTTTATAATAAAAAAACGGTTTATCGGGAGAATGCGATCTTATCGCAAGAGTCGAAAAAAGGATGTTGATGGAATTATGGTGGAAAGAAAAGACAATCTAAAATTAATCAACCCTCTTAGATGCGTTTTTAGAGCTTAATTTGTCGACATATCTATACATTGACCTTGATTTCAATGAAAATAAATAGGTACCCGAATTATTACTTATTCCGTGGCTTAGTTTAATTGCTGAAGTATTTCTTTAATTAAGATGTTAGCTCATTATAAACACAAATACGACTGAATGTCGATTCAATCTAAACCAACTTATAGCCCATCTGGTAGAACACAGTTAAGCTGTGCTTCATAACTTTGGAACTAACCTCACCATAATTTACAACAAAAGCTTATTTATAACTTACTGGCAACAAAACTAAGTTATGAATGCTACAAATGGTGAACAGAGTTCTCCTAGTTACAAAATTGTGTTTTTGGGCGCCTCAGGGGTCGGAAAGAGTTCTATCTGCCACTATTTCATCAAAGGAGAATTCAGCACCGACCTTGCAAGCACTGTTGGAGGTAAAATTTTTTGAACTCTGATTGTGAAAAATTTCAAGTTAATTTTTGTGGCCCCAGCCTAAAAGATGAAAAGATGTTTGATTTTTGGATGAGATTTCAGGCGCACAAATTTTGTTCGCAAGCTTGGGCTTTTCCCGATGGTTTAGGTTCCTCAAAGAACGCTCGCAGGGTACCAAAGGTGTTATCGTTTTAATGACATTTCAGTGGTGATTAGGTTTTCAAAGAAAAAATATTTCAAAAGTGGGCTTAATGATGAAAATTAGCCGAGAGCAGATTGTAAAACTCATGCCAAACTCATTTTTGACTATTGCTTGAATCCAACTGAACAAAACGCGTAGAAAATTGAACAAAAGTGCTCGTGTCAGGGCAAATTCTGAATGTTCCGACGCCCCATTAACTGCTCTCGAATAGTTTTTGACTAAAGAAAAATCGCTTACAAACTATAAAATTTCGGTTGATAATATCAATTTAAGTGTTCATCGAAGAAGTGAATTTCGAAGACCAATTTGGTTGTCGCAATTGCACTTTAACTAGACTCGTGGTAGTTGAATATAGTGCTAAGCAAACTCGGTTGGGCAGACGAGAATCCATGGATCGAGTACATGAGAGAACAATTCGTTTGAAAAATGGTCTGAATACTAAAAAAACAATCCAAGCGAATACATTCCTCACTTTCTTTAAAGTCGGACAGGACCGGCAGGAAACTTTTTGTCTAATTATAGACATAAGAACTAAAAAAGATAGTAGAATCATCAATAGTATAGCAATGCAGAGAGAATGTTTAAACTGTTGCTCTCAAATGGGGATCTTTTTCACTCAAAGCAGTCATTTAATTTTCCTGAATTTTGTTTGGTTTTATTATGATGTCACTCTGTCGAAAAAAAAAAGAAATCAAAAAAATTAATTTCCTAGTTCTTGGAGTGTAATAAATTTTTTAAAATAGTTTGTGCGCTATGATTTTTTATTTGCGAGATCAAATCAGGAACTAGACTTGTGAATAAATCGTAAGCATTTTTTTATAAACATTTTTCTTTAAGCCTTTTTCGTGAACTTCCGTAAACATGTTGGTACAAATCAGGGATGTAAAAAAATATATTGTATTTAAATATATTGACAATAAATACATTTAAATAATTTATTTTCCAGTTCATAAAATAAAATATATATATTTTTCGTAACAATTATTGTTTGAATTGCAAAGCAGGTTTCCAACATAACTCGGCCAATAATTGAAGCTTGGCTTGGCTTGGCTAATTGACAATTCAATTGTCAGAATGCAAGCGACGCACGATTAATCCATTCGAGTTAAGCTAGCTCAACTCGAATGGATTAATCGTGCGTCGCTTGCATTCTGATTGGCCACGATCGTTTTGAATAGACTCTAATAGACTATTATTACACGCGAATGAACTGATGAACTCAATTCTGATTGGCCACGATCGTTTTGAATAGACTGTAAAAGACTATTATTACACGCGAATGAACTTGAACTCATTTCTGATAGGCCACGATTGTTTTGGCCAAACTAGAGTCTACTACACGCATATAAAGTTGTTTTACACTTGTGAAAACCTCGTCCCAAAATTTTGAAGTTATAGTCATACATAAATTCTGTTCTATCGATCAAAAAAAGCTGAAATTTGGTGAAGTTACGTTTTGAAAAGCACTGATCACGAATTTCATACTCAATATAGCACTTATATTTTATCAATGAAACAGAATTGACTGAGACTATAACTTCAAGAACGTCTCGTTTCGGCTTTTTTGCACTTCGTTTTCTCGATAATTATGGCCCCTCTCAAGAAACGCGACGTGGCTTTGCATTATTTCAAACCTCTTACTGGACCTGATTCGTTATGGGAATGCAAGAAATGTGGGTTCAAACGGAAGCAGACCAAGAACAACGGCAATGGATTTTTTAATGTTCAAAATGTTCAAATTAATTGCAATATTTCTGACAATCTTGAAAAAATATGTAGTCAGCCCCATGAGAAAAAGGAGTAAGTGCCTTCCGCATTTTAATTGCTGCTTATTATGTATGCAAGCAATTGGAAAATTTCAACGGCAAGTAGATAGACTGCTTCGAGGGCTATTGCGTTAAATACATATTGGGCAAGCCATGAAACATTTAAATTAATTTTTATATTTATTTTTCTCCTCAAAAATATAAATATATTTATTTTTTTTGAAAAAATATATTTAAACATATTTTTTTACATCCCTGGTACAAATCTGCCAGAAATTGAACTTCCTTTGTTATTGATCCAAAAAATCTTCCAGGTTTCTTCCCTCTTGTTCTATGAATCTTTTGCTCTAAAATCTGCGGTTCGAGTCCCAGGTCGGTCTTTTTTTAGTATTTATGAACCAAAAGAATTAACCTGAAAAAGTGAATGCGACTTCCGTTTGTCTGCTTTTTTGTCGGCTGACCTTTCAAAACTTGATTTTTTTTCTGACCTGAACAGCTAGTATCTTAATTAAAACTTTTAAGTTTTAAATTGTAATTGCTCATTTTTTATAGCCATAATTTCTTTTCGTTATTGGCTCATTTGGTGTGAACCTAAGTGTTTTCTATTTAGTGACCGCTAGCTATATGATCCTAAAAGCATATTGATTCCGGGTGTTTTTGTTTCTTGACTGTTTTTTTGTGAAATTGTTTTTTCTTTTGTGTCAAAAATCTTTTATTCGCTTGTGTGATTTCCGCTTCTTTTTAGTTCACTAGCTTAAGATGCTCAAGATGTATATCATGCGATGCAAATCTTTTGTACGTCTCAGTGTAATTTTATTTTTTTGAAAACTACAGTTAAGGACAAAGTTAATTAAAATCAAGTAAATTAGTCAATCAAAAATCAGTTTAAATAAAACTTAAATGCGATATATAAAATGAAAAGTCCGCACATTCATGACTCAAATGGCCAAACTATTTTAAAAAGCAGAAATCTTTTAGTGCCTTGTTAGGTTATTTTTTGTCCCTGGAATAGAAGCAATCTTTTGTTTTGGAAGCAAGCACCAGTAGAGGAAACGAAACAAGCTTGATTAGTAAACGTAATAAGGTTTAGATAATCTAAACTTTTTTTTGCTATAAACCAGTCTTCACAAACAAAAAAGAAGCAATGAAACAAAAATGCAAAACCTTCTGCAGTTTTTTCTATTGAATGCAATTGTGTTAGGTTTTCATTATATACGTTCGAAGTGGTTTTTAAGCTACGGATGACAGAAGTGAGTATTTTATTTACAATAAATAAAAACAAGTTAAAAATCTTTTCTTATTTTATCAGTTTTTTCAATCTGCCTAAACTATTATTGGATAATCAGTTCAAAAAGGATGAAACGAGACCCAAACTCCACAAAACTAAAAAACGACAAAACATTTTAAGCAACAGCAAGAGAAAAACATTTGAATTTTTTATTGAATTTTGAGATATAATATTTTTGGCTTCCATCTAAAATACGTCTTAAGCACATTTCATTGTCGAGCTATTTTTATAAATCAGAGACGGTTTCAGAGACGTTTGAAAACGGAGCATCGGTCTAATCACGTTCTCTCAGGCTTAACATTGTGTTATAATTTTCACCAAAACTTTCTTCTCTGAGTTTGGCATGAGTTTTACAATCTGCTCTTGGCTAATGAGCTTGAAAACCTTGTATTATCAATATTAACAAGCCTTAGCTCGAGGAAAAATTTTGAATATCAAAAGTTTAATCCGAAATACTTTTTAGTGGCTTAACTAGCGGCAGTAATATACAGAACTTGTTTATATACAACCGGACAAATTGAGAAAATCATGAATTGCACCTAGCGCGTGAATTGCACCTAAGGTGCTTCAAACGGTTTTTTGAACTTCAATACTGTTCCACAAAAAATTTTTCAACCATGATCAAAATCATTTTGATTCACAAGAAAAACTAACTTTATACCAAACTTCTAAAACAAAACATCAGACAACCAAACTGATATTTTGATAAAACCGCTTAAACAGCGTTAAGTACGTTAGAAAATTGATTTGGTTAAAGTAAAAAAAAAGAAGAGTGCTTACAAAAGTCATAATTTTGAAGAAAATGTTTTATCATCAAAATGACACTTTGACACCGAAACTTGTAACAAAGACTGTTTTCATCTCCTAAAAACGTAATCTACCTCAAAAATTTGTAGTTTTTAACAGTTTTAAAACAAAAACTTACAAGAAAAACTCAATTCAATTTTTGGTTTCCCGATTTGAACAATGATTTCTTAATATTTTTTACTGGAAAACAAAAAGTTATTGTTTTCAATAATTTTCGATATAACTAGAATAAATGCTATGCTTTTACCTGTTTAAATAACTATACGCAAAATCTGGTAGCAAAATAAGCAATTCTGGTAGCAAATCAAGAAAATATTTTTTGAAAATTTCATTGTATTCTATTTTCCCAAAAAAGAATGCAAACTGGTGTTTTTGAGAAGATGATATATCCTGGGGGTTTAAAACAATTTGAGTTATGACCTATTGGTTATATCTACTGCACCACAATTACGGAAAAAAGCGATAAAAAGAGAGCATCGCATCCATTTTCAATTCGAGAACCCGATATAGACTTCAGAAAAGTTGTAGATCAACTAGAACAAGCTGAAATCACTATGAGACTGGAAGAAACAGAAAACTCAAAATTACAATACGTAAACAACATCCATACAACTACTTCACAAAAAATATCATTCATGACTCTGACACTGAACTAGTTGAAAAATTCACTCAAATTTTAAATATCTACAGGAAAAATTTCAAATTTTAAAGGCAAACCATCAATCAAAAAATGGTGTAACTATTGCCGTAGATATGGAAATAGCATTGCTGAAAGTAGAGAAATTAACAAAAACCACTTAGACAAAGAGTATACAGGACAGACCAAACTGATATTTTGATAAAACCGCTAAAACAGCGTTAAGTACGTTAGAAAATTGATTTGGTTAAAGTAAAAAAAAGAAGAGTGCTTACAAAAGTCATAATTTTGAAGATAATGTATTATCATAAAAATGACACTTTGACACCAAAACTTGTAACAAAGACTGTTTTCATCTCCTAAAAACGTAATCTACCTCAAAAACTTGTAATTTTTAACAGTTTTAAGACAAAAACTTACAAGAAAAACTCAACTCAATTTTTGGTTTCCCGATTTGAACAATGATTTCTTAATAATTTTTACTGGAAAACAAAAAGTTATTGTTTTCAAAAAATTTCGATATAACTAGAATAAATGCTATGCCTATACCTGTTCAAATAACTATACGCAAAATCTGGTAGCAAATCAAGAAAATATTTTTTGAAAATTTCATTTTATTCTATTTTCCCAAAAAAGAATGCAAACTGTTGTTTTTGAGAAGATGATATATCCTGGGGGTTTAAAATAATTTGAGTTATGACCTATTGGTTATACCTACTGCATCACAATTACGGAAAGTAGCAATAAAAAGAGAGCATCGCATCCATTTTCAATTCGAGAACCCGATATAGACTTCAGAAAAGTTGTAGATCAACTAGAACAAGCTGAAATCACTATGAGACTGGAAGAAACAGAAAATTCAAAATTACAATACGTAAACAACATCCATACAACTACTTCACAAATAAATATCATTCATGACTCTGACACTGAACTAGTTGAAAAATTCACTCAAGTTTTAAATATCTACAGGAAAAATTTCAAATTTTAAAGGCAAACCATCAATCAAAAAATGGTGTAACTATTGCCGTAGATATGGAAATAGCATTGCTGAATGTAGAGAAACTAAAAAAAACCACTTAGACAAAAAGTATATAGGACAGACCAAACTGATATTTTGATAAAACCGCTAAAACAGCGTTAAGTACGTTAGAAAATTGATTTGGTTAAAGGAAAAAAAAAGAAGAGTGCTTAGAAAAGTCATAATTTTGAAGATAATGTTTTATCATAAAATTGACACTTTGACACCGAAGCTTGTAACAAAGACTGTTTTCATCTCCTAAAAACGTAATCTACCTCAAAAATTTGTAGTTTTTAACAATTTTAAGACAAAAACTTACAAGAAAAACTCAACTCAATTTTTGGTTTCCCGATCTGAACAATGATTTCTTAATATTTTTTACTGGAAAACAAAAAATTATTGTTTTCAATAAATTTTGATATAACTAGAATAATTGCTATGCCTATACCTGTTCAAATAACTATACGCAAAATCTGGTAGCAAAATAAGCAATTCTGGTAGCAAATCAAGAAAATATTTTTTGAAAATTTCATTTTTTTCTATTTTCCCAAAAAAGAATGCAAACTGTTGTTTTTGAGAAGATGATATATCCTGGGGGTTTAAAATAATTTGAGTTATGACCTATTGGTTATACCTATTGCAGCACAATGACGGAAAATAGCGATAAAAAGAGAGCATCGCATCCTTTTTCAATTCGAGAACCCGATATAGACTTCAGAAAAGTTGTAGATCAACTGGAACAAGCTGAAATAACTATGAGAATGGAAGAAACAGAAAATTGAAAATTACAATACGTAAACAACATCCATACAACTACTTCACAAAAAAATATCATTCATGACTCTGACACTGAACTAGTTGAAAAATTCACTCAAATTTTAAATATCTACAGGAAAATTTCAAATTTTAAAGGCAAACCATCAATCAAAAAATGGTGTAACTATTGCCGTAGATATGGAAATAGCATTGCTGAATGTAGAGAAATTAACAAAAACCACTTAGACAAAAAGTATATAGGACAGACCAAACTGATATTTTGATAAAACCGCTAAAACAGCGTTAAGTACGTTAGAAAATTGATTTGGTTAAACTTAAAAAAAAAAGAAGAGTGCTTACAAAAGTCATAACTTTGAAGATAATGTTTTATCATAAAAATGACACTTTGACACCGAAACTTGTAACAAAGACTGTTTTCATCTCCTAAAAACGTAATCTACCTCAAAAATTTGTAGTTTTTAACAATTTTAAGACAAAAACTTACAAGAAAAACTCAACTCAATTTTTGGTTTCCCGATTTGAACAATGATTTCTTAATATTTTTCACTGGAAAACAAAAAGTTATTGTTTTCAATAAGTTTCGATATAACTAGAATAAATTCTATGCCTATACCTGTTCAAATAACTATACGCAAAATCTGGTAGCAAAATAAGCAATTCTGGTAGCAAATCAAGAAAATATTTTTTGAAAATTTCATTTTATTCTATTTTCCCAAAAAAGAATGCAAACTGTTGTTTTTGAGAAGATGATATATCCTGGGGGTTTAAAATAATTTGAGTTATGACCTATTGGTTATACCTACTGCACCACAATTACGGAAAATAGCGATAAAAAGAGAGCATCGCATCCATTTTCAATTCGAGAACCCGATATAGACTTCAGAAAAGTTGTAGATCAACTAGAACAAGCTGAAATCACTATGAGACTGGAAGAAACAGAAAATTCAAAATTACAATACGTAAACAACATCCATACAACTACTTCACAAAAAAATATCATTCATGACTCTGACACTGAACTAGTTGAAAAATTCACTCAAATTTTAAATATCTACAGGAAAATTTCAATTTTTAAAGGCAAACCATCAATCAAAAAATGGTGTAACTATTGCCGTAGATATGGAAATAGCATTGCTGAATGTAGAGAAATTAACAAAAACCACTTAGACAAAAAGTATATAGGACAGACCAAACTGATATTTTGATAAAACCGCTAAAACAGCGTTAAGTACGTTAGAAAATTGATTTGGTTAAACTTAAAAAAAAAAGAAGAGTGCTTACAAAAGTCATAACTTTGAAGATAATGTTTTATCATAAAAATGACACTTTGACACCGAAACTTGTAACAAAGACTGTTTTCATCTCCTAAAAACGTAATCTACCTCAAAAATTTGTAGTTTTTAACAATTTTAAGACAAAAACTTACAAGAAAAACTCAACTCAATTTTTGGTTTCCCGATTTGAACAATGATTTCTTAATATTTTTCACTGGAAAACAAAAAGTTATTGTTTTCAATAAGTTTCGATATAACTAGAATAAATTCTATGCCTATACCTGTTCAAATAACTATACGCAAAATCTGGTAGCAAAATAAGCAATTCTGGTAGCAAATCAAGAAAATATTTTTTGAAAATTTCATTTTATTCTATTTTCCCAAAAAAGAATGCAAACTGTTGTTTTTGAGAAGATGATATATCCTGGGGGTTTAAAATAGTTTGAGTTATGACCTATTGGTTATACCTACTGCACCACAATTACGGAAAGTAGCACTAAAAAGAGAGCATCGCATCCATTTTCAATTCGAGAACCCGATATAGACTTCAGAAAAGTTGTAGATCAACTAGAACAAGCTGAAATCACTATGAGACTGGAAGAAACAGAAAATTCTAAATTACAATACGTAAACAACATCCATACAACTACTTCACAAAAAATATCATTCATGACTCTGACACTGAACTAGTTGAAAAATTCACTCAAATTTTAATTATCTACAGGAAAAATTTCAAATTTTAAAGGCAAACCATCAATCAAAAAATGGTGTAACTATTGCCGTAGATATGGAAATAGCATTGCTGAAAGTAGAGAAATTAACAAAAACCACTTAGACAAAAAGTATACAGGACAGACCAAACTGATATTTTGATAAAACCGCTAAAACAGCGTTAAGTACGTTAGAAAATTGATTTGGTTAAAGTAAAAAAAAGAAGAGTGCTTACAAAAGTCATAATTTTGAAGATAATGTTTTATCATAAAAATGACACTTTGGCACCGAAACTTGTAGCAAAGACTGTTTTCATCTCCTAAAAACGTAATCTACCTCAAAAATTTGTAGTTTTCAACAGTTTTAAGACAAAAACTTACAAGAAAAACTCAACTCAATTTTTGGTTTCCCGATTTGAACAATGATTTCTTAATATTTTTTACTGCAAAACAAAAAGTTATCGTTTTCAATAAATTTCGATATAACTAGAAAAAATTCTATGCCTATACCTGTTCAAATAACTATACGCAAAATCTGGTAGCCAAATAAGCAATTCTGGTAGCAAATCAAGAAAATATTTTTTGAAATTTTCATTTTATTCTATTTTCCCAAAAAAGAATGCAAACTGTGGTTTTTGAGAAAATGATATATCCTGGGGGTTTAAAATAATTTGAGTTATGACCTATTGGTTATACCTACTGCACCACAATTACGGAAAATAGCGATAAAAAGAAAGCATCGCATCCTTTTTCAATTCGAGAACCCGATATAGACTTCAGAAAAGTTGTAGATCAACTAGAACAAGCTGAAATCACTATGAGACTGGAAGAAACAGAAAATTCAAAATTACAATACGTAAACAACATCCATACAACTACTTCACAAATAAATATCATTCATGACTCTGACATTGAACTAGTTGAAAAATTCACTCAAATTTTAAATATCTACAGGAAAATTTCAAATTTTAAAGGCAAACCATCAATCAAAAAATGGTGTAACTATTGCCGTAGATATGGAAATAGCATTGCTGAATGTAGAGAAATTAACAAAAACCACTTAGACAAAAAGTATATAGGACAGACCTATTACTTTTTATAGAAAAAAAAAATCTAACTGATAATATAAATTTATCAGGACTTCCAAATATCGATTCAAAATACACAATAAATCAAGTTTTTAACCTACATGACCCTCTAGATAACATACCTCTTTCAAAATTAGAAATTGAAAATATCTTTCCAATAGCCACAGAAAAATTTACACTTGAACTACTACAAAAATACCAAAACCTTGACCCAGTCATTAAACAACTAAAGTCTTGGCATAATTATAAAACAAAACCAATAAAAGCAGATATCACAATTCTAGGAAACAAAACACTTCTTAGATATTTCAGAAAATTTAATAATACACCTATAAACGGAATACAAATATTTTACAATAACAAACACCTGAATTAAAAGTGCCCTTTTTAGCACTAATTATGATACTCCTAGCATTTCACTCTTCACATTCCTATTGCATAACATGCCAGTTAAATAAACCATACCCACATCAGAAACAAATAGCAGAAAAACAAGATTTTAAAGGACAAAATTTACAAGTTTAACCACAGAATCTCATTTGATACAAAAGGACCAAAAATCACCCTCTTCAGAAGGAAACTCATATATAGTGGTTATAATTGACGAATTTACTATGTAGCACTCAACCCAGTACCTCATTGTAATGCCTGTGATGCATATACAACACTTCTTTATGAACACTGGATAGCAAAGTTTGGATTACCAGAAATCCTTGTCACCGATAATGGCACTGAATTCTTAAATATTAAAATCATTACATTATGCCATCTATACAAAACTAAACACAAACCACGAACGTCTCATGCCCCCCTGGACTAATGGTTTAGTCGAAGGAATGAACCGTTCACTACAAGAGTACCTCAGATGTATCATAAATGAAAACGATTGAAAATACAATGAATGGTCAACAGATGTAAAATTGTTCCCCTTGGCTGATAATTAACAAATAACAACAAGCCTAACTGGTCGCACCAGATGAGTTATGACCTATTGGTTATACTCATAGAGTAATTTCAGATAAGGTACACCGTCTGCTTGTCACGCTATCTTATTTTCGGACGGATAGATTCGTGCAACTTTTTAGTCTAATACTGAACTTAATCTTACTCTTACATCTCCTAGTCTCAATAGATCTAGTGTATACTAGTTTATGCGAGTTAGTTCTTGGAGTTTATCCAGAAGGAGAACAACTGTATCCAATATTTTATTTTAATTGTTCTGGTGCTGAAGCTACAAGTAGTTTCAGCGCATGCAAATAAGTGTCAATGTTAGAGATGGAATATGATTGGTTAGTTATTAATATTTTATAGTGATAATCTATCAATAATATAATTGGTTTATAAATACTAGTTTAAACCTGGTTCAAAATTGCTTATACAAGCGAAGCGTAGTGTCATATTACGGTATCCGCTTCTTTCTAAACTAAGCCGCAATTGAAAGTGTTCATGTATTAGGTAACCTTTTAGCTTCTTATATGTTTTTTGTTTTTGCTGCGTGACATTTTATTCTGATATATGGTTTTTAGTGGCTAGTTCCTAATAAAAAAACAAATATTAAGAAAACGAATGGGGTTTGTTTTGATTATGACTACATTTGCAACGCTTTGGAAAACTTTTCTTTTTTTTTTGCAAAGATTTCAAGATTTTTTGAGAACTCTTTGCCAATTTTTAAAATTTGAATGATGGCGCACCTTTAAACTCGAGGATCAATTTTGCAGAACATTTTGTTTATTTTTTTTTACTTTATCGTTTTGACTCTTGTTAGAGCCAACTCAAAAACTCGCCAACAGCTCTCCCATTTTCAAAAACTTGCCATCACGATTCAATGGACAAGTCTCTAAAATGCTCCAAACTGAAAGTGAAATCCACTTAAGAATCTAGGCAGATCCGCGCGCACAAATACCTTGTAACTTAAATTTTGTAGGCACAATTATGGACAGTTGATCTGGATTCCGCAAATTGTAAGCAAAAGGTTCGCAAATGTAAACGGCTGTTACTTCGTTTAATGTCTTTTTGGTCTAATTTGGTGTTTGTTTTGCATGTTTTCAGCCACCTTTCACTTGCAGAAGCTTAAGGTGGGGGATGTGTCGGTGAAGTTGAAGGTTTGGGACACAGCGGGACAGGAGAGATTCCGCAGTTTACTGCCCATGTACTACAAGGCATGTCAGGGGGCACTGATCGTGTACGACATGACTAACAGGGTCAGTATGACTTGTATTAGCTGAACTAGTTATTGGTATGCACTATTATTGCACATCAAACCTGAATACCAATCAAAGGTTGATCTGTTTTGCAGGCAAAGCACATCTTTCCCCTTTTTCAAAAACTACTGATAACAAAAAAGTTCAAATTACATGCGAAATTAATTGGGCGTCTTTCTTAATAGAATGGTTTATCGGTTGACGCATTGCATCAACTATTTTTCTTTGTCTATGATAATTCAAGGTTACAGGGAACCCCCCTTACGCCGAAGGAACCGAATGAATGATAGTTACATGTTAGCCTCAGTAATTAGTGCTCAAGTTCTCAAAAGAAATGTGCAAGAAAATAGTATTTTTTGTTCAGTCTGAAGGTCGTTAATTGACTGAAAATTTTCGGACATTCGGTATCTCAAACACGAGGAGTTCCCACAGTTTGTGAGGTCATATAGTTTCGTTGTTTGTGCTGTAGGAATCGTTCGAGTCTGCCCAGTCGTATCTGCAGCTGCTGAGGAACCAGGCGGAGGATGCGGAGGTGCTCCTGATTGCTAACAAGTGCGACCTCGCACACATGCGAACAGTATCTATGCAGGTGCATTTTTGTGTTCACTGATACTTTACAAAAAAGTTTGTCACCTTTATAAACTTGTTTTCTACACTGAATTTTATTTCCTGATAAAAGAATAATTATTATAACTCTCTTCTGCCTGAAACCAGTTTGATAACCTGTTGATGCCCAGCAGATTATTTGATTATTTCAGGAAAAAAACGCACAAACTCAAATGCCTTAAAATTAGTAGCGGATTTGGGGGGGGGGGGGGGGGGGGGCGGGCGCCTCCTCTCTCCTCAAGGACTCGACTCCCTGTGACTCCTCTTTGTACTATTTTGAGATAGCCCTTTTTGGCTGACTGACCCTAAAAATTTTCTAAAGGACTCGACTCCTCTTTGTACTATTTTGAGATAGCCCTTTTTGGCTGACTGACCCTAAAAATTTTCTAAAGGACTCGACTCCTCTTTGTACTATTTTGAGATAGCCCTTTTTGGCTGACTGACCCTAAAAATTTTCTAAAGCCGCCTTTGGAGCCAATATAACTAATTTTGAGGGGGGAGTGCGCACTAAAAAAAGGTTGACAAAATTTCCGAATTTTTTGTGAAAATCCACCTCCCCCCTCGAGAAAACCCTAGATCCGCCCATGAGTAGGCGGGTAGAAAATCTACACTTCAGGGATCTACGACTTTTTTGACGGACGGGGGAATATTTTTAAATAAAAACTGTCTGCCTTTTTCTGATTTTTAAAAGACCGAAGGTTGACCGAATTGATTTTTTGAGGCTTACTAACACTATGGCCGTATTTAGTCAAACTTTTTTGCGCCGTTTTAAGTATATGGACGCCAAAGGCGCCTTCAGAAAAAAATTTGGGTTGGTCAACCAAAAATGAATGTTGTGAAATTGTACCAAAGGGGAACCCTTTGAATCGTCAGAGGTCGAGTCACTAAGTGTAGGGATAGCGTCCCAATGAATACACCCCTGCTACACTTGGTCAGTTTAAGTGGGAGTTAATTTATTTTGTTCTCTTTTGTTCTCTTTTGTTCGCTTCCCTTTGTTTTGATCCAACTGTGTTTTAGGAGGGAATGCGACAGGCGAGTAATGAGGGAATAGCCTATTTGGAGACCTCTGCCAAATCAGGGCAGAATGTCAAAGACGCAGTACAGACACTAAGTCAGTTCTCTAATCTGATTCGAAATCACCAAGCATTAGACTGATATTGACTGACCAGTTTTGAATATTTCTATAGTTTTTTTTATATAACACCATTTGATTCTGGTGTATAAAGTGTTCCATTTTACGAAGCCAGTTTACCAAAAAATTTGAAACAGTGCCGTTGCTCTAACAACTGAAATTTTAAAAAAGGAGATGAAAAAACGTTCACTGGAAACTGAGGCCATAAATGGTACAGAGAGTGGTCAAATAGTCAATTTTTTTGTCATTTTTCCCTTTGAAGCTTCCTCTGCCAACTTTAAATGATGTCATCAGTTATGTTTCAGCCGAGAAAGTTTATCATAAACTGCACAAAGAGATGTCGCCTAATAAAGACACAGTGACACTGGACAGCAAGCCCACGGCAGAGGCAGAGGACAGAAGAAACGGCTGCTCATGCTGATCATTTTCCCACATCATTTTGCTCAATTTTGGCTCAATGCTTTTTTGATTTTTCATTGTATTTTTTAAAAAGGGAAGTTTTCAAACTAAAAACTTTTCTTCTTAAGTGCTAGGAATGAGTTACTGCGTATTTAAACAAATGTAGACTAATTTCAGTTTTTTTAATAAAAAGCAATGATTTTGTTGCGGCTTTCGGCTGAGGAAAATATTTTTGTCAGCTATTGTTTTTTTCTTCCAGGCTTCCAAGAGTGATAGAAACGAGCAGCATCGAAAATTTGATTGACTTGAGTGCAAAATCAAAAAAAATCTTTTAGAAATGTTTTTTTTTCTTCTTTAATAGACTGTGGCAGTACAACAGTGCCGAATTACAGCAGTGCCGAAAACAATTTCTTTTTGAATTTGTTTTATCATCCCAAATAACTGACAAGTAATTTAATTCATATGTTTCTAAAGAAACATTTAACTCAGCAAATGGTCAATTTTTGCCTCGTGGTTTTGCTCCAAAACAAAAAGTACTTACGCAAAATTACGAACAGTTCTCACACAGAACTAATATTTTTCAAATGTCATCAATTTTTGGTTCTATGTATTAATTATATTTTCAGATTCGGCACTGTTTAAATTCGGCAATGTTGAACACTTTAGTTGAACGCCTTGGCCGATGTCTTACTTACACTAATTAACAAAATAAACGCAAACTTACGTTTTTGCTCCCAGAAATATTTAGTTTTAAGGGCAATGTCGGACACTATTTACCCAGAATTGTGTCAATTTTTATAGATCGACCGACTTCAAATGATCTGAACTACCCTCTCTGAACGGTTCAACTTTTAAATTATAGCACTTAACAGTTTTTTCTGGTCTAAAAACGCCAGTTTTCACCAATTGTAATAGATTTTTAATTGGACCGAACACTTTTTCGATTAAGCGGAGTAAAAGAAGATGATCATGCACTGTGAAAAATTTGAAGTGAAAAAATTGCCTTCTTCATTGTGACAACTTTCCTCAACTCTGTTGTTTCCGCTTTTTTCCTTCCCCTCCTCCCATTTCACATTAGCAACAATTTAATGGTTTAGCAAGAGATTTTACAAGGTTTAGTATGAAGACCAAATATGTCAAATATGTCTGTTAGAAGCTAATTAGTTTGCAAGCCAGTTTTCGAAACAATCGGACAATTTGAACAGTAAGTTTACTAATAAAATTTCACAGATGGGGTGAAAAACGAAAAAGAGCAGTTTTAATATAATTTCACCCGTTGGAAAAATTTAATACATTTGGTGAAAAGAGGCAAAGATCCTGGTTACTCAAAGCTAGAATCAACAAAGCTATAACGTTTTTTTTTGCAAGTACAACTCATAGGGAAGGACTTGATTATCGATGCGTTGGAGAAACAATATAATAAACGTATTATATTTACTAAATTTTGATGCTTTTTGACTAAATTTTGATGCTTTATTTTCTTAAATTTTGATGAAGTTTTTTTGAATTTAAGTTTTAAATACTCATGCTTTGCCCAAGGCACTCAAAAGTATGCAATACAAAAACAATAAGCTTTGAATGTTTTTGAAAAAGAAACTGGAGAAATGGAAAAATATTCCAGCTTTTGTGGATCCGGAGCTTATTTATCCACCTGAAAAAAAATCGGCTTGCTAGAAAAAATTTGTTTGAAAATATTTATTTCAGTACAAAAATCATTTTGCGCTAGAATTTTTTGTTGGGTGGCAATGTTGAAACTACTTTATGAACATTTTCGTGTCGTTATCAAATAAATGGTAGTCATTCAGTTTCTATTTATGGCGGAACACCGAATTTTAAGTCAAAACTAAAAAAGAGATTTTTTTTCAATTTTCGGTTATACCATTTTAGCAAAATTGTACGAAATTTTTTGACCTGCTGTTTTTCATAGACTTTGTTTATGGTATGATAAGCATTTTGGGTCTATTCAAGTCAATCAGGGCTGTTGTAGAACTCGAACGCTAATATAAAACACTTTTCTATTCTGTTTGTGCTCTGTCACAAGTCTACACTGGTAATTTCATTTTTACTAGCTCAAATAAGCTCAAAACTCAAATCTTGAACAGAAAGATTTTGGAAACTTCATTATCAACACGACTGCCAAAAATTGACATAAAATCACTTTTGGTTGGAACAAACAAACAATTTTGTACCCGCTTTATTATTTTGGGAAGGTTTTGGAAACGCAGTGCGATTTAGCACAAAAATAATTTAGAGATAGAGCTAAATGGCAACCGATAAGATAAGATTTAAAAAATCAAATGAAATAGAATGTCAAGATTTTCTTTTTTAGCTAATCTAAAACTCAAATTTTGTCTAGCAGACCATAAACAAATAATAGTGAAATCAAAGGACAAATTGAAAAAGTTAAACTTAATCAAGGCTGGTCGATTTCGAAAATACCTAGAAGCTGATTTTTCTAAGTTCTTTTTTTTTGTTATCGTAGACGCAAATTTTTTGCACCTCTCAATGTGCATCAAAAATATAAAATGGAAAACTTTTGATCTTTAAAAAAATTATTTTTGACTTTTATTCCGAACTTTTTATTATTACTACTTTGATTTGTATCATGGTTTCAATTAGTGAGCAGGATTAAGCGGATTACCGCAACGCAAAAAGAGTTGTTTGGTTCAGTTTGTGAATTAAGCAAATCTATTTTGTCGACTGTTTTTCAAGAAAGAAAGAAAAAGAAAGAAAGAAAGAAAGAAAGAAAGGATGAAACTAACAGAAAAAGGCGAGTCCAATTTTAAAAGATTTATTTAAATCGGAATCTTATTTAAAATATTTAAAGACTAATTCAAACCAGAAGTTACTTTAAATCGGAAGTTTATTTAAAATATTTGAAGACTAATTCAAACCGTCCTTCTTAAATAAGATAGTTGTTTGATACCTAAAATTACATTGTTATGCGATAATTTTTTTTAATGATCAGTTTATTTGGGTTAAAAGTTTAATGATGAAATTATACATTAAATTGAAATGATGTCCAAGATTTTCTGTCGAAAGATGCTTTTTCTTCAATTTTCGTTTCTTTCTCTCACCTTTTCTTCACTCGTTTTTTGTTTATTTGACCACCGGAACGTCAGTTAGATTTTACCGTAACTCTCCCTGTCTTGATTTTTGTGGTATTTGTCATCATCGATTTTTGATTGAAACCATCTTGCTGGTGTTTTGCTTCTGATAATTTTAAATCCAATGGAATCTTTATTGTTCGTTCTTCTTGTGACTCCGCCCTTGTCTAGTCTCTGTACGAGCTTCCAGTTTAATACCGGTTTGCACTACGTTGTTAGAGATCATTTGAATAGTCAATTTTTTGTGTCTTACAGAATCAGATAAAAGAGGAAATGTGTGTCGTACACAATCGAAAATTGGTAATTTTTCTATGGTAAGTAATTTCAAAAATGGTAATTATTGTGTCCTCTTTGTTAAGTGTTTCCTCTGTAATGGGTTTTCTTGTGTCATAAACGAACCCACCGCAGTGAAAATTGATAAAGAAAAGTAAATGCAATGGTTTGTGCAGCCATGGGTTTGTGCACTCGGGTAGTGTCATTGTTAGACACGTCTTCAAGACTTACGGTGCAGTTTGTTGATACGATTGAATAAACAAATTTTGAGAGAACTATATAAAAGTAGAAAAAGAAAATCATAAAAGGAGAATGAGTAAACTAGAAAAAGGAGAAAAAGTAAACTATCAGAAGAAACTGGCACATTTGAACGAGTGTTATCTTTTTTATTGGGAACTCAAGTTGATATCGATTGTGTTATGCTGGTTCACGAAAACATTGGCAATTTGAAAGTATCGAGAGCTTGTGTTTTCAATTGTTATTGCTCTTCCATTGAAACCGGTACTTTTTTCTTAATAAAGAATCGCTTTCGATTGATCTGAGAAAAAACAAATTGTGTTCACACTAGCAAGTACATGATGGACTTCAATTAGGATGTTGTAATTAAGCACGAAATTAATATTCAGAGCTAGGCAAAAAATTGTCCTAAGCAAAAGAGATTTTGTATTTCGAGTATTTCTCATTATATCTTAACTAACTTCATCAGCTATTAAAATTGGCTAATGAATGGCAATTATGGCAAAAAAATGCATATCTTATATTTAAAAAAATGATTTGTTGCACTGACGGAAATTAATTGTTTCCAAAGTTTTACAGAGATTTTTTGTCTGAGATTAAGTCAATTTAGAAAAAAACCTTTAAAGTTTTCTAAAACTGGTTATATTAGGTCTCAAGGATCTCTGATTATATCAAAATAATCAAACAGGTGAGTGTTTGAGCAAATTGAAAGTTATAGTTTTTAATAAGCAATTATATTTAAAAAACTTTTAAAAGCTAAATGATGACATGCATGCGTGTTTTTTCTTTTTGGACAAAAAAATATGAAATAGACCACGTTGTTGAGGGGTGAGTATCATTCGAGTCTTGAAGGCTTCATATAGCCACCAACTTTGTTTTTCGTTGGTCACCAACTTAAGTGGTATAATTTATTACAAGCTACAAGTAATACAAACAATGTTGGCAGAAATCTACGACTGGTGGGGTCAAAAATTTTGATCTCCCGTTTTTGTAAATTATCTAATCTTTGATTAAAGCAACTTCAAGAAGTTTGGGAGATGAGATTTCCTTTCCAATGTTTTCCTGCTAGTGTGTTTTTTGTAACTTTGAGCCTAATCGAAATTCATAATCAACCTATCAGTTCCTCTATATGCAATAGGAGGATTCCGAGGGCAAGAAATTTATTTGTTCTAAATGGCTTGCTACATTTTACACCGGCTACTTGATACATCAAAGGTTTCAACCCAAGTATGCTGTCCGCTTCGAATGCAATTGAAAAAGATTTTTTTCCATGAACTCTCATACTGGTTTTTTCAGTCATAAAACCGCCTGAGTTTGAAGTGAACTTGACTCAAACAACAAGAACAACCCAATGAGCCTTAAAAAATTATACGTCAAAGATTATTAAACATATTAGGTGGATCACTCTAGCTTTAAAAATAGTATGCAACATGTTTAGAGAATAGTTTCTATACTTTCCTGTTTAATCATAAAATTGTATTCGATACTATTTATATTTTATTGCTTTGCCGATTGATCTTTTGATATAAATATTTTGACTCTCTGAGATTCTTAACCATAACAGTATTGATTTTTTTGTGTTTTTTAAAATAAAATTGTAGAAGCATTTCTGCCCTTTTTCTATAAAATTTCATTTCCTGGTTCATTGGGAGGCCACACTTCTTTTTATTGAACCGAAGAAAACTAAATGTCTGTTATCATATGTGTCTTGATTCGCATCTAGTTCTCTAATATATTTTAAAAGATCTCTTTTTATTCATATGGGTCTAAGCTTCTTTTTTTTCGAGCGCTAGTTCTGGATATGCGATTTTTTTTGCCATTTTTTGTTTTTGTTTCTTCTTGTAAATCTGGTGCGAATTGAGCAGAGAACTACTACTTAAAGCATATTTAGTCTGAAAACAAAATAAGTAATTTTACTTAGTGCAAAATATTAGGAAAGTTAGTTTCTGTTAGTTAGTTTCCAACTTCGAAAAGCTAGAGACAGAGGTTATCTAATCTAACTGACTCAACAGACCGAAATCTAATTGACCGCCCTATTACCAGATGGTCCTCGATAGAGTCAAGGTTATCAATATCTTCTCTATCGCTCATCAGTCTATGGCAGCTTTCTGCTAAATTTATCTCATGAAATTTGAACCCATTACTATTTCAAGTACTATATACCAATTAAAAGGAAACGTTCACTGACCACACCGGCTAGTATAATTATTAATTTAGACAATTTAAGGAATGTTTCATCTAAAACAGCTTTACTGACATAGGTTAACCTAACTATTTACATTTTTATCTTTCAAACAGACATTCCAAAAATGCTCAAAAACTTATTAAATCTTCAACTTTATTCTTAAAAAGGGGTAAGGGGCCCTTTATGTTATCAAGTGCCCTCTAAATGGTTGATAAATTAGTTTCACATATGATCTTCAAAATCAAGCCTGTGCTAAGTTGAGATTCAGTCTCAATTCCTCATTGTGCAATTGTGCCTCATTTTTTTTTCACCCTTTTGCGAGGTTATCCTCTAACCTAACTTAACTTAACTCTAAACTTGGTTATCTCAACAGGGAGAGACTGTTTGGCCCATTTTAGGATAGGAACTATCTACACTCACTAAGGAAGGAACTATAACGTGAGTTTTTCCGACTAAATCTATTTCGACCACCAAATTGAGAGAAGTTCAATGAAAATTACAATGAACTACACACAGATGAGCTAAATAAGAAACAAAATTACAACTAAAAAACCCCTAAGTGCAGTTAAAATAGGTCCGGTCAAATTAGAGAAACTTCCATTTTGAAGGATTTTGGTCCAATTTTGGTCAAATTAAGTCCGATTAATTTAGATAAACTTCCATTTTAAAAAAAAAATGGTCCAATTTTGGTCAAAATAAGTCCGATTAAATTAGATAAACTTCCATTTTAACAAAGTTCTGCCCTAATCCTGTCAAAACAAGTCCGATTAGGCTAAATTATTATCCATTTTAACAGAATTTTGCCCTTTTACGGTCAAAATAAATCCGATTAAGCCAATGAATTTCTATGCTAAAAGAAGTTGGCCCAATTTCAGTCAAAAGAAGTCTAATCAAACTAGATAAACTTCCATTTAACCAAAAAATGACCCAATTAACAACTTCCATTTAAGATGTGATCAATTCAGCTAGATAAATGTCTATTTCAACAAAATTTTGCCCAGTTTATGTCCAATTGAGCCCAATTAAGCCAGATAAACTTCCATTTCAAAAAAAATTGCCCAAATTAAGTCAGAATAAATCCGAATAAGCCAAATAAACTCCCATCTTAACATTTTTTAACCCATTTTTGGTCAAAATAAGCACAGTTGAGAAAATTAAAGATCAAATGAACCAAAAAAGTACCCAATTCTGGCCAAAGTAGAGCCTTTTAAGCTACTTTAGTTCAGTATAAATCTAAGATTCACTACATTTTGGCTAAAAGAAAGACAATTAAGCTAAATAAACCTTAAAATAATCTAAGTTTTACCCAATTGTGGTCAGAATAAGCACAATTACCTAAAACTTACCACTTTGATCAAATTAAGCCATTTAGGATAATAAAACTCCAATTCATCTAAATTTTACTCAAAACTTGGTCAATATAAGCCCAAGAAAGATAGATATAACTCAGATTTAATTAGTTGAAAATTCATCTATAAATTTGTAAAAATAAATCCAAAATGAGGAAGTGAATTGAAAATTATTAGTACAAAGAACTGTTAATAGTTAAATTTCATCAAATTCTGTCATATCGAATTCCTCTATGATATATACAACTAAAAAACGCTGGAATTAAACTAGAATTTGTTAAGTAATTACAGTTCAGGTAAATAAAATCAATTTTTAGCTGAGTCTAAACCAATTTCTATCCATTTAGTAACCATTTGTTCATAAAAAATGAAACATCGGTCCCACCAGATTTACTGAAAGAAACAGTGGGGTCGATTGATCGATCCCTTTATTTTAATTAGTTACTTAAATTAAGCATAAGTCTCAAACTAGATGATATCTTACATCATAGTCAATCTGGTCTTAGAGTCGAAATAGTATCTATATAAATAGATAAATTGAAAGAGTTGTTGAAACATTTAAAAAGTATAAATTAGTTATAAATGGATGAACAAGTGTATTAAACACCAAAGTAGGTTTGGAGTATTAAGGGTAATTTATAGTAATTTAAGTTGAAGGAAAACAATAGAATCTTACATTTGTCAGCTCTGGAACGTTATATTTTCCAAAAATAGTTTTCATTATAATTCAACTCGACTGAGCTAGTGGGGAAAAAAATTCTGAAGATTCAGGTTTATTTATTTCTCAGCTTTTTGTCTGCTGAGACAAATCTCTACCTGCAGTCTAGACTTCGAGCTACATTTTCCCTTTTTTCTTCATACTCTTGATGAAATTGACATTTACAACTATTAATTTTGTAGCATAAAAAGTCAATAATTTGAGGATCAGGGCAATTTATCAGTTTTGAGTCTTAAAAGTTCATAGTCTTTTGTTAAGATCGCAACAGGACTGGGGGCTTTGTCGCCGCTCTGTCTGCTTTTCAAGGCAAGAAACTAAACCAGTCAACCTAACTGGCGACTTACTTCTTTTGAATATCCATGCCAAAAGTAACAGAAAAAAGTGAGTCCAATTTTTAAAGAATTATTTAAATCGGAAGGATATCTAAAATTTTAGAAAACTAAGTGGAACCATAAGTTAGTGTAGTATTTGCAATACTACAGTATGTATGTTGTACATAGACGAACCGATGTTTCAATTTTTGTTCCGAGCACTCTCAATCAAACTGTGAGACTTCATGGCATAAGACGCCTTTTTTCCAGGTCAAATCTAGTACCCCAAAAATACTCTAGAAAATTATATTAAAGCCTTTGCTCGGATTCCAAAAGGATATATCCTAAAAATCTGGTCAGGCCAGTCTTTTTGCTGTTGTCAGACACAAATATACAGGGAATCACAATATTTGTTTTGTTAGGATATCGAATAACTTATAAATTGTTTAGTTTTATTCATGAGGATTTTTGGTTTATCTATTCAACACCAAACAAATAAATTCTGAATTTTGTTTTTTTTCCGATTTTGAAGTAATAACTGTCATAATCAAATACTTTCAGAGAATGTTTTACTTAAAAGATCTGCTGAGAAGTTTTAACTTATGCTAACTGAGATTTGTCAAGTTGGGCTAATTGTGTTGGCTAAACATCACTCTTCAGTGTTTTTTTCTCTGCAATGAAAAATAAATTAATTATTTTTTCTGCAATTTGATAAAAAACACTAGTGAACAAATTTCCGATTATAAGTTTTTTCGAAACAATTTGTAACTGTCAACAAATTATTTGAACAAAATATCTGTTTCAATCACTATATGGATGTTTTTCAGCTTCTTTTGATTAAACATTTTCAATTTTTGTCTGTTTTTCTTCAGGATGCGTTCCAGATCCACTCTTAGCAAAAAACAGTTTTAAGTTGTGAGAAACTCACTGTAATAGTAACAGAAAAAACGTCGAATTTTTGGCACTTGGATGAGGTTCAGTATTTTCAACTAAGGAGCTGAGAGTTTTTAATAGCCGCCGTTCAAAGTGAATACCTTAAAGGTTGCTTAAATTGTAGATGCGTTAAAAGTGGCAAATCTAATTATTCAGTAGAAGTGAAGACTAAAACTTTCAGACTTACAACCACAGACTGTTTTGGGAAGTTTTGGGGAAAATACTTTTTTTCAAGGCGTAAATTTAATTTTTGTGCGCAATTTTTTTGTAGAGAAAATTAAAAGTTTGTAATCTAATCTTAATCTATGCTTATTGAGGTACGTTTTTGAGGTACGTTTTTCATTTTGAATTTTAGAATTTTTGAATTTCACCCACAGAATTTTTATACCAGCCAAACTTTTTGCCAGTAAGTTTTTTGTCGCAAACCACTGTTTCTGGATTCAATAAGGAATGACCAAGGCTAGTACTTTGTGAGGCGGCGCAATAAAACAATTTTTTCGGAGTTACGGACTGTTTAGTCACTGAACACATCAAAGAACAAAACAGAAACCGTTCACTTTTGTTTCCTAAGTTTTTTTGAACATTTATTTTTAAGACTTGGCTTAAACAGGCAAGTTCGGATTTCATTAAATACCATTTAGTGAACCAACTTAAATCTAATTTTAGAATTCAAGTTTTAAATGGTTTTGTGATCTCGAAATAAGTTCCGGTCAAAATACGGACTTCAACTTTAGTTTGAGACATTTGTCTGTCTTCGATATCATTGTTTCGACAGCTGACTATAGTTTTGCCTGATTCTTGCAGGCTTGTTGATATCTGCTTTTAGTCATACTTATTTTTGATTTAGGCTGCTCATAACTGAACATTTTTATTTTTTCATTGAGCAATAGTGCTGAAATGTCGAGACATTATGACCACAGCAGGTCCAGTTCTTGCTACCAGGCCATTTTCAGCTACAAAATTGTGCTTCTGGGCGCCAGTGGAGTGGGCAAGAGTTCCATCTGCCAGTTCTTCACCAAAGGAGAGTTCAGCGACAACCTCGCCAGCACAGTCGGAGGTAAAGATGTTTCAGTCTCAATCTGTCCGGTGATAATTATTCAGTAAACTCTCGGGCCCATCGGCCTGCATTATAGAGTTTTAAATACTTTTGTACTCTTTTTTTTCTTTCGCCAGCTGACTTTATTTGTCCCGAACATATCTTTTTGCTGAAAAAGTACTTCGTATCAATTTCAAAAAAATGGGTTGAATATTTTGTTTTTAGACAAATTTGATGGGTAATAAGTGAACCTGAAATTGAGAATATCGCACAATCCTAGCTGAAAGTCTTTAAGCCTTCAAAACATTTTTATTTACAAAAAACTCTTTACCAGCCCCCAAATATTTTCTCGCAGATATGTTTAGCGAACCGAAATGACCCGATTTAGGTAATGCTTATTTAAGTTGCTTATTCATAAACTTTTGAAACCATTTTGAAGTCTGCAAATAATTTCAAAATCGCTCCGATGTTAACAAGGCGACAAAAAATTCGCTTAAAGTCTGAAGTACCAAGCTTTGGTCGCAATAGTCTGAAAATTACTCACCACTTATTCTGAAAACAAGTTGCTTTTGTCTAAAAGTATATACCGATAGAGTAAGTCTGAAACTTAGTCGCGACCTAGTCCTGAAATTAGACTCGATCGTCTGAAAATAAGTCACAAAATTATCTGATGACTGACTACGCACGATAGCTCAATTGGTCACTATAGTCTGAACGATAGTGCGCAATTTCATCAAGACAACCCGCATCCAAGTTTAGGCGTAAGTAGCCGATTATAACGGATTATTATGATGATTTTTTGACAATTATAATTGATTATAGTTGCCAAAACTAGGTGCTTGAACGATTTATATTTGATTATAATCGTGATATTTTCCAAAAAAATATAGTTTCTTATAATCGATTATAATTATCGTAATTCATACAAAACATCCTTAAAATCAGTTATAATCAAGTATAATCTCTTATTTTGCCAAAATTTTGTCTCGTCAAAACAATATTTGAATTATATTTTATGGTTTACTAATTTTCTGCCAATAACAAAGAGAGAGTTCTTGTCACACTTTGGTTCATCTGAACACAAATTTCCACCACGAAACAAAAGTTTCAAAGACATCCTTTCCTTTCAGTTGAAAGGTTCCCCCTGTAGGTGAAAAATAAATTTTTCGAATCAATCATGAAACTAAATCAATTTCAAATAGCTGATGTTTTGATGGTAAAAAAAGCTTAAAATGTGAATCATGAAGCAACTCTAATGGGGAAGATATGAAAAAGAAACGTTTCAAAAATGAATTGACTTGAAAACTTTAGAAGCAGTTTTCTTATTTTCCCAGGAACCAACGTCAACGAAAAGTATAAAAGGTAAGCAGTTTAGATGCAATTTCGAAGACAAAATGGGCAAACAAAAGGAGTTATAATTGATTATATTAATTTTTATCAATTATAATTGATTTTAATTATATCGAAAATTATATGTACGGATAAATAATCAGTTTTAATTATAACTGATCATAATTTGATTTCAAAAGAGGGAGATTATAATCGATTAATAATTGATAAAAATCACTTTTCTCAATTTTTTTTTTTAATTTAAGTTAGATGCGATAACCAGGAAGTTAAATGGAATGTCCCACGTTTCGCCCCCCACACATTTCGCCCCTCTTAAATCTAGTGGCACATTGCGCCCCTGACACATTTCGACACTTATAATTTGACGCATTTCGTACCTGCACGTTTCGTCCCTAATTTATTACACAGTTAAGTAACCGCCACTTCTGTAATGTACAAATTGAGGGCGAAATAAGTGGGGGCTAAATGTGAGGGGGCGAAATGTGTGTGGGACGAATTGTGCCAGTAATTTATGAGCGTCGAAATGTGTGAATACCTGTTAAACGCTATCTGTTAAGAAAATTATTTGCGATGGTCTGAAACTAACTCGAGATGTATGCACATTATTCTGATAAATTGGTCGCAATTTAGTTTGAAAGTTACTCGTGATAGTTTAAAAATTGTCGCAATGAATTATGAAAGTTAGTCGCGATAGTTTAAAAACTAGTTGAGATTGGATCTGAAGATGTTGATCGACCGTATTTAAGAAAAGTGGAAACAAATCAATTATATTGGATTTTCTTGGTCTATAGTGTTGTAAATATAATTGATTCCCATGTTACGTTCAGACAACACAATTGGACTAAAAATGGATTTAAATTTTTTTTTGCGCCAAAACAAAAAGAATGATAATTCATTTGGAATCCATTATAATGGATTTTATAATCAGTAGGAAATCACACTATAATGGATTTTTTTCCTTTTTTTTGTTTACCGCGTCGGGCAAAACTTTGCAAGAATTTCGGTGCATTTATCAAGTATCCAGTGAGTTATGCAGAAGTTTTGTAAAGCGAGTGTACGGCCTAATCCATTTTTAAAACTAAACTCAAAATGCAAAAAGATTCCATTAAGATCTCTCCCCCCCCAAACGTTTGCAGCTTTACTCCCCGTCGATCCCCGTAAAGTTTGCCCCTTTGCTCACACCCCCCCCCCCCCCCACTTCTGAACCCCCCTCCCACCTGAACAACACCTGAACACCCTCCACCTGAACACCGCCCACCTGAACCCCCCTCCCACCTCAACAACCCCCCTCAGAACACAACCCCCATCTGAACCACCACCACCGCCCTAATCCGATCCAACCCCCCTTTGCTCCCTTACAAGCCACCAGCTTAACGTTTGCCAAACCCCCCCCCCCCCCACTTGAGCCCCCACTCCCACTCCCCCCAACTTGAACCCCCACTCCCAAAATGTGAACCATTTCCTTTACAATGGGGGAGGGGCTGTTGTAAATGGGGTAATGGAAGGGGATTAGTCCACCTCCAACTTTACCCCCCCCCCCCCACCAAAGTTTCTAATAATTTAACAAAATTGTTGAAAGGAACAAAATTCAGTTTTTGACTAACATAAAAAAGTAACAAAAATATCAAATTTAGGCAGAAAAAAATTCAATGGAACAACAAGCAACCAACGTAACAACTTTAGTTGGTTACGTTGAAAAAAATCCACTATAATTTAGTTTCATTGTCAGTGTCCACAAAAGTGAAAAAAAGAATTGATTATAATGGATGAAAAAAGGATTTTGTTGCCTCGAAAAAAAAGTATTATTCTAATCCATTTTTAATTGATTATAATCGATTTGTTTTCACTTTTGTGGACACTGACAAGGAAACTCAATTATAATCAATTTTTATTCATGGAACTCTAATGCGGGTGCTCTAATTTGCACATGTTTTCCTTGAATCACGCAGAGTCGGTACTTTTTTTTCAATGTTTGCAATTTTTCAGGTTTTGGGCCACGGTCCTGGGATCCGCTTAACAATCAAAACTAGACAAATAACTAAGTGCCAGTACTATTTGGTACGAGGTAATTAGAGGTTGTGATATTTGCATTGTGTGTTTATTTATGAAATTCGGTGAGTTTTCCCTGATTAATTTAATTGCAAAATCGCAATTTTTCGTCACGGTTCGCCTCAGTGACTGGATAGTTGTAATTTTGGCTGGATAGCTTTGTGCTGATTATTGCTCTGCAGCTAGCTCAAGTTATTTTCAATAATAATTCCCCTCTTCTTTCCAGCCACTTTCCACCTGCAGAAGATTCAATTGCAGACCGGCAAGGAGAATGGGGAGAGTGTGACACTGAAGGTGTGGGACACAGCTGGACAGGAGAGGTTCAACAGTCTGCTGCCCATGTACTACAATGGATCACAGGGTGCATTTGTAGTCTACGACATCACCCGCTATGTGAGTCAAACGAGGCCAAACTAGTAAGCCATCAAATGGTGTTTTTAAGGTATCAGTACATATCCGCAACACGCTTTCCTTTTCCAAAGTCGCAAAAAAATGATGACGTAAATCTATTTTTCCAAAATAATCAGGTATGTTTTGACAGTGCTATTGAGCCAAAAAGTGATTAACTGAATGGGTTTGTGATGTACTGTACTCGATACATGTTACAACTTTGTGCTCGACCATAATTCGCGTCAAACTACGATTTTTTGGTTGAGCACTAGACTAGAAGTTGATCGCTAAATTCACAAAAAAACTAGAAAAAGTTGTTTCAAGAAGTCAATTGAACAATTGTTTCAATAGAAACACTGGTTTCAGGACACGTTCACAGCAGCTGAGTCGTACATGCGAGTGATGCGTGAGAACTCACCAGGTGCAGTGGTGATGCTGGTGGCCAACAAGAGCGACGTGGACAAACAGCGCATGGTCACTGCTGAGGTGAGTCATCATTTTCCAAGTGAGCCACCTGACTCAAGTCGCGACTATCAGAATCATAATCTTTGTATCATCTCGCGTCTGGAAATTCTAACTAACCACATCGAGATAAAAACTTATTTAGCTCGCAAGCTCCTTTTTGTGTCAGTAGTTGGCTGATTCGGTCTAACGACTCAATAGCTATAACATGTTTTCCTGATACGCCTAAAATCTCAAAAAATCTTGCGCTTCAGAAACTGGGAAGCCTCGATGAAGCAGGAGACTACAGGCGCATAATTGTAGGTTATCCTGAATTTAGAAAAACTTTCGGGAAATTTTCTTCACCGAGATAAAAACAGTTTTCTATATTCGGTTCAAATATTCGGATCAAAACGCAATTTGGTTGTCGGAAAGGCTATTCATCTATTCTAGTCTAAACGAAAAACTGATGCACATAGGAATCTAAAGGAAAAATTAAAAAAAAACTATCTCCTCTCATTTTTTTTCTTGTAATGGAGAGAATTACTGGAAAAAATGGCACAGCCTTGGATGAAAAATAAAAAACTAAAGTCAAATTTGGTGAATTGCAAAACTAACTTGTCAATAGATCTTTTGGATCATTAGATTTTAATGCAAAACTTTGAATTTTGGCAAGCGCAGATCTAGGAATTTCTCGAGGGGGGATTTTCAAAAACAAAATTCAAAAATTTTGTCAACATTTTTTCTAGGTCGAACAAATTGATTTTCTGAGCTCTCCCAAACCACTATAAGGACCCAAATTTTTCCAAATTTTCTGCGCCGCAGGTAATTTTTTTTTTAAAAGGCCAAAAAGGCGGTTGTAGGCACTTTTTGGAAAACTTCGACAAAAAAATGTATGAAATTGTATGACAAGCGTTTTTATCAACCCGGCTAGTTGAAATTATTACAAGTGATAAAAATTTCAAAAAAAAATTTCAGACAATTTTTTTGAGGTTTTATTTTAAAATCATAACTCACACGCTCTGGAATAAACAAAGTGATATACTTATTAAACGCCAGTTATTGTGTTTTTAAATTGAACATCATTTCAGAC
The DNA here is from genome assembly GCF_963678635.1 of Symsagittifera roscoffensis. Taxonomy (NCBI): domain Eukaryota; kingdom Metazoa; phylum Xenacoelomorpha; order Acoela; family Convolutidae; genus Symsagittifera; species Symsagittifera roscoffensis. The sequence continues at coordinate 35,202,461 of NC_087063.1, read as the reverse complement.
AAATTTCTGCAAATTTTGTGGTTTTTCGAAATTTTCTAATTGTTTTTGTTTCATTTTCTGTCTGCTAGCTTGCAATGCTATGTGTGTGAGGTATCGCAAGTTTGTTTAACCTGCGATCTTTTTTTGTGAATTTGTGAAAGTTTTAAGTTCGACAGATTATCAATTTGCTGTACTATAATATGCGCGATTTTATACTTATGTATAATGATCAACGCGTGAGCGAGGTAACTGAACCCAAATTTCGACGCTTTCGAATAACTGTTTCAAATTGAGTTGAAGCAGGCTAATCGGTTTCAATTATTCTTGCAGGACTCAAATCATGTGTTTTGGTTCTTCAAATCATGTGTTTTGGTTCTTCAAATCATGTGTTTTGGTTCTTCTTATTTTTTGAAATTGTATTTATGTGTAGGCGTTTTCCTGTATTGTTCTATATGTTTGTGTTCCGACTTTCGTCACGAAAGTAACGGAATTTTTGTGCTCGGGTGGATTATTTTTCTTCAGACGAATTTCGACTTTTTAACAAGCCAATTTTGACGGAATTTTTTAAATATCAATCGAAAGATATTGTTGTCCTGAGCTTAAATTTGAAAAGATATTTCACCTGTGATCTTTTTTTGTAAAGTTATTGAGGTTTAAGAATTGCCAATTTGGGACAAATAACGCGCTATATATTTCATGCTGTTAGCGCGTAAGCAGAAAACTAATCCGACCTAGAAAAGGTTCAAATTTGGATTGGCGGCATGCTTTTTGGACGATTTAACAATTTGTTCTATGCAAAATATATTACTTTGAACTTTACAGAGCCTGTGGGAAAAGATTTTCAAAAAACCTCAAAATATAAAGTGAATTTTTCATTAAAATTTTCATCACAATATATAATTTCACTTACCTGGCTTGACAAAAAAACGCCTGTCATACAATTTCATTTTATGAAAAAATTTGACATACAGTTTGACACATTTTCATGGACTGAAAAAATTGTATTGCATGCTTTTTATACTGTTTAAAATTATAAGATTATTTTCCATAAATGAATATGCAAAAAAATGTTGTTTCGAAGTTTTGTGTATTATTCAAATACACAACAACCAAGGATTTCTATGACAAAAAACTCAGTGTGTAAGTGACAGTTACCACCCAGATAGTTCAGATAATTTAAAAAAGCTTGTTTCCTTCAAATTTAGATCTATTTTAGCATATGAAAAATAAAATTAACGATTGTGTTTTTGAAAAAATACTTGATTTTTATTTATTGATTTTTTAGGGTGAAAAACTCAACCTGGACTACGTTATGGACACAAAATGTCATGTGTTCAATTTTTTTTGAAATTTTTTTATTCGCGCACAGAAGCAAGTTTGCAATCACTGAGGTGATTGAATTTTTTCTTACCTCAAATTCGTAATTTTTTTTATAAAATTGTATGAAGAACAGATACGAAATTGTACGATGAACATCTTTTTTTGTCAAATTTTTTTTCATGCTAAAGTTGCTTTCATTTTACCAAAACTTTCACCCAATAATTTGTATTGTTTGATTTTTAAACCAAGTCAAGATATCTTTTGAAACAGTTTCGGTTGAGAAAAGCTTTTCATACGTTTTTCTTCTAGAAATTAAAATGCAGTCGGAAAATTCAAGGCCTCGACCTGATACAAGCAGTCTGGTTATTTTTTGTATTCAAGTCATCAGCTGGCTAATTTCAAAAGAATAACAAAATAAAGTCAATTGAAAAGAAAAAGCGCAAACATGTTGTGTAATTATGCCAGAATGCAAATCACAAAAGACACACAAAATTGACACATGAAATTGCGCAAAAAACTTGAAGAACGCAGAATAAACTGAATTAAATCTTAAATTGCCCTATGTTGCCACTTACAAATTCGCAAAAAGCTAGCTTAAATGCAGCACAGCTGTTACAAAAAAATTGCACATATGCTACATCATTACGAGGCCAAACTGTGCATTTTGTGCATAGTAAGCGGATTCCGCTACAAGGACGCTTCCTTCGTTCTTCTTTTGTTCTGTACTTCCTTTGATCGTTACCACAAAATTTTAAGATGCATAAAGACTTTTCTGTGGAATCTAGGAACATACAGACACAAAATTGTGCGCCTTTCCAGTGCACAGTTTGGCCTCGTAATCATAAATATGAATAAAAACGAAGCAGAAACTTTGTAAAACTGCAACATAAGGTGGAACAAATGAAACGCATACTTAGCTTGAAGAAAAAACGACAACCTGCAAAACGTGGTATTTATGCAGTACAATGACATGTAATGCAATTGCGCATGCTTTCCTGCCAATTTACTGAATCAAGTATTTAGTTTTGGTGAAATAATTTAAAGTTCTGGTGAAGATCAGTTGTGTTTTTTAGAGATGCCTAGAAGGGAGCATTTTCATGATAGAAGAACCTGAAGATGAAAAATTTCTAACAAATCAAAATCATTAGACGCTCGTAGTGGCTAATTGATGTGTACTAAAAGTATTATTAGCAGAAAAGAACCTATATCGGCTCAGCAAAATTTTACTGGCATTTATCGCATAATTCGGGCAGATATACAATACATTTTTTTTGTTTCACTTTTTTAAACTCTTAAAATTGAAAAAAAGTTCTTTCCAATATCCAACTTCAATTCGCAATTAATGGAAGTTCAGATATCTGCTTATTTTTTAAAATAAATCAATATAAACTTTAGTGGCCTGGTTTTGTTCATTTTCTTTAAGATTTTTCTGTTTATGTGAGGTTGTTTGATATTCAATACTGATTGGCTGTGAATAACTAAAAATGATTTTTCAACGTTTGGTCCCTCCATCATTATGCTAGACGCCATCTGGTTTTCGGCAGCTAAAGGAAAAAAGCAAGGTATCTGACGCTAATTGTTTTAGAAACTTTGAGTGGGGGGGGGGGGGGTTGAAATTGCATGTGGACTGTTCTGCTAATTGGCTAATTGATGTGTACTAAAAGTATTATTAGCAGAAAAGAACCTATATCGGCTCAGCAAAATTTTACTGGCATTTATCGCATAATTCGGGCAGATATACAATACATTTTTTTTGTTTCACTTTTTTAAACTCTTAAAATTGAAAAAAAGTTCTTTCCAATATCCAACTTCAATTCGCAATTAATGGAAGTTCAGATATCTGCTTATTTTTTAAAATAAATCAATATAAACTTTAGTGGCCTGGTTTTGTTCATTTTCTTTAAGATTTTTCTGTTTATGTGAGATTGTTTGATATTCAATACTGATTGGCTGTGAATAACTAAAAATGATTTTTCAACGTTTGGTCCCTCCATCATTATGTTTTCGGCAGCTAAAGGAAAAAAGCAAGGTATCTGACGCTAATTGTTTTAGAAACTTTGAGTGGGGGGGGGGGGTTGAAATTGCATGTGGACTGTTCTGCAGGAAATATAGTGCAGGAAACTGCAATTTGATTACAAAATTTTTCCAAAAATGGTATTTTTCACCATTTTTTCAGAAAAATGGTTCAAGTGGATGGGGCGGGTTGGTTTAGGCGTAGGGGCAGGTTAGGGGAGGAGAGAGGTTAATGGATTCGTTTTGCAGTTTGTGTAGTTTTTGAAATCGGGTAGCAGTAGGCCACACACCCCTTTGCAAAATTTCCGCGCTACTGATTTTTATAAATGCAGAAATTCTTATAAAGTTTTGCACGGCGCGGAAACAAAAAGAAAGTGAAGAAAAATCCAGTTTAGTTGATTGGATAGTTAATGATAGTTAACGAAATCCAGTTTAGTTAATCCAGTCTAGATGGATTATAATTACTGTTAAATTGATAAAAACAATGGAAGATAATCGATTTTCGATTCCCTTTTGTTGTCTGAGTGCAACATGCGAATCGATTATAATGATGTTTTAGACCAAAGAAATCCTTTATAAGTGACTTCTTCTCCCATTTCTTATTTTTAAGCTTTCAAGTGGGTGGCTTCTTATTTTCTTGCAAATAATTTTCTAAGCTGAGCTTATTAGAATAAATTGGAACAAAAAGAATGATCATGATTTTTAATTTTCTAAAACTTATTTAACAAAACGCCACTTATAAGAACAGATAGCTTAACAGCCTATAACGTAGGTCAAATTAGTTCTTTCAAAACTCTTTATTTAGTTTCAGCATTTAACAGTGTTTGCATGGCTTTATTAATTTTTTAAAAATTTCTAAAGATTTCTAAATGTAAAAACATTGGCATAAGATAAGATATAGCTTAAAAGTGCCTAAATTAAATAACTTGAGCCTGGCGAGATACGTGACAGAAATTTTCAAATACATAGTGTATAAATGAATTCGTGATAAACAGAATTTATTTTCCTGATTTTTTTTCCTCGTGAAGAAACTATTTCATCCGCTCTACGCTAAATTTTTGTCTGAATAGCAATAAGTTCAGAACTTTTTTTGACACAGACTTTTTTCTAAATACTGTTTTTTAAACAATTCTGAATCAAGATTCAATATGGCATCACAGTCGATACCTTTGGAGCATTCTCTGAGACTTATCTGCTTTTGAACTAAACCGATGCCTTGTGATTTGACTAATTTGCTTGTTCAGGAGGGCAAGTGTTTGGCGAACGCAAATGGGGCAGTTTACATGGAAATGTCGGCGAAATCTGGGAGTAATGTGCTGAATACTTTTCAAACACTAGGTTCGTCTACGTTTGAACTCGATAACCAGAAGATTTTTTAGACATGTAACTTCCTCAAAAACACAAAATATCTCTTTTTTATTAGTTTGTCAGAAAATAGTTGTCTAATAATTGCAAAAATTGGCTGTTTGTAAAAATCTGGTGACAAATATTGACATATAAAACCTTGATTGTGTTCTGATTTTAGCTAAACTGGTGCACTACAAAGAGACTTCCCGAGAAACTGCAATGCTGAGGCAGAGAACCACAGAGCTGCAAGATTCCTCCAAGAGACAAAAACTGAGGTGGAAATGTTTCTGCAGATAAAAAAAATAAAAGCTTCTTCGTTGCAGTTTCAATCAGATTTTTACTTTTAAAGGTTTCAATATGGTGGGTAAACTTTATTGAAAAAGTTTTTCAGTGTTCTGAATAATTAATTCTTTTTCATTCAGTAAGTTTTCCAAACATTATTTGAACAGCACCCGAGTAAAGGTTTGCGACTTATATCCAGGCTATCGCGACCATATTTTGGCATATGAAAATTGGGATTTCAGACTTTCGTGACCAAAAAGATCCACCGCAGCTTATCAATAATAGCGATTTTATCAATAATAGCATCACCGCCCACTCAAGCAACTATTGTCCAATTCGAGACATATACCGACCCCTTAGTCCTCGCAAACTTGCTAGGACTCTCCACCGATCCATCGCGTCAGCCTTTTGGTTTCGATATTCGGTACGTTCAGATTTTTGCGACCTAACTATGCTATTTCCAGTGACGAGGCGCCACCGGAGCGACCCAGGAAGCGGCGCAATCAGCGCGATCGGTGCGACCAAATTTTGCCTTTTTCAGACCGGAAAGATCGTTCGTGACTTTCGTAATTAGCGTAACAACTTCACCATTTCCAGATTTCCATCACCGAGAAGAGTCCTTTAGCAACGGCGCGACTGGCGCAGTTCAAGACCACGACGGCGTAATCCAGGGAACGGCGCGACTGGCGCAAACCGACGTGCAACAGCGCGACTGACACGACCAACATTGGTTTTGTCCATGGACTCTGTAGAAGCTTAAAAAACTGAAAAGTTTAGAAAGTCTGGTCTTAAAATGCAAAAATCTGGAACATCGTGAATGTCTGGAAAACTGCAAAGCCTGGACATAGAGTTGCGAAAGTCTGGAAATAAAACGGTGAATGTCTAAAACATTTAGTTAATGATTGTATAATGAGTGCATTTACTGTGTTGCAGGCTGAAGTTGTCGTTTTCGAACCAATGGATTAACATTAGTTTTAACGTCCTAAGATATCGCTTACGAACTCAAGTGTTTTTTTTTCGGCTTTTTTTTCTCTCCCTCTTGCCTCAGACGAGCATCTATTTCATACTTTATTGTGTAACGAGTTGTCTTAAAAGGTTCAAAAAGAAGACCAAACATGCTTATCATGGCCAATTTTATTATAACAGTTAGGCAATGTCAACAAGAGTCTCCAGGCTAGCTTATTTGGGTATGTCCAGACATTTGCGACTCACAGCGCGACCTTCATGACCCGCGGCGAGATTTTACGTCCAGATTTTCCAGATTCAAACTCTTGGCATAACTATGCCATTTGGGTCTGGGTTTGGATGCGGCATGATTTTCAAAGTCTGGGACCTCAACCCAGGTAGCACAGGCTCATTAAAAATCGGATTTAACACAAGCAACAAAATCTATGAAATATGCGGAGAATTGTTTTACTTTACCGAGCAAAAAATACTTTGCTTCTCAGTTTAAGGTCTCAATCAAAAACAAATAGCATATCAGCAGAATTTTGATTTCACTTTAATAGTTTGGTCGAGTATCTCAAACCTTAAGAAGTGCTCTGAAAGTAGTGCTGTGCTCTGTAGCCCTTAAAA